>NC_088401.1:52946193-53306193 GCF_034236695.1 Oncorhynchus nerka
CATGTCCTCCCCTCTCCCAACCCTAACCCACTCCAGTCATGTCCTCTCCTCTCCCAACCCTAACCCACTCCAGTCATGTCCTCTCCTCTCCCAACCCTAACCCACTATAGCCATGTCCTCTCCTCTCCCAACCCTAACCCACTCCAGTCATGTCCTCTCCTCTCCCAACCCTAACCCACTCCAGTCATGTCCTCTCCTCTCCCAACCTAACCCACTCCAGTCATGTCCTCTCATCTCCCAACCCTAACCCACTCCAGTCATGTCCTCTCCTCTCCCAACCCTAACCCACTCCAGTCATGTCCTCTCCTCTCCTAACCTAACCCACTCCAGTCATGTCCTCTCCTCTCCCAACCCTAACCCACTATAGCCATGTCCTCTCCTCTCCCAACCTAATCCACTCCAGTCCTCTCCTCTCCTCTCCTCTCCTCCCCTCTCCTCTCCTCTCCTCTCCTCTCCTCTCCTCTCCTCTCCTCTCCTCTCCTCTCCCAACCCTAACCCACTCCAGTCATGTCCTCTCCTCTCCCAACCATAACCCACTCAGTCATGTCCTCTCCTCTCCCAACCCTTACCCCACTATAGCCATGTCCTCTCCTCTCTCCCAACCCTAACCCACTCCAGCCATGTCCTCTCCTCTCCTCTCCCAACCCTAACCCACTCCAGCCATGTCCTCTCCTCTCCCAACCCTAACCCACTCCAGCCATGTCCTCTCCTCTCCCAACCCTAACCCACTCCAGCCATGTCCTCTCCTCTCCCAACCTAACCCACTCCAGTCATGTCCTCTCCTCTCCTCTCCCAACCTAACCCACTCCAGTCATGTCCTCTCTCTCCTCTCCCAACCCCTAACCCACTCCATTCATGTCCTCTCCTCTCCCAACCCTAACCCACTCCAGTCATGTCCTCTCCTCTCCCAACCCTAACCCACTATAGCCATGTCCTCTCCTCTCCCAACCCTAACCCACTCCAGTCATGTCCTCTCCTCTCCCAACCCTAACCCACTCCAGTCATGTCCTCTCCTCTCCCAACCTAACCCACTCCAGTCATGTCCTCTCATCTCCCAACCCTAACCCACTCCAGTCATGTCCTCTCCTCTCCCAACCCTAACCCACTCCAGTCATGTCCTCTCCTCTCTAACCCTAACCCACTCCAGTCATGTCCTCTCCTCTCCCAACCCTAACCCACTCCAGCCATGTCCTCTCCTCTCCCAACCCTAATCCACTCCAGTCATGTCCTCTCCTCTCCTCTCCTCCTCTCTCCCTCTCCAGTCATCTCCTCTCCTCTCTCCCTCTCCTCTCCTCTCCTCTCCTCTCCTCTCTCTCCTCTCCTCTCCCAACCCTAACCCACTCCAGTCATGTCCTCTCCTCTCCCAACCATAACCCACTCCAGTCATGTCCTCTCCTCTCCCAACCCCTACCCCACTATAGCCATGTCCTCTCCTTTCCTCTCCCAACCTAACCCACTCCAGCCATGTCCTCTCCTCTCCCAACCCTAACCCACTCCAGCCATGTCCTCTCCTCTCCAACCCTAACCCACTCCAGCCATGTCCTCTCCTCTCCCAACCCTAACCCACTCCAGCCATGTCCTCTCCTCTCCCAACCTAACCCACTCCAGCCATGTCCTCTCCTCTCCCAACCCCTAACCCACTCCAGTCATGTCCTCTCCTCTCCTCTCCCAACCCTAACCCACTCCAGTCATGTCCTCTCCTCTCTCTCCTCTCCTAACCCTAACCCACTCCATTCATGTCCTCTCCCTCTCCCAACCCTAACCCACTCCAGTCATGTCCTCCCCTCCCAACCCTAACCCACTCCAGTCATGTCCTCTCTACTCTCCCAACCCTAACCCACTCCAGTCATGTCCTCTCCTCTCCCAACCCTAACCCACTCCAGTCATGTCCTCTCCTCTCCATCCCAACCCACTAATGTCCTCCTCTCCCAACCCTAACCCACTATAGCCATGTCCTCTCCTCTCCCAACCCTAACCCACTCCAGTCATGTCCTCTCCTCTCCCAGCCCTAACCCACTCCAGTCATGTCCTCTCCTCTCCCAACCCTCTCCTCTCCTAACCCTAACCCACTCCATTCATGTCCTCTCCTCTCCTCTCCCAACCCTAACCCACTCCAGTCATGTCCTCCCCTCTCCCAACCCTAACCCACTCCAGTCATGTCCTCTCCTCTCCCAACCCTAACCCACTCCAGTCATGTCCTCTCCTCTCCCAACCCTAACCCACTATAGCCATGTCCTCTCCTCTCCCAACCCTAACCCACTCCAGTCATGTCCTCTCCTCTCCCAACCCTAACCCACTCCAGTCATGTCCTCTCCTCTCCCAACCCTAACCCACTCCAGTCATGTCCTCTCATCTCCCAACCCTAACCCACTCCAGTCATGTCCTCTCCTCTCCCAACCCTAACCCACTCCAGTCATGTCCTCTCCTCTCCTAACCCTAACCCACTCCAGTCATGTCCTCTCCTCTCCCAACCCTAACCCACTATAGCCATGTCCTCTCCTCTCCCAACCCTAATCCACTCCAGTCATGTCCTCTCCTCTCCTCTCCTCTCCTCTCCTCTCCTCTCCTCTCCTCTCCTCTCCTCTCCTCTCCTCTCCTCTCCTCTCCTCTCCTCTCCCAACCCTAACCCACTCCAGTCATGTCCTCTCCTCTCCCAACCATAACCCACTCCAGTCATGTCCTCTCCTCTCCCAACCCTTACCCCACTATAGCCATGTCCTCTCCTCTCCTCTCCCAACCCTAACCCACTCCAGCCATGTCCTCTCCTCTCCCAACCCTAACCCACTCCAGCCATGTCCTCTCCTCTCCCAACCCTAACCCACTCCAGCCATGTCCTCTCCTCTCCCAACCCTAACCCACTCCAGCCATGTCCTCTCCTCTCCCAACCCTAACCCACTCCAGTCATGTCCTCTCCTCTCCTCTCCCAACCCTAACCCACTCCAGTCATGTCCTCTCCTCTCCCAACCCTAACCCACTCCATTCATGTCCTCTCCTCTCCTCTCCCAACCCCTAACCCACTCCAGTCATGTCCTCCCCTCTCCCAACCCCTAACCCACTCCAGTCATGTCCTCTCCTCTCCTCTCCCAACCCTAACCCACTCCAGTCATGTCCTCTCCTCTCCCAACCCCTAACCCACTCCAGTCATGTCCTCTCCTCTCTCCAACCCTAACCCACTCCAGTCATGTCCCTCCTCTCCCAACCCCTAACCCACTCCAGTCATGTCCTCTCATCTCCCAACCCTAATCCACTCCAGTCATGTCCTCTCCTCTCCCAACCCTAACCCACTCCAGTCATGTCCTCCCCTCTCCTAACCCTAACCCACTCCAGTCATGTCCTCTCCTCTCCCAACCCCTAACCCACTATAGCCATGTCCTCTCCTCTCCCAACCCTAATCCACTCCAGTCATGTCCTCTCCTCTCCTCTCCCTCCTCTCCTCTCCTCTCCTCTCCTCTCCTCTCCTCTCCTCTCCCAACCCTAACCCACTCCAGTCATGTCCTCTCCTCTCCCAACCCTAACCCACTATAGCCATGTCCTCTCCTCTCCCAACCCTAACCCACTACAGTCATGACCTCTCCTCTCCCAACCCTAACCCACTCCAGTCATGTCCTCTCCTCTCCTCTCCCAACCTAACCCACTCCAGTCATGTCCTCTCCTCTCCTCTCCCAACCTAACCCACTCCAGTCATGTCCTCTCCTCTCCCAACCTAACCCACTCCAGTCATGTCCTCTCCTCTCCCAACCCTAACCCACTCCAGTCATGTCCTCTCCTCTCCCAACCCTAACCCACTCCAGTCATGTCCTCTCCTCTCCCAACCCTAACCCACTATAGCCATGTCCTCTCCTCTCCCAACCCTAACCCACTCCAGTCATGTCCTCTCCTCTCCCAGCCCTAACCCACTCCAGTCATGTCCTCTCCTCTCCCAACCCTCTCCTCTCCTCTCTAACCCTAACCCACTCCATTCATGTCCTCTCCTCTCCTCCCAACCCTAACCCACTCCAGTCATGTCCTCCCTCTCCCAACCCTAACCCACTCCAGTCATGTCCTCTCCTCTCCCAACCCTAACCCACTCCAGTCATGTCCTCTCCTCTCCCAACCCTAACCCACTATAGCCATGTCCTCTCCTCTCCCAACCCTAACCCACTCCAGTCATGTCCTCTCCTCTCCCAACGCTAACCCACTCCAGTCATGTCCTCTCCTCTCCTAACCCTAACCCACTCCAGTCATGTCCTCTCATCTCCCAACCTAACCCACTCCAGTCATGTCCTCTCCTCTCCCAACCCTAACCCACTCCAGTCATGTCCTCTCCTCTCCAACCCTAACCCACTCCAGTCATGTCCTCTCCCAACCCTAACCCACTATAGCCATGTCTTCTCCTCTCCCAACCCCTAATCCACTCCAGTCATGTCCTCTCCTCTCCTCTCCTCTCCTCTCCCTCTCCTCTCCTCTCCTCTCCTCCTCTCCTCTCCTCTCCTCTCCTCTCCTCTCCCAACCCTAACCCACTCCAGTCATGTCCTCCTCTCCCAACCATAACCCACTCCAGTCATGTCCTCTCCTCTCCCAACCCTTACCCCACTATAGCCATGTCCTCTCCTTTCCTCTCCAACCCTAACCCACTCCAGCCATGTCCTCTCCTCTCCTCTCCCAACCCTAACCCACTCCAGCCATGTCCTCTCCTCTCCCAACCCTAACCCACTCCAGCCATGTCCTCTCCTCTCCCAACCCTAACCCACTCCAGCCATGTCCTCTCCTCTCCCAACCCTAACCCACTCCAGCCATGTCCTCTCCTCTCCCAACCCTAACCCACTCCAGTCATGTCCTCTCCTCTCCTCTCCCAACCCTAACCCACTCCAGTCATGTCCTCTCCTCTCCTAACCCTAACCCACTCCATTCATGTCCTCTCCTCTCCTCTCCCAACCCTAACCCACTCCAGTCATGTCCTCCCCTCTCCCAACCCTAACCCACTCCAGTCATGTCCTCTCCTCTCCTCTCCCAACCCTAACCCACTCCAGTCATGTCCTCTCCTCTCCCAACCCTAACCCACTCCAGTCATGTCCTCTCCTCTCCCAACCCTAACCCACTCCAGTCATGTCCTCTCCTCTCCCAACCCTAACCCACTCCAGTCATGTCCTCTCCTCTCCCAACCCTAACCCACTATAGCCATGTCCTCTCCTCTCCCAACCATAACCCACTCCAGTCATGTCCTCTCCTCTCCCAACCCTAACCCACTCCAGTCAACCTAACCCACTCCAGTCATCTCTCTCTCCCAACCCCTAACCCACTCCAGCCATGTCCTCTCCTCTCCCAACCCTAACCCACTCCAGCCATGTCCTCTCCTCTCCCCAACCCTAACCCACTCCAGCCATGTCCTCTCCTCTCCCAACCCTAACCCACTCCAGCCATGTCCTCTCCTCTCCCAACCCTAACCCACTCCAGTCATGTCCTCTCCTCTCCTCTCCCCCCAACCCTAACCCCAGTCATGTCCTCTCCTCTCCTAACCCTAACCCACTCCAGTCATGTCCTCTCATCTCCCAACCCTAACCCACTCCAGTCATGTCCTCTCCTCTCCCAACCCTAACCCACTCCAGTCATGTCCTCTCCTCTCCCAACCCTAACCCACTCCAGTCATGTCCTCCCCAACCCTAACCCACTAGCCATGTCTTCTCCTCTCCCAACCCCTAATCCCTCCAGTCATGTCCTCTCCTCTCTCTCTCTCCTCTCCTCTCCCTCTCCTCCCTCCTCTCCTCTCCTCTCCCTCTCCTCTCCCAACCCTAACCCACTCCAGTCATGTCCTCTCCTCTCCCAACCATAACCCACTCCAGTCATGTCCTCTCCTCTCCCAACCCTTACCCCACTATAGCCATGTCCTCTCCTTTCCTCTCCCAACCCTAACCCACTCCAGTCCATGTCCTCTCCCTCTCCTCTCCCAACCCTAACCCACTCCAGCCATGTCCTCTCCTCTCCCAACCCTAACCCACTCCAGCCATGTCCTCTCCTCTCCCAATCCTAACCCACTCCAGCCATGTCCTCTCCTCTCCCAACCCTAACCCACTCCAGCCATGTCCTCTCCTCTCCCAACCCTCCCACTCCAGTCATGTCCTCTCCTCTCCTCCCAACCCTAACCCACTCCAGTCATGTCCTCTCCTCTCCCTAACCCACTCCCTCTCCTCTCCTCTCCCACCCTAACCCACTCCAGTCATGTCCTCTCCTCTCCCAACCCTAACCCACTCCAGTCATGTCCTCTCCTCTCCTCTCCCAACCCTAACCCACTCCAGTCATGTCCTCTCTCTCCCAACCCTAACCCACTCCAGTCATGTCCTCTCCCTCTCCCAACCCTAACCCACTCCAGTCATGTCCTCTCCTCTCCCAACCCTAACCCACTCCAGTCATGTCCTCTCCTCTCCCAACCCCTAACCCACTATAGTCATGTCCTCTCCTCTCCCAACCCTAACCCACTCCAGTCATGTCCTCTCCTCTCCCAACCCTAACCCACTCCAGTCATGTCCTCTCCTCTCCCAACCCTAACCCACTCCAGCCATGTCCTCTCCTCTCCCAACCCTAACCCACTCCAGCCATGTCCTCTCCTCTCCCAACCCTAACCCACTCCAGCCATGTCCTCTCCTCTCCCAACCTAACCCACTCCAGTCATGTCCTCTCCTCTCCCAACCCTAACCCACTCCAGTCATGTCCTCTCCTCTCCTCTCCTCTCCTAACCCTAACCCACTCCATTCATGTCCTCTCCTCTCCTCTCCCAACCCTAACCCACTCCAGTCATGTCCTCCCTCTCCCCAACCCTAACCCACTCCAGTCATGTCCTCTCCTCTCCTCTCCCAACCCTAACCCACTCCAGTCATGTCCTCTCCTCTCCCAACCCCTAACCCACTCCAGTCATGTCCTCTCCTCTCCCAACCCTAACCCACTCCAGTCATGTCCTCTCCTCTCCCAACCCTAACCCACTCCAGTCATGTCCTCTCCTCTCCCCAACCCTAACCCCTCCAACCCTAACCCACTCCAGTCATGTCCTCTCCTCTCCCAACCCTAACCCACTCCAGTCATGTCCTCTCCTCTCCCAACCCTCCCAAGTCATGTCCTCCATCTCCCAACCCAACCCACTCCAGTCATGTCCTCTCCTTTCCTCTCCCAACCCTAACCCACTCCAGTCATGTCATCTCCTCTCCCAACCCTAACCCACTATAGCCATGTCCTCTCCTCTCCCAACCCTAACCCACTCCAGTCATGTCCTCTCATCTCCCAACCCTAACCCACTCCAGTCATGTCCTCTCCTCTCCTCTCCCAACCGTAACCCACTCCAGTCATGTCCTCTCCTCTCCTCTCCCAACCCTAACCCACTCCAGTCATGTCCTCTCCTCTCCCAACCCTAACCCACTATAGCCATGTCCTCTCCTCTCCCAACCCTAACCCACTCCAGTCATGTCCTCTCCTCTCCTCTCCCAAACCTAACCCACTCCAGTCATGTCATCTCCTCTCCCAACCCTAACCCACTCCAGTCATGTCCTCTCCTCTCCCAACCCTAACCCACTATAGCCATGTCCTCTCCTCTCCCAACCCTAACCCACTCCAGTCATGTCCTCTCCTCTCCCAACCCTAACCCACTCCAGTCATGTCCTCTCCTCTCCTCTCCCAACCCTAACCCACTCCAGTCATGTCCTCTCCTCTCCCAACCCTAACCCACTCCAGTCATGTCCTCTCCTCTCCCAACCCTAACCCACTCCAGTCATGTCCTCTCCTCTCCCAACCCTAACCCACTCCAGTCATGTCCTCTCCTCTCCCAACCCTAACCCACTATAGCCATGTCCTCTCCTCTCCCAACCCTAACCCACTCCAGTCATGTCATCTCCTCTCCTCTCCCAACCCTAACCCACTCCAGTCATGTCCTCTCCTCTCCCAACCCTAACCCACTATAGCCATGTCCTCTCCTCTCCCAACCCTAACCCACTCCAGTCATGTCCTCTCCTCTCCCAACCCTAATCCACTCCATTCATGTCCTCTCCTCTCCTCTCCCAACCCTAACCCACTCTAGTCATGTCCTCCCCTCTCCCAACCCTAACCCACTCCAGTCATGTCCTCTCCTCTCCCAACCCTAACCCACTCCAGTCATGTCCTCTCCTCTCCCAACCCTAACCCACTATAGCCATGTCCTCTCCTCTCCCAACCCTAACCCACTCCAGTCATGTCCTCTCCTCTCCCAACCCTAACCCACTCCAGTCATGTCCTCTCCTCTCCCAACCCTAACCCACTCCAGTCATGTCCTCTCATCTCCCAACCCTAACCCACTCCAGTCATGTCCTCTCCTCTCCTCTCCCAACCCTAACCCACTCCAGTCATGTCCTCTCCTCTCCTCTCCCAACCCTAACCCACTCCAGTCATGTCCTCTCCTCTCCTCTCCCAACCCTAACCCACTCCAGTCATGTCCTCTCCTCTCCCAACCCTAACCCACTATAGCCATGTCCTCTCCTCTCCCAACCCTAACCCACTCCAGTCATGTCCTCTCCTCTCCTCTCCTCTCCCAACCCTAACCCACTCCAGTCATGTCCTCTCCTCTCCCAACCCTAACCCACTCCAGTCATGTCCTCTCCTCTCCCAACCCTAACCCACTCCAGTCATGTCCTCTCCTCTCCCAACCCTAACCCACTCCAGTCATGTCCTCTCCTCTCCCCCAACCCAACCCACTCAAGTCATGTCCTCTCCTCTCCCAACCCTAACCCACTCCAGTCATGTCCTCTCCTCTCCTCTCCCAACCCTAACCCACTCCAGTCATGTCCTCTCCTCTCCCAACCCTAACCCACTCCAGTCATGTCCTCTCCTCTCCTCTCCCAACCCTAACCCACTCAAGTCATGTCCTCTCCTCTCCCAACCCTAACCCACTCCAGTCATGTCCTCTCCTCTCCTCTCCCAACCCTAACCCACTCCAGTCATGTCCTCTCCTCTCCCAACCCTAACCCACTCCAGCCATGTCCTCTCCTCTGCCACCCTTTTATCTCCCTGTTCAATTCCACTTGTCATTAAAGGACACACTTTTATCTCCAGTCCTCTGCCCAGCCTGGGATGGCCATTCAAATTAGTTTAGAGGAACAAAATCACATTTGGATTGACGCTCTCACAATCTGCCAGCACTTAAGTGGGAGAAAAGTTGAATAAGTGTTCTCTCCTTCACTCTGCTGTCCCTGGTGGTGTGTGTGTGTGTGTGTGTGTGTGTGTGTGTGTGTGTGTGTGTGTGTGTGTGTGTGTGTGTGTGTGTGTGTGTGTGTGTGTGTGTGTGTGTGTGTGTGTGTGTGTGTGTGTGTGTGTGTGTGTGTGTGTGTGTGCGCGTGTGTGTGTGTGCACCCATCCAGTGGACCTGCTGACGCTGGTGAGTGTGGTGGACGTGTTCAGGGAGCAGGATCTGCAGCATGGGGAACATGTGATGGATGTGGTGGAGATGATTCATGCCCTGACTGGCCTGTATGAGAGACTGGAGGAGGAGAGAAGGGCCATCGTGGTCAACATCCCTCTCTGTGTCGACATGTGCCTCAACTGGCTGCTCAATGTCTACGACAGGTACTACTGACAATTGACCTTCAACCTTGACCCTTGACCCTGAACCTTACATGATATCAACCAGACCAGGTCATGTGTTGTAACTGGCTGCTCAGTGCGACAATGTCTGACAGGTACTTGATCTTATATTACCTTTAAGGGGTTGGAAATAGAAAATAAACACTAATTAGCCAGTAAAATGAAGATTACTCCCGCATACAACACATCTACTTTTGGCACGGTTATTTAGCCAGTGTCAGTCAAGAACCTATTTCATGACCTTAAGTTATGCATTCATTTGTGTTCAGATATGCAGTTTATTCTTCATCTAATTTGCGACTGTTCATTCCACTTGTGTTGTTAGCTACTTGTCAGTGGCACTTTCAGCTACTATGTTCTAATGAACCAAATAACTCTGATTTTGTCACCTCTTTTTCATATGCAGCACTGTTCTATGTGTGACACAGTTAGCGTTACTGCTAATATAACCTCTCACACATCCTTGGTCAAATTAACCCTTTTCCCACAATTAATGTCCATCACTCTCTGCTAGTCCAATGCTGTGATTGGCCGAGAGCCCTCTCAGCGTGGCGTCTCATTGGTGAAGTACGCTCTGTGCCTGGGAGGCTGTGTCGTGAGTAGGATCACAGAGAGGCTGTAGCTCAATCAAGCGGGCAGGTGTCCAATCAGGGCCACTGAGACCCAGCAGAAAGCCTCCTCTGTTTGATTCTGATTGCCCTGACCCCATCTCTCTCTGCCAACTGCCAAGCCCTCCGCAGACAATCTGAGAGGCACAATTCCTGGCGAATATAAAAAACAGCCCAATTTTTTTCTAAATACTATACATTTGTTTTGCAGCCCTTAACTACCTGCTTCTAATGAGTGGAAATCAGCATTTTACCCTTTACATGCATTCCCTGTAATTGCTTTTTTGTTTTCCGATAAACACAGGCTGTGAATGTGAATGAGCTGAGCATGCAGTGGGATCTGTCTGTCTGTCTGTCTGTCTGTCTGTGTGTGTGTGTGTGTGTGTGTGTGTGTGTGTGTGTGTGTGTGTGTGTGTGTGTGTGTGTGTGTGTGTGTGAAGTGTGAGCTGTAATCATCATGAGGTCTACCCACAGACTGAGTGTTGTGTTCTCAGTATTACTTTTCCCCAGTCTTTTCTCTGGTAATTTTGGAGAGTGGGTGGGTCAGAGTGATTTTGAGTCAGGAGAAATGTGTGTGTAGGTCTCCCCCTGCCCCCCCCCCCCACTTTGTCTCCCCCTGCCTCCCCTACGTCTCCCCCTGCCTCCCCCTAGGTCTCCCCCTGCCTCCCCTAGGTCTCCCCCTGCCTCCCCCTAGGTCTCCCCTGCCTCCCCTAGGTCTCCCCTGCCTCCCCCTAGGTCTCTCCCTGCCTCCCCTAGATCTCCCCCTGCCTCCCCTAGGTCTCTCCCTGCCTCCCCCTAGGTCTCCCCTGCCTCCCCCTAGATCTGACTGTAATAATCTTGCATTGACTCTAATAATATCACACAGACTAATGTTCTCACAATGACTCTAATAATCTCGCATTGTCTCTAATGTTCTCACACTGACTCTAATGTTCTCACACTGACCATAATGTTCTCACACTGACTCTAATGTTCTCACACTGATTGTAATGTTCTCACACTGACTAATGTTCTCACACTGCCTCTAATGTTCCCCCAGTAACTTTAACATCTCTTATATTCTCACATAGACCCGCACTGCCTCTAATGTACTCCTACTGCCTCCTACTGCCTAATGGACTCTGCAGTCTCCTGACTCCTGTTTTGTCACACGTTAAAGGCAGTGCTTCTATGTGTCTCTCCCACTGACATTGACTCCCACTGCCTCTAATGTTCTTTAAATGACTGTAATCCCCTCCTGACAGTCAAGGCAGAGAAAAGAAAAGCAGCAAAGCTCCCAACTAAAGCCAGTAACAGCAGCCCTGCCCTTCCCTCTGTCTGACTCTAGTGGCAGTGTCCCTGTGCCTCCCAGACACACAGATATAATGTGACCCATTTAAGTCAGGACACAGCTCTCCCAGTCCCAACCCAACTCTGTGGCCTTGCCATTGGCCAGAGAACACTGTTTATGGATCTGTGCTTGCCTCTAATCCCTTTGTTTTTTCAGTGTAAAGGCTTAGTTTATGTGTCTGTTTGCTTATGTAAATATATTTGTTCTGGCATATTCTACTTTTTATATCTCCCTCTCCCTCTCCCTCTCCCTCTCCCTCTCCCTGCCCTGCCCTGCCCTGCTTTCTCCCTAGTGGTCGCAATGGAAAGATGCGCGTCCTCTCCTTCAAGACGGGACTGGTGAGCCTGTGCAATGCGGATGTTCAGGAGAAGTATAAATGTAAGTATGAGACCCTCTCATGTAGACACCACAGCCCTGCAGCCCCCTAACAAAGGGCCAAAACAAAACCAGCCTGATTGCGAGCATTACATAAAGACAACCACTTAGCCTAATGGAGGGAATTACTCTGCTGCACAATAATGGGGAAAGGCTCTCTCTCTCTCTTTATTTCTCCAAAGTACATTGGGCTTTTAGGCAGAGAGAATACACTATGGTAGAGAGAACACACACACACACCACACTCAGCTCTCTCTCTGGCCCCTCTGGCTTCTCTTTTCCATGTTCAATTATGCGCTAATATTTCACTGGTGCCCAGCTCAGGGAAAGTAAAACCATTTTACAGCATCTTAACCGCATTTTACAACACAGCCTTGTAAATATGTAGAGAAGGGGGAGAGGAGAGAGAATGAGCTCATCGGTATGAGATTTTAGACAGTCCCGACGGGTCAGGGCAGGCCCACTGTCAGTTGGCACACCATCTGTGACAGCTTGTAAAAATTGAATGGCAACAGATTTGGAGTCATTTTTTATGGCAGACGAAGCACAGAAGGCCTGGCCCTAGAGGATTGTGAGGGTAGAGGCGGGCAGGCAGGGGGGGGCAGTGATGCAAACCATGCCAATTTGTCCCAGTGATTGATCACACATTTTTTCTCCTGAGCTCAGGGGAGAGATGACCCATGATTATGCTAGTAAACAAGGGGGCGCATCTGGTGGCAGTGAGTGAGTGAACGTGGTAGTGTGGCAGACACAGTGTGTGTGTGCTTTGTGCTTGTCTTTTGTCCCCCCCAGAGCTTGAGCTGTGTGCAGGGTAGAGGCAGGCAGGCTGGCTGTCAGGGTTTTCTGGCTGTGGCTGGTGCTGGTGCTATTTATACTGGCATTGTGCAGCACCTTCAAACACCTGTCAGTATCCATCTCCTCAGTGACAGGCGGAATCACGACTCGCAGATGAAGGCTCCATTCAGAGCCTGATGAGGTAGCGAGCGCTAATGCAGCCCTTTTGTCTGCAATTAGATCAGTACGCCTGCCCTTCCTCTCTCTCTCTCTCTCTCTCTCTTTCTCTTTCTCTTTCTCTTTCTCTTTCTCTCTTTCTCTTTCTCTTTCTTTCTCTTTCTTTCTCTCAAAAAACCTAGAAACAGGCTTAGGGAAGTATCGCACACACACAGCTCACTTAGAGAAACGCTGAGAACATGGATGTTGGTACATATGTGTAGGTGTGAATAGTAGCGCTAATATGCTCTTGTATACACAAGCAGATATAATGTAAACACAAATTAAAATCAGCTTGTCAATTCGAATTGTCCCCAGCTCTGGTAAACATGGGGCGGCAGGGTAGCCTAGTGGTTAGAGCGTTGGACTAGTAACCGGAAGGTTGCAAGTTCAAAGCCCCGAGCTGACAAGGTACAAATCTGTCGTTCTGCCCCTGAACAGGCAGTTAACCCACTGAAAATAAGAATTTGTTCTTCACTGACTTGCCTAGTTAAATAAAGGTACAAAAAACAAAAAAACATCATCTGGAACACATCTACACATATAGAGGTGAATAGATTCACATCTACACATATAGAGGTGAATAGATTCACATCCACACATATAGAGGTGAATAGATTCACATCCACACATATAGAGGTGAATAGATTCACATCCACACATATAGAGGTGAATAGATTCACATCCACACATATAGAGGTGAATAGATTCACATCCACACATATAGAGGTGAATAGATTCACATCCACACATATAGAGGTGAATAGATTCACATCTACACATATAGAGGTGAATAGATTCACATCCACACATATAGAGGTGAATAGATTCACATCTACACATATAGAGGTGAATAGATTCACATCCACACATATAGAGGTGAATAGATTCACATCTACACATATAGAGGTGAATAGATTCACATCTACACATATAGAGGTGAATAGATTCACATCTACACATATAGAGGTGAATAGATTCACATCTACACATATAGAGGTGAATAGATTCACATCCACACATATAGAGGTGAATAGATTCACATCTACACATATAGAGGTGAATAGATTCACATCTACACATATAGAGTGAATAGATTCACATCTACACATATAGAGTGAATAGATTCACATCCACACATATAGAGGTGAATAGATTCACATCTACATATAGATGAATAGATTCACATCCACATATATAGATTCACATCCACACATATAGTGAATAGATTCACATCTACACATATAGAGTGAATAGATTCACATCCACACATATAGAGGTGAATAGATTCACATCTACACATATAGAGGTGAATAGATTCACATCTACACATATAGAGGTGAATAGATTCACATCTACACATATAGAGGTGAATAGATTCACATCCACACATATAGAGGTGAATAGATTCACATCCACGCATATAGAGGTGAATAGATTCACAAACACACGTAAAAAAGTGAATAGATTCACATCCACACATATAGAAGTGAATAGATTCACATCCACGCATATAGATGTGAATAGATTCACATCCACGCATATAGACGTGAATAGATTCACATCCACGCATATAGAGGTGAATAGATTCACAAACACACGTAAAAAAGTGAATAGATTCACATCCACACATATAGAAGTGAATAGATTCACATCCACGCATATAGATGTGAATAGATTCACATCCACGCATATAGACGTGAATAGATTCACATCCACGCATATAGACGTGAATAGATTCACATCCACGCATATAGACGTGAATAGATTCACATCCACGCATATAGACGTGAATAGATTCACATCCACGCATATAGACGTGAATAGATTCACATCCACGCATATAGAGGTGAATAGATTCACATCCACGCATATAGACGTGAATAGATTCACATTCACATAGTCACACAGGTATACAGAACAATCTTGTGCACAAACACACACATGTTTTATTAACCCTCTGTGTTTCATCAGACTTGTTCAGGCAGGTGTCTGGTCCAGGGGGTCTGACCGACCAGCGTCACCTCACTATGTTGCTTTATGAAGCCATCCAGATCCCGCGACAGCTGGGAGAGGTGGCCGCCTTCGGAGGGAGCAACGTGGAGCCCAGTGTACGCAGCTGCTTCCGCATGGTGAGACCACACACACACACACACACACACACAGACAGACACGCACGTGCATGAGCGCACAAATACAAGCACACACACACACACACACACACACACACACACACACACACTCATTATAACCTCACCATACACTGGTTAATGATACTATGGTAACACAGGCTAGGAATTACCTAAATTCAATTGAGTTCAATTACATACGTTTTCATTAATTCCTTCCAGGGGAAAGAGCACAATTAGATGCACTACATGAACAAAATGTATGTGGACACGTGCTCGTCGAACATCTCATTCCAAAATCACAGGCATTATTATGGAGTTGGTTTCCCCTTGCTATGGAGGCTGCTATAACAACCTATAACACTCTTCTGGGAAGGCTTTCCACTGAGCCGTTGTTGCTCTGTGACGTTTCCACTTCACAATAACAGCACTTACAGTTGACCGGGGAAGCTCTAGCAGGGCAGAAATTTGATGAACTGACTTGTTGGAAAGGCGGCATCCTATTGTAATGCCCTGCTAAATAATTTATTTAGAACTATGGTTTCTGTTCATGCGATGGGTGCATGCTCGGTTTGGAACAATCAAGATGCACTATAGGTGGTGTGCAGAGGGCTTCACCAGTTTCTCCATTGTTGCCGAGGAGAGAAAGAAAGGGGGAGAGATGCTCTTGTGGAGGGAAAAATAACATGTTGTTTAGTAAAATATTTTTTTCCTGAATTGTTTTTAATTTCTGCTTGGCTGGATTAACGAAGATTCTAGACGCTTCGGGAGCTAGCATGGATTCATCGGATCGGGAGCTGAAGAGGACGGCTTGGTCTGAGGGAATTTGATGGCTTCGTTGATGCTGGACATTCCGGATGCATGCAGGGCAATTTCTGCCAATTGGATTATAAATAGGCAACGACCTTGGAACTGTTGGTTTCAGGGGGTTTCTACGAAACCGTGAGTAGCTGTGGTGTTTTACGCTGAGTGAAGATGAAGGCCAACTTGGTATCTTCTGCTATAAATGTGGAGAGGATGGACACTTAAAATGAGACTGTGAGGGCGTAGAAAATCAGAGGAAAGTCAACAAGTGTCTCACAAGCCAGAAACGGTCAACGGAATACTACAGCGGGACCCAGAAAAGGAGCGACCTGACGTCCCGGTGAAGATACGTTCCACCAAGTGCAACAAGAAACGTGAAGAAGCAACAGACATGCTACCTAACGGCTTAGTGAGACCTAGTGCTGTTGTTCCTGTACAGATTGAAGGCATCTATGCTAAAGCTTTACTAGATATTGGGTCTCAGGTTACCCTACTCTACAGATCCTTTTTTAACAAGTACTTGACACATCTGCCATTAAAGCTCATTGGACACTTGGAGATTTGGGGTCTTAGCTCAGAGCAATACCCAGATGATGGCTATTTGTCTTTGAAGTTGGAGTTTTCACGATCAGTAGTAGGTGTAACGGAGATCATAGAAGCACTTGTGTTGGTTTGTTGGTACAAACACTTCTGTGGTTAGAAGGCTGATGATGGCCTGTCAAGAGAAAGGAGGTGAAGGTTTCCTGAGCACTCTACGTGTTCATCCTGTTATCAAAGAGGCTTATGAGAATATGAATGTGATCCCAACTGATGTTGAGGACCAGAAAAGAGGAACAGTATGGTTTTCACAGACAAAACCTGTACTATTGCCACCTGGTGGACTAGCAAGAGTCACCGGGATTCCCGAAGTTTCCTGGATCACCATGTTCCCATTTTGGTGGATAGGCCTGAAGAATCCCAGTGTCCAGAAGTTTCCCGGTTTCCAGAAGAACTTCTTGTGAGATCTGAAATTCAGATATCTATGGTTGTGTCATCTAGAAGAATAACAGTTGCAGTCAGGGATGTATCATCAAGGGAGATAACCTTACAATGTGGCATGACCATTGCTACCCTGTTTCCTGTAGATGTAGCTCCTGTTCCTGCTGCCACTGAGGGGAGGAAGCGCAACTTACCTGAGAAGCTGACGTCTTCTTAATTCAACTTCTGTGACTCACCTTTATCTGAAGAATGGAAGAGGAGGTTAACTTACAAGATGTTGCAAAGAAAAATATGTTTTCTCAACTCATGAGTTGGACGTTGATTGTTCCAAGAGTACTCGCCATACCATTCGAGTCCCTGATGACACACTGTTTAGGGAGAGGTCTCGACGGCTGTCCCCAGCTGATGTGGAAGATGTAAGGAAACATCTGAAGAACCTGAAAGACGCTGAAATCATCTTTCCGTTGAGAAGCCCCTATGTCGTCGCCGATTGTAGTGGTGAGGAAGAAGAACGGAACCATATGGATGTGTGTGGACTACATAACGCTCAACAGACGCACAGTTCCTGACCAATACACCGAACCACAAATTGAAGATGCCCTGACCAGTTTGAATGGAAGCAAATGGCTCAGCATGTTGGATCTCAGAAGTGGATATTAGTCAATTCTGTTGAGTGAAGTTGACAAAGAGAAGACCGCTTTCATATGCCCGGCTGGTATTCTATCAGTTTGAGAGGATGGCTTGAAAGAATGAGGACTGAAGTTGTCTTTGGACAATTGTCAATTCTGCCGAACGTCAGTCAACTGTGTGGGACACATAGTATCCCAGGATGGAGAGGGTACAGGTCCATCGAAGATCGATGCAGTAACCACATGGCTGAGACCAGACACTCTGCGTTCTTTTCTTAGATTCTGTGGGTATTATAGAAGATTTGTGAAAGGCTACTCAAAATTGAGTTACCCTTTGAACCAACTCCTGCATGGTTACCTTCCCTCAGCCAAGAAAGGAGGAAAGCCCAAGGAAAGAACAGACAATGTGTACATCAAGAACCCTTCAGATCTAAATGGGGCGAGAAATGTGAAAAGACCTTTGAGATCTGAAGGAAAGCCTCACTAAAGCTCCGGTGCTGGCTTTTGCAAACCCTCAACAGCAATATTTGATTTATTTAACCTTTATTTAACCAGGTAGGCTAGTTGAGAACAAATTCCCATTTACAACTGCGACCTGGCCAAGAATAAAGCAAAGCAGTTCGACACATACAACAACACAGAGTTTCACATGGAATAAACAAACATATAGTCAATAAAACAGTAGAAAATAATATATACAGTGTGTGCAAATGAGGTAAGATAAGGGTGGTAAGGCAATAAATAGGCCATGGTGGTGAAGTAATTACAATATACCAATTAAACACTGGAGTGATTGATGTGCAGAAGATGAATGTGCAAGTAGAGATACTGGGGTGCAAAGGAGCAAGATAAATAAATAAATACAGTGTGGGGATGAGGTAGTTGGATGGGCTATTTACAGATGGACTATGTACAGGTGCAGTGATCTGTGAGCTGCTCTGACAGCTGATGCTTAAAGCTAGGGAGGGAGATATGAGTCTCCAGCTTCAGTGAGTTTTGCAGTTCGTTCCAGTCATTGGCAGCAGAGAACTGGAAGGAATGGCGACCAAAGAGGAATTGGCTTTGGGGGTGACAAGTGAGATATACCTGCTGGACCGCATGCTATGGGTGGGTGCTGCTATGGTGACTAGTGAGCTGAGATAAGGCGGGGCTTTACCTAGCAGAGACTTGTAGATGACCTGGAGCCAGTGGGTTTGGCGACGAGTATGAAGCGAGGGCCAGCCAACAAGAGCGTACAGGTCGCAATGGTGGGTAGTATATGGGGCTTTGGTGACAAAAACGGATGGCACTGTGATAGACTGCATCCAGTTTGTTGAGTAGAGTGTTGGAGGCTATTTTGCAAATGACATCGCCGAAGTCGAGGATCGGTAGGATGGTCAGTTTTACAAGGGTATGTTTGGCAGCATGAGTGAAGAATGCTTTGTTGTGAAATAGGAAGCCGATTCTAGATTTAATTTTGGATTGGAGATGCTTAATGTGAGTCTAGAAGGAGAGTTTACAGCCTTTCCAGACACCTAGGTATTTGTAGTTTTCCACATATTCTAAGTCAGAATCGTCCAGAGTAGTGATGTTGGACGGGCGGGCGGGCAGTTGCGGGCAGCGATCGATTGAAGAGCATGCATTTAGTTTTACTTTCATTTAAGAGCAGTTGGAGGCAACAAAAGGGGAGTTATATGGCATTGAAGCTAGTCTGGAGGTTAGTTAACTTCTTGCGTCGAGCCAACCCGGATCCGGGATCGTGACTACAGCCTCAAGCCCATTACCATAACGCAACGTTAACTATTCATGAAAATCGCAAATGAAATGAAATCAATATGCTAGCGCTCAAGCTTAGCCTTTTGTTAACAACACTGTCATCTCAGATTTTCAAAAATATGCTTCTCAACCATAGCAAAACTAGCATTTAGCATTTAGCGTTAGCATTTAGCATTAGCATTTAGCGTTAGCATCAGCAGGCAACATTTTCACAAAAAACAGAAAAACATTCAAATAAATCATTTACCTTTGAAGAACTTCGGATGTTTTCAATGAGGAGACTCAGTTAGATAGCAAATGTTCAGTTTTCCTGAAAGATTATTTGTGCAGGAGAAATCGGTCCGTTTTCTGCGTCATGTTTGGCTACCAAAAAAAACAGAAAATTCAGTTATAAAAACGCAGAACTTTTTCCAAAATAACTCCATAATATCGACTGAAACATGGCAAACGTTGTTTAGAATCAATCCTCAAGGTGTTTTTCTACATATCTCTTCAAAGATATATCGTTCGTGGAAGTGTGCTTTCCCCTCTGTATCCCATGGGAAAATGCATGCAGCTGAGAATTGCGCACCAATTTAGACAAAGGACACCGGGCGGACCCCTGGCAAATGTAGTCTCTTATGGCCAATCTTCCAATGATATGCCTACAAATACGTCACAATGCTGCAGACACCTTGGACGAACGGCAGAGAGCATAGGCTCCTTCATGGCACATTCACAGCCATATAAGGAGACGATGGAAAAAGAGAGCCTCAAAAATTCTGCTCATTTCCTGTTTGAGGTTTCATCTTGGTTTCGCCTGTAGCATGAGTTCTGTGGCACTCACAGATAATATCTTTGCAGTTTTGAAAACGTCAGAGTGTTTTCTTTCCAAAGCTGCCAATTATATGCATAGTCGAGCATCTTTTCGTGACAAAATATTGCGCTTAAAACGGGAACGTTTTTTTATCCAATAATGAAATAGCGCCCCCATAGCTTCAACAGGTTAACACAGTGGCCAAAGAAGGGCCAGAAGTATACAGACCGCAGACCCATTACGGATGCAGGCAATGAGGCAGTGATTGCTGAGATCTTGGTTGAAAACAACAGAGGTGTATTTGGAGAGCAAGTTGATTAGGAAGTCATCATTGATGACTTCCGGCGCCGACTGAGATGGCCGCCTCGCTTCGCGTTCCTAGGAAACTATGCAGTTTTTTGTTTTTTTACGTGTTATTTCTTACATTAGTACCCCAGGTCATCTTAGGTTTCATTACATACAGTCGAGAAGAACTACTGAATATAAGATCAGCGCCAACTCACCATCAGTACGACCAAGAATATGTTTTCCGCGACGCGGATCCGGTGTTCTGCCTTACAAACAGGACAACGGAATGGATCGCATGCAGCGACCCAAGGAAACGACTCCGAAAAAGAGGGAAACGAGGCGGTGTTCTGGTCAGACTCCGAAAAAGGGCACATCGCGCACCACTCCCCAGCATTCTTCTTGCCAATGTCCAGTCTCTTGACAACAAGGTTGACGAAATCCGAGCAAGAGTAGCATTCCAGAGGGACATCAGAGACTGCAACGTTCTCTGCTTCACAGAAACATGGCTTACTGGGAAGACGCTATCTGAGGCGGTGCAGCCAACGGGTTTCTCCACGCATCGCGCCGACAGAAACAAACATCTTTCTGGTAAGAAGAGTGGCGGGGGCGTATGCCTCATGACTAACGAGACATGGTGTGATGAAGGAAACATACAGGAACTCAAATCCTTCTGTTCACCTGATTTAGAATTCCTCACAATCAAATGTAGACCGCATTATCTTCCAAGAGAATTCTCCTCCATTATAATCACAGCCGTATATATCCCCCCCAAGCAGACACATCGATGGCTCTGAACGAACTTTATTTAACTCTTTGCAAACTGGAAACCATTTATCCGGAGGCTGCATTCATTGTAGCTGGGGATTTTAACAAAGCTAATCTGAAAACAAGACTCCCTAAATTTTACCAGCATATCGATTGCGCAACCAGGGGTGGTAAAACCTTGGATCATTGTTACTCTAACTTCCGCGACGCATATAAGGCCCTGCCCCGCCCCCCCTTTCGGAAAAGCTGACCACGACTCCATTTTGCTGATCCCTGCCTACAGGCAGAAACTAAAACAAGAGGCTCCCACGCTGAGGTCTGTCCAACGCTGGTCAGACCAAGCTGACTCCACACTCCAAGACTGCTTCCATCACGTGGACTGGGACATGTTTCGTATTGCGTCGAAGATGTCGTTCCCATAGCAACGATAAAAACATTCCCAAACCAGAAACCGTGGATTGATGGCAGCATTCGCGTGAAACTGAAAGCGCGAACCACTGCTTTTAATCAGGGCAAGGTGTCTGGTAATATGTCCGAATATAAACAATGCAGCTATTCCCTCCGCAAGGCTATTAAACAAGCTAAGCGTCAGTACAGAGACAAAGTGGAATCTCAATTCAATGGCTCAGACACAAGAGGCATGTGGCAGGGTCTACAGTCAATCACGGACTACAAGAAGAAACCCAGCCCAGTCACGGACCAGGATGTCTTGCTCCCAGGCAGACTAAATCACTTTTTGCCCGCTTTGAGGACAATACAGTGCCACTGACACGGCCTGCAACGAAAACATGCGGTCTCTCCTTCACTGCAGCCGAGGTGAGTAAGACATTTAAACGTGTTAACCCTCGCAAGGCTGCAGGCCCAGACGGCATCCCCAGCCGCGCCCTCAGAGCATGCGCAGACCAGCTGGCCGGTGTGTTTACGGACATATTCAATCAATCCCTATACCAGTCTGCTGTTCCCACATGCTTCAAGAGGGCCACCATTGTTCCTGTTCCCAAGAAAGCTAAGGTAACTGAGCTAAACGACTACCGCCCCGTAGCACTCACTTCCGTCATCATGAAGTGCTTTGAGAGACTAGTCAAGGACCATATCACCTCCACCCTACCTGACACCCTAGACCCACTCCAATTTGCTTACCGCCCAAATAGGTCCACAGACGATGCAATCTCAACCACACTGCACACTGCCCTAACCCACCTGGACAAGAGGAATACCTATGTGAGAATGCTGTTCATCGACTACAGCTCGGCATTCAATACCATAGTACCTCCAAGCTCGTCATCAAGCTCGAGACCCTGGGTCTCGACCCCGCCCTGTGCAACTGGGTACTGGACTTCCTGACGGGCCGCCCACAGGTGGTGAGGGTAGGCAACAACATCTCCTCCCGCTGATCCTCAACACGGGGCCCCACAAGGGTGCGTTCTGAGCCCTCTCCTGTACTCCCTGTTCACCCACGACTGCGTGGCCATGCACGCCTCCAACTCAATCATCAAGTTTGCGGACGACACAACAGTGGTAGGCTTGATTACCAACAACGACGAGACGGCCTACAGGGAGGAGGTGAGGGCCCTCGGAGTGTGGTGTCAGGAAAATAACCTCACACTCAACGTCAACAAAACTAAGGAGATGATTGTGGACTTCAGGAAACAGCAGAGGGAACACCCCTATCCACATCGATGGATCAGTAGTGGAGAGGGTAGCAAGTTTTAAGTTCCTCGGCATACACATCACAGACAAACTGAACTGGTCCACTCACACTGACAGCGTCGTGAAGAAGGCGCAGCAGCGCCTCTTCAACCTCAGGAGGCTGAAGAAATTCGGCTTGTCACCAAAAGCACTCACAAACTTCTACAGATGCACAATCGAGAGCATCCTGGCGGGCTGTATCACCGCCTGGTACGGCAACTGCTCCGCCCTCAACCGTAAGGCTCTCCAGAGGGTAGTGAGGTCTGCACAACGCATCACCGGGGGCAAACTACCTGCCCTCCAGGACACCTACACCACCCGATGTTACAGGAAGGCCATAAAGATCATCAAGGACATCAACCACCGAACCACTGCCTGTTCACCCCGCTATCATCCAGAAGGCGAGGTCAGTACAGGTGCATCAAAGCTGGGACCGAGAGACTGAAAAACAGCTTCTATCTCAAGGCCATCAGACTGTTAAACAGCAATCACTAACATTGTGTGGCTGCTGCCAACACACTGTCATTGACACTGACCCAACTCCAGCCACTTTAATAATGGGAATTGATGGGAAATGATGTAAATATATCACTAGCCACTTTAAACAATGCTACCTTATATAATGTTACTTACCCTACACTATTCATCTCATATGCATATGTATATACTGTACTCTAGATCATCGACTGCATTCTTATGTCACTAGCCACTTTAACTATGCCACTTTGTTTACTTTGTCTACATACTCATCTCATATGTATATACTGTACTCGATACCATCTACTGTATGCTGCTCTGTACCATCACTCATTCATATATCCTTATGTACATATTCCTTATCCCCTTACACTGTGTATAAGACAGTAGTTTTGGAATTGTTAGTTAGATTACTTGTTGGTTATCACTGCATTGTCGGAACTAGAAGCACAAGCATTTCGCTACACTCGCATTAACATCTGCTAACCATGTGTATGTGACAAATAAAATTTGATTTGATTTGATGATATCTATGAGGGTGCCCGTGTTTACGGATTTGGGGTTGTACCTGGTAGGTTCATTGATAATTTGTGTGAGATTGAGGGCATCAAGCTTAGACTGTAGGCTGGCCGGGGTGTAAAGCATGTCACAGTAAAAGTCACCTAGCAGCACGAGCTCTGAAGATAGATGGGGGGCAATCAATTCACATATGGTGTCCAGGGCACAGCTGGGGGCAGAGGGTGGTCTATAGCAAGCAGCAACGGTGAGAGACTTGTTTCTGGCAATATGTACTACATGTTGATGCAAGCGGTGAAGGGTTAGGTGGTGTACTGTACCAAGAAGACAATGATCAACATCTGCATCCAGTTGCATTCATTAGCCAAAGTTTATCCCTGTCTGAGTGTAATTACCCTGCTGATGAGACACATTTACATTTACATTTAAGTCATTTAGCAGACGCTCTTATCCAGAGCGACTTACAAATTGGTGCTTTCACCTTATGACATCCAGTGGAACAGCCACTTTACAATAGTGCATCTAGGTCTTTTAAGGGGGGGAGAAGGATTACTTTATCCTATCCTAGGTATTCCTTAAAGAGGTGGGGTTTCAGGTGTCTCCGGAAGGTGGTGATTGACTCCGCCACCTTCCGGAGACACCTGAAACCCCACCTCTTTAAGGAATACCTAGGATAGGATAAAGTAATCCTTCTCCCCCCCCTAAAGACCTAGATGCACTATTGTAAAGTGGCTGTTCCACTGGATGTCATAAGTGGAACAGCCACTTTACAATAGTGCATCTAGGTCTGCATCTAGGTCTAGGTCACAATATCTAGCATTAAAGTGGGCCATCGTTGATAAACTGCATGATTGCCTGTATGGAGCAAAGTTCGAGGTGAGAACAGACAACAATCTACTTACATACAGTACCAGTCAAGAGTTTGGACACCTACTCATTCCAGGGTTTTTCTTTATTTTTACTATTTTCTACATTGTAGAATAATAGTGAAGATATCAAAACTATGAAATAACACATATGGAATCATGTAGTAACCCAAAAATTGTTAAATAAATCCAAATATATTGTATATATGAGATTCTTCAGTAGCCACCCTTTGCCTCGATGACAGCTTTGCACACTCTTGGCATTCTCTCAACCAGCTTCACCTGGAATGCTTTTCCAACAGTCTTGAAGGAGTTCCCACATATGCTGAGCACTTGTTGGCTGCTTTTCCTTCACTCTGTGCTCCAACTCATCCCAAACCATCTCAATTGGGTTGAGGATTAGGTGATTGTGGAGGCCAGGTCATCTGATGCAGCACTCCATCACTCTGCTTCTTGGTAAAATAGCCCTTACACAGCCTGGAGGTGTGTTGGGTCATTGTCCTGATGAAAGCAAATGATAGTTCCACTAAGCCCAAACCAGATGGGATGGAGTATCGCAGCAGAATGCTGTGGTAGCCATACTGGTTAAGTGTGCCTTGAATTCTAAATAAATCACAGACAGTGTCACCAGCAAAGCACACCCCTCTATGCTTCACAGTGGGAACCACAAATGTGGGGGACATCCATTCACCTACTCTGCATCTCACAAAGACACGGAGGTTGGAAACAAAAATCTCCAATTTGGACTCATCAGACCAAAGGACAGATTTCCACTGGTTTAATGTCCATTGCTTGTGTTTCTTGGCCCAAGCAAGTCTCTTCTTCTTATTCAAATCAAATCAAATTTGATTGGTCACATACAGATGATTAGCAGATGTTAGTGCGAGTGTAGCGAAATGCTTGTGCTTCTAGTTCCGACCATGCAGTAATATCTAACAAATAATCGAACAATTTCACAACAACTACCTTATACACAGGAATGAATAACAATATGTACATATAAATATATGAATGAGCTATGGCTGAACGGCATAGGCAAGATGCAGTAGATGATATAGAGTACAGTATATACATATGAGATGAGTAATGTAAGGTATGTAAACATTATATAAAGTGGCATTGTTTAAAGTGACTAGTGATACATTTATTACATCCCATTTTTTATTATTAAAGTGGCTAGAGATTTGAGTCAGTATTTTGGCAGCAGCCACTCAATGTTAGTGATGGCTGTTTAACAGTCTGATGGCCTTGAGATAGAAGCTGTTTTTCAGTCTCTCGGTCCCAGCTTGGATGCACCTGTACTGACCTCGCCTTCTGGATGATAGCGGGGTGAACAGGCAGTGGCTTGGGTGGTTGTTGTCCTTGATGACCTTTTTGGCCTTCCTGTGACATCGGGTGGTGTAGGTGTCCTGGAGGGCAGGTAGTTTGCCCCCAGTGATGCGTTGTGTAGACCTCACTACCCTCTGGAGAGCCTTACGGTTGTGGGCAGAGCAGTTGCCGTACCAGGTGGAAAGGTTTGTGAGTGTTTTTGGTGACAAGCCAAATTTCTTCAGCCTCCTGAGGTTGATGAGGCGCTATTACGCCTTCTTCACCACGCGGTCTGTGTGGGTGGACCATTTCAGTTTGTCCGTGATGTGTACGCCGAGGAACTTAAAACTTTCCACCTTCTCCACCACTGTCCCGTCGATGTGGACAGGAGGGTGCTCCCTCTGCTGTTTCCTGAAGTCCACGATCATCTCCTTTGTTTTGTTGACGTTGAGTGTGAGGTTTTGTTCTGACACCATACTTTGAGGGCCCTCACCTCCTCCCTGTAGGCTGTCTCGTCATTGTTGGTAACCAAGCCTACCACTGTAGTGTCATCTGCAAACTTGAGGATTGAGTTGGAGGCGTGCATGCCCACGCAGTCGTGAGTGAACAGGGAGTACAGGAGAGGGCTGAGAACACACCATTGTTGGGCCCCAGTGTTGAGGATCAGCGGGGTGGAGATATTGTTTCCTACCCTCACCACTTGGGGGCGGCCCGTCAGAAAGTCCAGAAAGTCCAGGATCCAATTGCACAGGGCGGGGTCGAGACCCAGGGTCTCGAGCTTAATGACAAGTTTGGTGGGTACTATGGTGTTAAATGCTGAGCTGTAGTCGATGAACAGCATTCTCACATAGGTATTCCTCTTGTCCAGATGGGTTAGGGCCGTGTGCAGTGTGGTTGCGATTGCGTCGTCTGTGGACCTATTGGGGCGGTAAGCAAATTGGAGTGGGTCTAGGGTGTCAGGTAGGGTGGAGGTGATATGATCCTTGACCAGTCTCTCAAAGCACTTCATGATGATGGAAGTGAGTGCTATGGGGGGGATAGTCATTTAGCTCAGTTACCTTAGCTTTCTTGGGAACAGGAACAATGGTGGCCCTCTTGAAGCATGTTGGAACAGCAGACTGGGACAGGGATTGATTGAATATGTCCGTAAACACACCAGCCAGCTGGTCTGCGCATGCTCTCTGGACGCGGCTCGGGATGTCGTCTGGGCTGGCAGCCTTGCGAGGGTTAACACATTTAAATGTTTTACTCACGTTGGCTGCAGTGTCCTTTTAGTAGTGGTTTCTTTGACGCAATTCGACCATGACGGTCTGATTCACGTAGTCTCCTCTGAACAGTTGATGTTGAGATGTCTGTTACTTGAACTCTTGAACTCTGTGAAGCATTTATTAACTTTAATGAACTTTAATGAACTTATCTTCTGGTCTTCCTTTCCTATGGCGGTCCTCATGAGAGCCAGTTTCATCATAGCGCTTGATGGTTTTTGCGACTGCACTTGAAGAAACTTTAAAAGTTGTTGAAATTTTCCACACTGACTGACATTCCTGTCTTAAAGTAATGATGGCTTGTCGTTTCTCTTTGCTTATTTGAGCTTTTCTTGCCATAATATGGACTTGGTATTTTACCAAATAGGGCTATCTTCTGTATACCACCACTATCATGTCATAACACAACTGATTGGATCAAACACATAAAATGTACTTTTAACAAGGTACTTGTTAATTGAAATTGCCTACCTCATGAAGCTGATTGAGAGAGTGTGCAAAGCTGTCATCAAGGCAAAGGGTGGCTACTTTGAAGAATCTAAACTATTAAAAGGATTTTGATTTGTTTAACACTTTTTTGGTTTCAACATAATTCCATATGTGTTATTTCATAGTTTTGATGTCTTCACTATTATTTTGCAAGGTAGAAAATAGTAAAAAATTAAGAAAAACCTTTGAATGAGTAGGTGTGTCTAAACGTTTGACTGGTACTGTCGGTAGTTTTGCTCTAGGATGCCCACAAACTTGACAAGACACCTCTGAAGGTCCCCCGGTAACAGTTGAAGGAATGAATGGAAGTATATGCTGTATTGAGACTGTTTAGTGACAAAAAAATGGGTTAAATACATGTTAAAAAAAAAAAAAAATAAAATTAAAAATGTTTCCTGATCTTTATTATATCTCTCAGATAAAGGACAGACACTTCAGAACAAACCTCATTTTGAAACAATTTGGGGGACTATCTGTTGTTCCATGTAGTCAATCTGTTATTCAATGCGTTTGTAAGGGCTAATAGCAGTAAGGATAAACGTTGTTTTTTAAAATCTAATATTATTATTTTTTTAGATATTGAAAAAAATGGCATACTATGACCATCTTAAAACATTTCCATATAGCTCAGTTCCCGGCTTAGACAGGGCTTAGACAGGGCTACGGTGACTCAGGTGGGACAAACAACAGTACCTGTCAGGGTACGATATGCGAACATAGCACATCCACATCAAACCACACCCCCAAGACAACTCTCGTTTGACTTCAGTCCTAGCCGCTAGCATTTCTTAATGAGCAATCTTCAAAACGAGGCCAAATCAGGAAGTGCAGTCACCCTCTAAGGACTTTAATGAAATTAATCTGGTTCAAAAGACTTGTGTAGGTGGAACCATATGGAGTATACCTTAACATCATATTAATAAAGACTTGTGTAGGTGGAACCATATGGAATATACATTAACATCATTATTAATAAAGACTTGTGTAGGTGGAACCATATGGAGTATACCTTAACATCGTTATTAATAAAGACTTGTGTAGGTGGAACCATATGGAATATACCTTAACATAATTATTAATAAAGACTTGTATAGGTGGAACCATATGGAGTATACCTTAACATAATTATTAATAAAGACTTGTGTAGGTGGAACCATATGGAGTATACCTTAACATCATTATTAATAAAGACTTGTGTAGGTGGAACCATATGGAATATACCTTAACATAATTATTAATAAAGACTTGTGTAGGTGGAACCATATGGAGTATACCTTAACATAATTATTAATAAAGACTTGTGTAGGTGGAACCATATGGAATATACCTTAACATCATTATTAATAAAGACTTGTGTAGGTGGAACCATATGGAATATACCTTAACATAATTATTAATAAAGACTTGTGTAGGTGGAACCATATGGAGTATACCTTAACATAATTATTAATAAAGACTTGTGTAGGTGGAACCATATGGAATATACCTTAACATCATTATTAATAAAGACTTGTGTAGGTGGAACCATATGGAATATACCTTAACATAATTATTAATAAAGACTTGTGTAGATGGAACCATATGGAATATACCTTAACATCATTTTAACGTTTTGCCATTGCAAGATGGAGGCAATGAAGAACTGTGAACAACTCTTTCCTCCCATTCCACTGCTGTTGCTGAGGGCATTGTCATTTCCACTCTCATATATCTGGGTTTCACATTTTTGGAATCCCGCCTCGTGGCATTTAGCTCAGGAGAGAAAGTAATGATAGATTTGGGAGGAGCGGGGACCAGGTCTAAAACCCTTCATTCTTCCCTTTTTACAGTGAATCCTCAATGAAATCTCCCTCTATTCCCATCCATACTTCTGATATCAACTTGGGGTGATTTAAACCCCTTCATTTCACTATTTGCTCTATGTCAACTCTTTTATGAGCAGCCTGAATTATCAGTGTAGTGACAATTTATCACGTTGGCATGGTAATGAAGTCAAAGTGGGCGGATGACACGAGCTGGCACCTGTTGTGGGCGGAGAGGCGTAGTGGAGTCATTGATGACAGAGGGGCAGATGGGTTTGGCTCTACATGGAGGACGGAGGATCAGAGAGGAGAGAGTTACCCTACAGTAGGCATGAAATGCTGTGGCCCTCCGTGGTCTGTGTGTATAGAGAGTCCAGCCTGTTGTTCCCTGTGATGGAGAGCGTGTTTTCTCTGTGTGTTGTTGCTTTGTGTAGTCAGTGTGTTTGCTAAGTTTTGATGTGGCCAGAATAATCTATATATGCTTTGATTTGATTATTATTTTAATCAATATATACTTTGCGGTGTTCAGTGTACTCAGTGGGTTCAGTATGCTGAAACATTTGTCCTCCCACAATCAGAGCTGGCTACTGAACCATAAAGCAGAGACGAGCGTCGAGGAGAGGTGAGCAGGGCAGAGAAAAGAGCAGTGAGGAGAGGAGCCTCGTTCCCCTGGAGAACTCTCGATCCAGCACGCCTCCTCGGCCATGATACACACACACACACACTCACACATTAATTACGCTGCTTTGGCTGAGCCAGGACGATACTCCAGGGAAATCAACGTTTTAATGCATCTCTGATGCACACTTAATGAGAATTTTACACATTACGAATTCTCCTTTATTAGCCTGAATTTTTTATCCCATTTTTCTGCACGTCTCTGGAATGCCGGAATGGCTTTGGAACGTTAGAACCGCAACAGGTCCTCTGACAAAGTCACCGCGCTCACTGGCCGCTATCAACTTCCTCTTTCTCCATTTGTGCTTTCTGCAGCAGTTTATATACGACTTCTTCAAGGGTCATTTTCAGTGAATATGCCATTACCTTGTAATAAGTAGCCTACAGTATGTAAATACAGGCAATTTGATGAAGTGGTAAGTAAATTGTACTGCATACCTGTACTAGATAATAGCATTTTTACAGACAAACAAACAGGAGAACAAACAAACATAAGTTACTCTGGTATGATGTTTCCTATGTTCTTCCTCCCGTAGGCCCCAGGTAAGCTAGCCATCGAGGTATCGCACTTCCTGGAGTGGATGAGTCTGGAGCCTCAATCTGTAGTGTGGCTAGCTGTTCTGCAGCGTGTGGCTGTGGCCGAGTCCGCCAAGCACCAGGCCAAGTGTTACATCTGTAAACAGTGCCCCATCAAGGGATTCAGGTGGGTCATTTGTACCTCTATCGGAGATTAATAAAGGTGAATGTGTGACACACATACTATATGCACACGCAAAAAAAACCCCATCTAGGTTGAGGATAGAGCTATTGCTAAGACCTCTCTAATGTTACTGACTTTGACATGGTCTTCCTTTCTGCTGATCTGTCCTGACAGGTACCGCAGTCTTAAACAATTCAACGTGGACATCTGCCAGACGTGCTTCCTCACAGGAAACACCACCAAGGGAAAGAAGCTCCACTACCCCATCATGGAGTACTACACCCCAGTAAGAAGGAGTACTACACCCAGGCTGCCTCACGAATGGCACCCTATTCATATTTTAAAAAGTAGTGCACGATGCAGGGAATAGGGTGCACCTAGTACTGCATAGTAGTGCACTGTACAGGGAATAGGGTGCCATTTCCGACGCAGCCTATACTACGCTCTACACTACCATCTTAAAGGGACAATCTGCAGTTCAAACAATAACAAAGCGTCACCCCCTCCGCTGTTTGGGTAAAAAGCTGAGGGATGGGGTTGGGGAAACGTAACCACTCTCAAATCCATAGACAGAGCTATCGATGCAAGGACTGACCATACAAGATAACAATTATAGTTTTAACCATGGTTTGAGGCTATAGGGGAAAGTGGGGTAAGTTGAGACAAGTGGCTACTTGAGCCACCCCTTGTTTCTAGGAAACTATACCCCAAATGTAATGTGCCCAAATATTTAGGAAGAGGTTAGCCGGGGCTGACGGTGGCCAACAGCACCCCCCCCGATGTTCTCACTGCAAGAACATTCACACCCAATCAATAGATCAGGGTTTGGCTACATGTCCTGTATATGGTTTTCCAATAACTCATTTCAGAACTAAATCAGGATTAGCCGTGTTATAAGTGTCCTGAGGAGAAGCAACACAGATCATAGGAAGTGTGATCTAGAAGGTTACACCTAATATTGGAAAACATTGGAAAGCAATACAGCCAAATACAACAGCAAAACATTGATAACACTTGCATGTTTCCTGTAGAGCCTTGCTATCCTAATGGAAAAGTACCACAGAACTGAACCCGCCCTGGTTATCAAACAAACTATGAGGGCTGGAAGCCGCTCCGCTCGGGGATCACATACCAACTGACTGATCTAGCACATTTTGACAGATGGCACAGAACCACCATTCTCTCTGACTCCGGCTCAGTGCAAACACCTCTGACATGGCCAACCGGGGAGGGAAAAGCTGCTTAATTGCAAAAAAAAATGACTTGGAGAGGGTGATTAGCTGACGGGCGGCCGCTGGCGCACTAGAGTGATTTAAGACCCTTTCAGTGAATGCAGGGAGGTCTGGATATTCTTTCCCTCCACAAAGGTGTGTGGGGTTAATCCAGGCTGCTTTGCTGAGCTGTGGATCAAATCCCACAGGGAGTGTGGGAAGGCCAGCGGGACAGCCAACACTCTGGCCCTCTTGGTGGCCAGGGTGGCCTATCCCAGGGTGCTTTGCATCAGTATAGACCTGCCTGCTTGCTCCATAGCTCTGCTGTAATTGTGTTGGACAGAGGGAGTGTGCTGGAATGCCAAGAACCAAGGTCTCAGACAAACTCAGAATTGAACTGACTGGAATGGTTTTGCATAATAGATCGTTGTGTGTGTGTGTGTGTGTGTGTGTGTGTGTGTGTGTGTGTGTGTGTGTGTGTGTGTGTGTGTGTGTGTGTGTGTGTGTGTGTGTGTGTGTGTGTGTGTGTGTGTGTGTGTGTGTGTGTGTGTGTGTGTGTGTGTGTGTGTTATAAGGAGTAAGGAATTACATCCAAATGGACTCAATCCCTTCTTTAAGTATCTTACTTCCTAACAGCAGCAATAACTAAGCAGAAACCTGAAAGAAACCTTTTCTGTGTATGAGTCGGTTTCATATTCAAGTGTTTTATTCAGTTTGTCAAGTCACATTCAAAACAAGAATATGACTAATTCAAGTATATCATATTTAAATGATTTAGTTTAATCTAATACTTTTCTGTTTTTGAATATTCTGACCCCCAAAATTAATTGTCTGGAAATGAATGATTTCAAAAACCTTAATGAAGCTTACACTTTGTCAATCAAATGTGTAGACCTATGGATTCCTGCATGAATTGTATCTTTTGCTTGTTAATTAATTTATTTAAAAAGTATAGACTAATCCTATATGATATGCCTATTCACACTCATTATCCAACAAATTGAACATGTGATAAACCGTGTGCAACAAAGGAATGGATTTACAGGTATAGGCCTATATCCACATTGGCATCTGATATGATTGTATGGGAGTGTGGGGTAAATTGAGTCATCCCTTTTTCTAGGAGGTTATACATAAAGTTAATTATATGACCAAATATTTAGGGAGAAGTCATCATTTTATGGAGTCTGAAGGTTGAAACCACAAGGAAGTGGAAAAAATAAAAATTATTTTCAAAAATTCTCTAATGAATTTATTGGGTAATAGGTTCATGATGCTTGTATCTAAACCAAAATAGATCCTTTTAAGATTGTTTTATACATTCGTTGGGGTCTCCAAAGATACAATATGAGGTCTTAAACCTATCATGAAAGTGCATCCTTGTAGCTGTGTGGCTAATATAGTCAAAATGTTTGCCTTGGGGTAAGTTGAGCCAATGGCCACTATGCGTAATATGAACAGTAATTTTTGCAATGTTTCATGCATATGAACTCAAGATAGTGAATTTGTATTGTTACAGAGCAGACATCATCATGCCCTACAGTGGCTTGCGAAAGTATTCACCCCCTTGGCATTTTTCCTATTTTGTTACAAATTGGAGTTAAAATATATTTTGGGGGGTGTTTGTATCATTTGATTTGCACAACATGCCTATCACTTTAAAGATGCCAAATATGTTTTGTTGTGAAACAAACAAGTAATAAAACAAAAAAACAGAAATCTTGAGCATGCATAACTATTCACCCCCCCAAAGTCAATACTTTGTAGAGCCTCCTTTTGCTGCAGTTACAGCTGCAAGTCTCTTGGGGTATGTCTCTATAAGCTTGGCACATCGAGCCACTGGGATTTTTGCCCATTCTTCAAGGCAAAACTGCTCCAGCTCATTTTTGTTGGAGGGGTTCCCCTGGTGTACAGCAAGCTTTGAGTCATACCACAGTTTCTCAATTGGATTGAGGAGTGGGCTTTGACTTGGCCATTCCAAGACAATTAAATGTTTCCCCTTAAACCACTCGAGTGTTGCTTTACCAGTATGTTTAGGGTTATTGTCCTGCTGGAAGGTGAACCTCTGTCCTTGTCTCAAATCTCTGGAAGACTGAAACAGGTTTCCCTCAAGAATTTCCCTGTATTTAGCACCATCCATCATTCCTTCAATTCTGACCAGTTTCCCAGTCCCTGCAAATGAAAAACATCCTCACAGCATGATGCTGCCACCACCATGCTTCACTGTGGGGACGGTGTTCTCAGGGTGATAAGAGGTGCTGGGTTTGCACCAGACATAGCCAAAAAGCAACATTTTTGTCTCATCTGACCAGAATGAATACCTTCTTCCATATGTGAACACCAAATGAGTTTGCTTATTGTTTCTTTAAGCATTACTTTTTTATGGCCACTCTTCTGTTAAAGGCCAGCTCTATGGAGTGTACGGTTTAAAGTGGTCCTATGGACAGATCTCCCTCTCTTGGCTGGTTTGTTGTGGTACCATATTCTTTCCATTTTTTAATAATGGATTTAATTGCGCTCCAGGGGATGTTTAAAGTTTCTGATATTTTTTTATAACTCAACCCTGATCTTTGTTCCTGCCCTGTTTGGAGCGCTCCTTGGTCTTCATGGTGCCTCTTGCTTTGTGGTGTCCTTGCATAGTGGTGTTGCAGACTGTGGGGCATTTTAGAACAGGTGTATATATACTGAGATCATGTGACACTTAGATTGAGCACAGGTGGACTTTATTGAACTAATTATGTGACTTCTGAAGGTTTTTTTAGGGGCTTCATAGCAAAAGGGGTTGAATACATATGCACACACCACTTTTTTTGTATTTTTTTTTAAACAAGTCATTTTTAAATTTCATTTGGACTATTTGTGTATGTCCATTACATGAAATCCAACAAAATAGGAAAAACATCAAGGGGGGATGAATACCTTTTCAAGGCACTGTATGTATACAAATGTTTCAAAAAAGCAGGGGTCTAGCCCCCCTTGAGGTTCTTGAGAGAGCAGCCAATGAAGTGAGAGAAGGGAAGAAGTCCATTCGAGCAGCAGCAAGGGATGAGAAAATATACTGAATGACACTGAAAAGGTACTTTGATATCAAAGAAAATGAACATGTACCTGTGTGAGAGGCTCTGATAGAGTAGCAGAGGCACACAAGGTCTTATCTGATGACATGGTGTCTGAGCTTGCTAAACATATGAAGAACCATGAGGACCAGTTTCATGGCTTTAGTAGCCTCAAATGCAGAAAACTTGCCTATAAATTGGTACATCGAAAACAACATCCCTGTCCCAGACAACTGGTCAAGAAATAGAAGGGTAAGTGATATTGAAGAGAGAGCTTTATATCTGAATGTAGGCATGCATTGAAGATATACAATACACCACACCCCCATTCCATGAATTACACTTTACCTACCAGCACCATCACCCACTGTCACAGGACACCGTCACCCACTGTCACAGGACACCGTCACCCACGGCATACGTTTTTTGGACAATATATGCTTTCCAATCTGTTATGTTTACATGAATTCTGATTATTTCGAGGGATACACAACATCATGAAATATATGTAGAGATCTTTGTTTGAAAGAATACTAAACTCAGCAAAAAAATGTCCTCTCACTGTCAACTGCTTTTATTTTCAGCAAACTTAACATGTGCAAATATTTGTATGAACATAACAAGATTCAACAACGGAGACATAAACTGAACAAGTTCCATAGACATGTGACAGACAGAAATTGAATAATGTGTCCCTGAACAATGGGGGGGGGGTCAAAATCAAAAGTAACAGTCAGTATCTGGTGTGGCCACCAGCTGCATTAAGTACTGCAGTACATCTCCTCCTCATGGACTGCACCAGATTGGACAGTTTTTGCTTTGAGATGATACCCCACTCTTCCACCAAGGCACCTGCAAGTTCCTGGACATTTCTGGGGGGATGGCCCTAGCCCTCACCCTCTGATCCAACAGCTCCCAGACGTGCTCAATGGATTGAGATCCGGGCCCTTCGCTGGCCATGGCAGAACACTGACATTCCTGTCTTGCAAGAAATCACACACAGAACGAGCAGTATGGCTGGTGGCATTGTCATGCTTAAGGGTCATGTCAGGATGAGCCTGCAGGAAGGGTACCACATGAGGGAGGAGGATGTCTTCCCTGTAACGCACAACGTTGAGATTGCCTGCAATGACAACAAGCTCAGTCCGATGATGCTGTGACACAACGCCCCAGACCATGACGGGCCCTCCACCTCCAAATCGATCACGCTTCAGAATACAGGCCTCGGTGTAACGCTCATTCCTTCAACGATGAACGCGAATCCGACCATCACCCCTGGTGAGACAAAACCATGACTCGTCAGTGAAGTGCACTTTTGCCAGTCCTGTCTGGTCCGGTCCAGCAACAGTGGGTTTGTGCCCATAGGCGTTGTGATGTCTGGTGAGGACCTGCTGAGCCCTCAGTCCAGCCTCTCTCAACCTATTGCGGACAGTCTGAGCACTGATGGAGGGACTGTGCGTTCCTGGAGTAACTCGGGCAGTTGTTGTTGCCATCCTGTACCTGTCCCGCAGGTGTGATGTTCAGATGTACCGATCCTGTGCAGGTGTTGTTACATTTGGTCTGCCACTGCGAGGATGATCAGTTGTCCGTCCTGTCTCCCTGTAGCGCTGTCTTAGGCGTCTCACAGTATGGACATTGCAATATATTTCCCTGGCCACATCTGCAGTCCTCATGCCTCCTTGCAGCATGCCTAAGGCACATTCACGCAGATGAGCAGGGGACCTTGGGCATTTTTCTTTGGTGTTTTTCAGAGTCAGAAGAAAGGCCTCTTTAGTGTCCTAAGTTTTCATAACTGTGACCTTAAATGCCTACCGTCTGTAAACTGTTAGTGTTTTAACGACCGTTCCACAGGTGCATGTTCATTAATTGTTTATGGTTCATTGAACAAGCATGGGAAACCGTGTTTAAACCCTTTACAATGAAGATCTGTGAAGTTATTTGGATTTTTATGAATTATCTTTAAAAGACAGGGTCCTGAAAAAGGGACGTTTCTTTTTCGCTGAGTTTATATTTCCCTTGACATAGTAATGCGGAATGTAAAAATGTTCTCAACATACCCCACTCTCCCATACAGTGTTTGTTAAGAATTACATTGTTTACAAGCAATGGACTAAAACAAGCTTATATTTCAGGTTCTGATGGGGTACGACAGTTGAACTAAGACCAAGAGGCATTTTTAAGTTAGATTCTTCAAGAATCAATGTGTATATTTCATTCATTTAAAAGTCCAAATATGGATTTAGCAATCGCTGGTTGCCCCTTTAAGAGAGTGTGGATGTCACACTAGCTCACTATTTCAGCTCTAATCAATGTGGGGCTGTGGGATATGGTAGGGAGCTATGTGCCAAATTATTTCTCCCAGGGCAGTATTTCAACCAGGGGAAGGTTTAAGTGGAGCTAGGCTGGAGTATTTTTTTTCAGTGCTCTGACTCCCATGGTGCTGGGTTCTATGATGGAGTGGGGGAGGGGGGGGGGATACAAGACTGTAAAACTGTAGTCCAGTGAGGTCAGAGGGAGTTAGAGGGGGGCATGACAACTGGACTAGCAGCAGGGCACTATAAGAAAGTTTAGTTCAAGACAAGGCTCGCTCTCTCTCTCTCTCTCTTGCGTGCGTGCTTGTGTGTGCGTGTGTGTGTGTGAGTATGTGTGCGTGTGTGTGCTAGCGTGCATGTGTAGTGTAAAGAATTCTAAAGTGGTGCACTTTGTCTTCTTGTCCTCGCACCGCCATTCCCCTCTCCTCTCCTCCATTCCGGCCCCCTCATCTAAATCATGTGGCAGACCACCTCAGGAGAAAAGATGCGGGACTTTGCCAAAACGCTGAAGAACAAGTTCCGGTCGAAGCAGTACTTTAGCAAGCACCCTCAGCGGGGCTACCTGCCTGTCCAGTCGGTGCTGGAGGCTGAGAACTCTGAGACGTGAGTCATACCTCTACAGACACATACATATGGCTAGACAGACTGGCACAGAGAAGACAGGAAACATGATTTGACAGAGAGAGGGAGACTGCTTATATATATGACAGCAATACATTTTCCAATAATATTACGATGTAAGCTTTGTTGGCAGTATTCTATGATGTTGAGGGGAAGGGAGCACTTCTGTTTTGATGCGGTTGGTTGTACATGAGTGGGATTCAATACGTTTTTAAGAAGTAGACACCACGAAGTACCAGTAGTAGAGGTATTAATGATGTTTTTCTGTGTTTTACCAGGCCGTGCTCCTCTCCCAAGCTACCCCATGCAGACACACACAGCAGAATCGAGCACTTCGCTAGCAGGTCGGGTGTTATACGCTCACACACACACACGCGCACACGCACGCACGCACGCACGCACGCAATAAATAAATACTCCCATCCTACCCTTACTTAACTCCTCTGCCTACTCCAGTCCTGAACCATCTGTCTCCTTCCCTCCATCCATTCTCCTCACACTCCCCAGTTCTCTCTCCTCAGTCTGATTAAGATATTGATCTGGCTGCATTTTGGTCTGAGCTTTGACTTGAGTGTAGACTGTTGTGCCCAACTGGTATCCTCTCTCTCTTTCTCTCTTTCTCGTTTCTCGTTTCCCACACACACACACACACACACACACACACACACACACACACACACACACACACACACACACACACACACACACACACACACACACACACACACACACACACACACACACACACACACACACACTGAGAAGGGTGCAGTAAGTTTGGTCTGGGGTGAGCAGGGGTCACCTGAATGTGGATGCCTGGTGGCATGGTAAAGCATTGTGACAGGGCACTGGGTCCATTGGGTACCTGGTGGATGCCAGAGCAGATCAGTGTCTGTCTGTCAGGGTTACAGAGAGGGCACCGCCAGGGCATGGCAGAGCAGTCTCTCACCCAGGGCAGTAATGCCAATAGCAGAGCAGAGCAGAGCAGGGGATAGATCACTGCACTCTGGGTGTACAGTACAGTATGTTTTATGTGTATGTGTGTGTGTGTGTGTGGGGGGTAGAGAGAGAGAGAGAATACTACAGGGCACAGATCACTTTCTTGTACTGTATGTGTGATAGTGCTTCTCAGTATTGATCCTCTCTCTCTCTGAACTTCCCTTTCAGTCTCTCTCACACATTTAGTTTAGTCATTGTATTCACTCTCTTTCTTCTCTCCCAGTCATTCAGATCCATTATTTCTATTGACTGAAATGATATGCTTCTGTTCCCAAGTCCTCTCACATTTACACTGCATTCGGAAAATGTTCAGACCCTTTTGCTTTTTCCACGTTTCTGTTACGTTACAGTCTCATTCTACCATGGATTTAAAATGTTAAAAATCCTCATCAATCTACATCTACTATATTATAATATAATAAGGCTCCATGGTGGCTAATACATTATAATAGAATAAGGCTCCATGTTAGCTAATACATTATAATATAATAAGGCTCCATGGTAGCTAATACATTATAATATAATAAGGCTCCATGGTAGCTAATACATTATATAATAAGGCTCTATGGTAGCTAATACATTATAATAGAATAAGGCTCCATGGTAGCTAATACATTATAATAAGGCTCTATGGTAGCTAATACATTATAATAGAATAAGGCTCCATGGTAGCTAGATAGATCCTGGACGGACAGATAGATCCTGGACGGACAGATAGATCCTGGACGGGGACAGATAGATCCTGGACGGGGACAGATAGATCCTGGACGGGGACAGATAGATCCTGGACGGGGACAGATAGATCCTGGACGGACAGATAGATCCTGGACGGACAGATAGATCCTGGACGGACAGATAGATCCTGGACGGACAGATAGATCCTGGACGGGGACAGATAGATCCTGGACGGGGACAGATAGATCCTGGACGGGGACAGATAGATCCTGGACGGACAGATAGGATAGATCCTGGACGGACAGATAGGATAGATCCTGGACGGACAGATAAATCCTGGACGGGGACAGATAGATCCCGGACGGGGACAGATAGATCCCGCACGGGGACAGATAGATCCCGCACGGGGACAGATAGATCCCGCACGGGGACAGATAGATCCCGCACGGGGACAGATAGATCCCGGACGGGGACAGATAGATCCCGGACGGGGACAGATAGATCCCGGACGGGGACAGATAGATCCCCGTAACCTTCCCAAGTTCTCTCACGTCACCCCGCTCCTCCGCTCTCTCCACTGGCTTCCAGTTGAAGCTCGCATCCGCTACAAGACCATGGTGCTTGCCTACGGAGCTGTGAGGGGAACGGCACCTCAGTACCTCCAGGCTCTGATCAGGCCCTACACCCAAACAAGGGCACTGCGTTCATCCACCTCTGGCCTGCTCGCCTCCCTACCACTGAGGAAGTACAGTTCCCGCTCAGCCCAGTCAAAACTGTTCGCTGCTCTGGCCCCCCAATGGTGGAACAAACTCCCTCACGACGCCAGGACAGCGGAGTCAATCACCACCTTCCGGAGACACCTGAAACCCCACCTCTTTAAGGAATACCTAGGATAGGATAAAGTAATCCTTCTCACCCCCCTTAAAAGACCTAGATGCACTATTGTAAAGTGGCTGTTCCACTGGATGTCTTAAGGTGAAAGCACCAATTTGTAAGTCGCTCTGGATAAGAGCGTCTGCTAAATGACTTAAATGTAAATGTACACATAATACCCCATAATAACAAAGAAAAACAGGTTTATAGAAAAAACTGAAATACCGTATTTACATAAGTATTCAGACCCTTTGCTTATAAGACTCGAAATTGAGCTCCAGTGCATCCTGTTTCCATTGATCATCCTTGAGATGTTTCTACAAATTGATTGGAGTCCATTTGTGATTGGATATGATTTGGAAAGGCACACACCTGTCTATATAAGGTCCCACAGTTGACAGTGCATGTCAGAGAAAAAAACAAGACATGATGTCAAAGGAATTGTCCGTCGAGCTCCGAGACAGGCACAGATCTGGGGAAGGGTACCAAAAACATGTGCAGCATTGAAGGTCCCCAAGAACACAGTGGCCTCCATCATTCTAGCAAATGGCTCCTAAAGGACTCACAGACCACTCTCAGACCAGGAGGTCTGATGAAGCCAAGATTGAACACTTTGGCCTGAATGCCAAGCGTCACATCTGGAGGATGCCTGGCACCATCCCTATGGTGAAGCATGGAGGGACTGGAGGGACTCTCGATCCTGACTGGGAGACTAGTCAGGATCGAGAGAAAGATGAACGGAGCAAAGTACAGAGAGATCCTTGATGAAAACCTGCTCCAGAGCGCTCAAAACCTCAGACTGGGGGGAAGGTTCACCTTCCAACAGGATTAACTGCCTTGTTCAGGTGTAGAATGACAGATTTTTACCTTGTCAGGTGGGGATTCGATCTAGCAACCGTTCGGTTACTGGCCCAATGCTCTAACCACTAGGCTACCTGCTGCTCCAGTATGGGGTATTGTGTGTAGATTGATGAGGGATAAAAACTATTTAATACATTTTAGAATAAGGCTGTAATGTAACACAATGTGGAAAAAGGGGTCTGAATACTTTCCGAATGCACTATATTAGTCTTCTGACAATTCTAATCATTAATGTTGTCTCGCTCTCTCTCTCTCTCACACACTCCCTCACGCTCTCTCTCTCATACTCTCTCTAGCTCTATCTCTCCCTCACTCTTCAAAAACACATCAAATGAGGGACTATATATATATATAATATATATATTTATCCACCCCTCCCCCATCATTGTCCCGTCCCAAAGTAATGAAACATCTAATTAATATCAGAAGTGTCAGAACTGCCATACAGCTATATTAAAGGTCCCCGAGGCTGTCCTTATAGAAGAGTGTTTGTCTGTCCATTCAGTCAAATGAGGGGTGTTCATGTTAATCCAGGTTAATAATATTGTGTCCCAGAGGAAGATTGTGGGTATTTGATGTTTTGGTTGCCTCTTAAGGGACAGATTTTCTGGCGTACCCCACACACATGCACCGAGGTGCCAGTGGATAGCTCTCCTTTCATCATAAGTTCAGACTCCAGTTCTGAGAGAGGAATGGAGAGAGGGAGGGGTAGAGGGAGAGGCAAGGGGAGGGAGAGAGATGGCCTGGGGATGCGAGGGAGGGAGCGAGAGAGAACACTCCACATAGGACTCTTATAGGAATTGACTCACTCACAAATTCCCTCATCTTCATGACTATCCTAGGGACAGGGGCCAAGTCTACGGCTCTCACACGGAATACACACATGCGCACGTACATACACACAGTCTCATTCTCACAGTTTCACACACAACTCACATGCAGATTCACTCACACACACACACACACACACACACACACACACACACACACACACACACACACACACACACACACACACACACACACTCACACATTTACAACCATGCGACCCAACCTTGCACCCCTTTCACCCTCCAGTCCCCTTGGGGGTTAGTGACCTTCTCCATCCCCTCCTGCCGTAGTCCCTAGCTGGGGTGCGGGTCACTCTCCTTTCTACCCTGCCTTCTGGTCCTATGAATGAATGACCTGACTGATTGAATAAAGGGCTGTCAGCCATAGAGGCCAGGTCTGGCCACAGTGAGAGTGGATGTCCTGTACCCTCTCTTTCTTGGTGGAAGGGGCATAAGGATGCAATATGGATCCCTCTGACAAGCGTCAATCCATTCTCATCCTTCTTTCCTGTCCCTCTAGCCGTCCATTAGTAAATTAGTTTTGGTGGTGGTGGTGGATAGCGTGTGTGTGTGAGTGTGTATGTTTGGGGAGCTGGAGTAGCATGAGGCACTTAGCACATTTCATTAGTATCTCTGGCGGAGTCTGTATGTGTCTGATGGTTCCAACACAGCCCTCCTGGCAGCTCCCTCAGAAGGCCATTCCCACTGCTGAGAGAGTGAAGTGCGCTAAAAGCAAACTTCTCCCTATTCAGCTGCCTGGTAAAACGGGAGGAGATGACAGTTTGTAGCAGTGTGGGAGCTGTCCATAGTGCTGAAAAAGTTAGTCCCTATCCATGGTGCTGAACTGCCAATCATCTCATCCACTTTGTAACAGGGTAGAAGGAGAAGAGCAGCGTGGGAGCTGTCCATGGTGCTGAAAAGTTACAGTCCCTATCCATGGTGCTGAACTGCCAATTGTCTCAACCCCATTGTAAACAGGGTAGAAGGAGAAGAGCTGTGTGGTAGCTGTTCGTGGTGCTGAAATACCGCACTACAGCGCTGTACTGAAAAGCTCTCCTCTTTCAAAAGATCTCTCTGTCTCTCTGTGTGTGTATGTGTGTGTGTTTTCCTGTGGTCCAGGTTGGCGGAGATGGAGAACCAGAATTGTTCCTTCTTCACGGATAGTCTGTCGCCTGATGAGAGTCTGTGAGTACACTGCCACCTCCTCCACACACTGAACCCTTTCATTACAGCCGAGGCCCTGCTCTGAAATATGTAGTGTGTGCGTGCGTGTGTGTGTGTGTGTGTGTGTGTGTGTGTGTGTGTGTGTGTGTGTGTGTGTGTGTGTGTGTGTGTGAGTGTGTGTGTGTGTGTGTGTGTGTGTGTGTGTGTGTGTGTGTGTGTGAGGGAGTGTGTCGGCGTGTGTGTACCTGTGTGTATGCTCCTGTGTGTGTGCACATGCATTCAGGGGAGGCTGGGCAATCACATAAAGAAATCAGTAAGTTAATGAAAATGACCCATGGCAATGCATACTCCCCCTTCATCATATAAAAGTCTTTGTGATTAAAGACTGTGGCAGTGGGAACAAATAGAAAGGGCTGCTGCACAGAAGACCAGAGGAAGAGGAGAGGGTGGCTGAAACAAAAACTGGAGGGGGAAGAAGGGGGGGGCGAGTAGTAGCTTTGGTTGAATCAATCATGTGAACCCCTCACTAAGGAATGCTATAAACCAACTAAATTCATGAAAGGGCCTGGTCGCTGAGGTGTTGGCCCTGATCAAAGGCTTTGGCTGAGAGAGAGGGAGAGAGAGAGAGAGAGAGAGAGAGAGAGAGAGAGAGAGAGAGAGAGAGAGAGAGAGAGATTACATATATATATCTGAGTGTGTGTGTGTGTGTGTGTGTGTGTGTGTGTGTGTGTGTGTGTGTGTGTGTGTGTGTGTGTGTGTGTGAGGGAGTGTGAGGGAGTGTGTCGGCATGTGTGTAGGGTGTGTCGGCATATATATATAGGGTTTTGGGGGTGAGACAAGTGTGTGTGTTTTCATGATGCACACTCACTTACTGCTGTAAAAAAAAATGCATTTTCCAACCAAGGTAGTGGCCTTGATCAAAGGGTTTACTGTGTGTGTTTTCGTGTCTAGAGAAATAGTGAGAGAGTGTTTGTATTTACGTGTGTGTGTATTCATCTGTGTCTTTGTTCAAGTCAGTGTGTGTATTCATTTCTGTGAATACGTGTGGGTGTGTTCCTGTCTGCGTGTGTGTTTGTGTGTGTGTGTGTGTGTGTGTGTGTGTGTGTGTGTGTGTGTGTGTGTGTGTGTGTGTGTGTGTGTGTGTGTGTGTGTGTGTGTGTGTGTGTGCGCACATGTGTATTTGCTAAATAGAGAGGGTAATGGCATGGTGTGTGAGGCTGCTAGTTTAATGTGACTGTTTGTATAGTTGCTCAGTGTGCTGCTGCCTGCGAGTTATTGGCTGTGTGTCTCTGTGCTGTTGGAAGACTTTTCTCTTTGCCACCGTGGCTATGTGTGTCGCAAGTGTTTTGGGTGCTGTGTTCTTATCAGTAGGGCTACTACTCTGTCTCTGCTGCTGAGTCCCCTCTTTCTTATGCCACTACTTTTTCATAGAATTTCTTAAAGACTGTCTTGAATTTCTTGACTGTCTTGAATTTCTTAAGACTGTCTTGAATTTCTTAAGACTGCCGGTGTGCTTGTGCTGATGTGCGTCTATCCTGCCGGTGTGTCTGTTGCTGTCCGCGCGTCTGTTGCTGTGTGTGTGTGTGTCTGTTGCTCTCTGTGTGTCTGTTGCTCTCCATGTGTCTGTTGCTGTCATTGTGTCTGGTGCGTGCTGTCCGTGTGTCTGTTGCTCTCCGTGTGTCTGGTGCGTGCTGTTCGTGTGTCTGGTGCTGTCAGTGTGTCTGGTGCTGTCCGTGTGTCTGGTGCTGTCCGTGTGTCTGTTGCTGTCAGTGTGTCAGTACTGCTCTTCTATACCCATGTGTCTGTGACACTTTGCTACTGCTTTGTTGCCTGTGCTGCTGTGTGGCTGTGCTGTCTGTCTGCTCTGTACCAGTGTGTCAATGGCTCGGTGCTGCTCTGTGCTTTTCCTGTCCTGTCCTGTGCCGTCTTGTCTGTGGCTGTGCTGCGGCTCAGTGTGCTGAGTGTCTCCTTTGCTGTGTTATGTGGGGGACTCAGGGATGAAGATCAGTACCTCCTGCGTCACTCCAGCCCCGGCACCCTGGACCAGGACTCCCCCAGCGGACAGCAGATGCTGCTGATCCACCTGGACTGCCAGGACAAGGACGAGCTGCAGAGAACGCTAGCCCGTCTGGAGAATGAAAACCGGTGAGAAAACATAACCTTTAGGTTTTAGAACCGTTTGGTCTTATAATCTTTAGAACTGGAACCTTTCGGCCTCATTTCAGTCCTATAATCTTTTGGTCTTAGAACCTTTAGGACCTATAACCTTTTGGTCTTAGAACCTTTAAGACCTATAACCTTTTTGGTCGTAGAACTTTTAGGACCTATGACCTTTTGGTCGTAGAACCTTTAGGACTTAGAGCTGTTAGGTCCTGGAAGCTTACAGGGCCACTACCAAGGCCATCATAATCAATTATATTATGCTTCTGGCACCAAATGTGAGAACTACACATTGGTAGTGGATGACATGAGTGCCGCCAGACAAGGTTAAGCGCTTTGAGACCTAGTTAAAAGTGCTATGTAAATGTAACCGTTGTTATTATGATCATAGTTTACAATGCCCTTCCCAAGTCATAAACACACCACACACAGACTACAAAGTGCACCTGTTAAAGCAGTGGCCCATAAAAGACCCAGCTTTTTCATGTCCTCAAAGCGTCCACATAATCACAACACAACTGGAACACTGCTGGGAGTTTATTGACCAATATCAGCAATACAATCAACACCGAACATGTCAGAGAGTAAGCATGGAGAACCAACTCCCAAAAGAAAACCAGACTCCTCGATGCACATAAACAATTTATGCTTTTCACCATCGGGAATAAATGCAGAAACTGACTTGCTAAAGTCGATAAATTATAAACTGGGCATACATGATCTAATCAGTAAAGATACAGTGCGTTCTGAAAGTAAGACTCCTTGACTTTTTCCACATTTTGTAACGTTACAGCCTTATTTTAAAATGGATAAAGCAAAACAATAAGAGCCTTATTTACATAAGTATTCAGACCCTTTGCTATGAGACACGAAATTGAGATCAGGCGCATCCTGTTTTCCATTGATCATCCTTGAAATGTTTCTACAACTTGATCTGTGGTCAATTCAATTGATTGGACATGATTTGGAAAGGCACAGACCTGTCTATATAAGGTCCCACAGTTGACAGTGCATGTCAGAGCAGAAACCAAGCCATGAGGTCGAAGGAATTGTCCGTAGAGCTCCGAGACAGGATTGTGTTCGAGGCACAGATCTGGAGAAGGGTACCAAAAAATTTCTGCAGCATTGAAGGTCCCCAAGAACACAGGGGCCTCCATCATTCTTACATGGAAGAAGTTGGGAACCACCAAGACTCTTCCTAGAGCTGTCCACCTGGCCAAACTGAGCAATCGGAGGAGAAGGGCCTTGGCCAGGGAGGTGACCAAGAACCCGATGGTCACTCTGACGGAGCTCTAGAGTTCCTCTGTGGAGATGGGAGAACCTTACAGAAGGACAACTATCTATTGACCCTAAGCACACAGCCAAGACAACTCAGGAGTGGCTTCGGGACAAGTCTCTGAATGTCCTTGAGTGTGCCTGCCAGAGCCCGGACTTGAACCCGATTGAACATCTCTGGAGAGACCTGAAAATAGCTGTTAAGCAACGCTCCACATCCAACCTGACAGAGCTTGCGAGGATCTGCAGAGAAGAATGGGAGAAACTCCCCAAATACAGGTGTGCCAAGCTTGTAGCGTCATACCCAAGAAGACTCAAGGCTGTAATCACTGCCAAAGGTGCTTTAACAAAGTACTGAGTAAGGGGTCTGAATACTTATGTAAATGTGATATTTCAGTTTTTTAAAGTTTCTAAAAACCTGTTTTTGCTTTGTCATTATGGGGTACTGTGTGTAGATTGATGAGGGGAAAAAACAATTGAATCCATTTTAGAATAAGGCTGTAACGTAACAAAATGTGGAAAAAGTCAAGGGTCTGAATAGTTTCTGAATGCATTGTAACTGTATATAATACAATTGAGGTGAGGGCGTTGTAAATTATTTTGTCGGTTAATCTGCTTCTGTTCTGTGAGTGGCACTGTTTGCTCTTTTTGAAGGGTGTGTCCCGGGATCTGGGGGCATGGGTGTGGTCAGCCGGTCTCCGGGACGACAACCCAACTTGGGATGGGGGGAGGTTTTAGCAGGTGGAATAGTGGAGAACAATTGAAGGTTTACTTAGTAGCAATGCAAATATCATGGTACAGCTATATGGCCACTCAACCATCATGGTACTTTTTAATGGTAAGTTACAAACATATATTATGATGAATATTATTGAAACTTGTATTTCGTTAGGGTAAATGGTGAAATAAGTTTTGCCAGTTATAATTGTAATGGCTTAGCAGATTGTATTTACCTGGCTAAAAGAGAAGTAATATAATATCTATTATTTACAGGAAACTCATTCAGCAATTTTAGATGAAGTTGTGTGGAGAAAGGACTGGGGAGTGCGAAATACTTCTCCCTTGAGCAACTCAAAAGGGGTGATGATCTTAATTTTGATCAGAATATGCAAATTGTCCAAACAGATCCGCAAGGTAGATGGATGATTTTAAATATGTTACTGGACCACAAACAGATGTCTCATTAATCTATACAGTCCAAATAATGATGATCCACACTTCTTTGAAAATATATATGTAACGGCAGATTTCCTCCTCTTCATCTGAAGACCAAAACGCAGCGTGGTAAGTGTCCATATCGTTTATTATTAAAAAAAATCAACTGAACACTAAGAACTACAAAACAATACATGTGAAAATGACCGAAAACCAAACCGAAACAGTCCCGTGTGGTGACAAACACAGACACGGAAACAAACACCCACAAACCAACAGTGAAACCCAGGCTACCTAAGTATGATTCTCAATCAGAGACAACTAACGACACCTGCCTCTGATTGAGAACCATACTAGGCCGAAACAGAAACCAAACATAGAAACACAAAACATAGACTGCCCACCCCAACTTACGCCCTGACCATACTAAATAAAGACAAAACAAAGGAAATAAAGGTCAGAACGTGACAATATATAATAATTTATAAAACCTACAAGCAATACAATACTATGATGGAGGGAGGGTTTTAAATACCTCAATGGGCTGTAAAGGAAATCACACTACAAACTATCACCCTCATGCACTTTAGGAAAATCACAAATATCATGGATACATTGAAACTAGTGGATATATGAAGGTTTAAATACCCTGACCCGGTGAGATATACGTGGCAGAGGCTCAATCAAGCTAGTCGTCTTGACTATCTTCTTATGTAATTCTCGCTGGCACCAAAAGTTTAAAAATGGTTGCTAGGGGACAGAATGTGGTTGGACCGTCAAATAATTGGCATGTACATTACTCTTGCAGAATTTCCACGCATGTGAGGATATTGCACATTTTATCAAAGCCTATTGAATGATAACTTGTTTTTTTTAACTAGGGCAGAAGAATTTATAACAGACTTTTTCCGACATGACATAGGTACAGCAGATCCCCTTATTGTATGGGACACTTTTAAATGTGCCTTTAGAGGCCATGCCATTCAGTACTCATCTCTAAATCACAGCAATTTAGGTCAAAAGAGTCCATATTAACAAAGGAAATAGAAGGACTAACAATACAGATGAATAGCAATACAACTTTACCATAGAGGCACAGAATACATTAAAGGAAAAACAAAAAGAAATGGGGGAAGTTATTCAAGAAAGAGCAAATGTAATTTATTAGAAAAATCATGCGAAATGTATGGAATATGGAGAAAAATGCACCAAATAATTTTTGAATCTTAAACATAGAAATGCTACCGAAAATGATTTACTGGAACTTGAAGCATATGTTTTCCTTTCAGTCTCCTCCATCTCCAATAACCAGAGTTATGGATTTTTTTTCTATTAACAAGATCAAATGAACATCTGTACAGAAAGACTAATGTGAAGGTCAAATTAGAGAGGAGAAACTACTTGATGCAATTAAGTCTGTGAAAAATCCAGGGCTGGATGGCATACCAGTTGAGGTATACCAGGACCGTTATTAGCATGTTTTAACCACTCACATAACAAATGCTAAATGATCAGTTACTCAACAAAAGGTTCTGAATTCATTATTACTGAAACAGGACCCAAGTGGTAAATATAAAGATCCAGTCCATTAAAAAGAATTGGAGGCGCATAGAATTAAAAAGTTATTGTCGGATATTATTCATCCTAATTAAGCAGGTTTTCTACATGGATGATACATTGGAGGTTATATAAGACAAGTACGGGACACAATAGAAAACCAGGCCTGGTATTCATAGCTGACTTTGAAAAGGCTTTTGATAAAGTACGACTGGAATTTCTACATAACATTTTGGAGAATCTCTTGTAATCTCAATGGGTTAAAGTTATGTAATAGTAACCCTATGCCTAAAATAGTAAATAATGGCTACTTCTTCGATAGTAGAAAACTGTCAAGAGGAGTAAAACAAGGTTGTCCATTATCTGCATATCTATTTATTATGGCCATTGAAATGTTAGCTATTAAAAATCAGATCCAACAGTAATATCAAGGGGCTAGAAATCCAGGGCTTAAAAACAGTGTCATTGTACGCCGATGAGTCATGTTTTCTTTTAAATCCACAATTTGGATCTCAGCACAGCCTCATCGAAGATCTCGATACTTGTTCTAACCTCTCTGAATTACAACCAAATCTGATAATGTACTATATTAAGTAGTATGTAAACAAAGCCAAAATTTGATAGAAGATTGCCTTTTCCCATCCACTTAATTTGACATCAGAGGCAACCTTCATAGGTGTGATTCATCTGAATTATTATCTTTTTGTATTTTCTGCATGTCCCTGACCGTTTGGCTAGCACACACACACACGCACGCACACGCACACACACACACACACACACACACACACACACACACACACACACACACACACACACACACACACACACACACACACACACACACACACACACACACACACACACACACACACACACACACACACACACACACACACACACACACACATTTGCTTTCCTTCTGTCCTTGGTGAATAATACGTTAATGATGCTAGATTAATACCATATATACACACAGCCCTTGGATGTCTGAAACCTTGACCCAGTTTGGTATTATTTCTGTTTTTACCATTTTATGATGAGGTATATCCTGTGTGTTCCTCATCTAGCACTAGGAGTTGTCCTCCTTTATTCTAATTGGCCTATAGGACCCCAGGTCATAGGTTGTAAACTGGGCTTGACCCCCAAAAATCTGACAAAAACATGTTTGCTCACCGTGAGTGTGGAGGTTGTGACTGTCTACTTTGTAAGAATGCTCCTGTGGTGGAATTAGTACCGTCATCCCATGCCTCAACTGTCTTTGCTCTGGGAAAATTGGTAAGGACATAGAATACCACACAATACCGCTGCTCTGAAAATATATTTTTTTATTGTCTGTGTGAATTTTATAGAGACAGGCAGTCTGTCTCCATAGAGACAGAAATAGATTATGAGCTGTGAAAGTTCATCCACTGAGTTCGTCTTTTTGTCAAACTTGAGTTAACTTCGAACAACAGTTCAATGAAATCGCAACCCAATTAAATATCTGTTTGCATACAGTGTATATTATGTTTAGTGATTGTTAACACAAATTCGTATCATGTCTGGTGATAATTATCTGCTTATTATTTGAGTTGACAATGAACATACAGTGAACAGTGAACATAAGGACTATGAGCAGACAGTGAGCATATGGTATATGAGCATATGGACTATGAGCATATGGACTATGAGCAGACAGTAAACATATGGACTATGAGCAGACAGTAAACATATGGACTATGAGTAGACAGTAAACATATGGACTATGAGCAGACAGTAAACATATGGACTATGAGTAGACAGTAAACATATGGACTATGAGCAGACAGTAAACATATGGACTATGAGCAGACAGTAAACATATGGACTATGAGCAGACAGTAAACATATGGACGATGAGCAGACAGTAAACATATGGACTATGAGCAGACAGTGAACATATGGACTATGAGCAGACAGTGAACATATGGACTATGAGCAGACAGTGAACATATGGACTATGAGCAGACAGTGAACATATGGACTATGAGCAGACAGTAAACATATGGACTATGAGCAGACAGTAAACATATGGACTATGAGCAGACAGTGAACATATGGACTATGAGCAGACAGTGAACAACATATAGACTATGAGCAGACAGTGAACATATGGATTATGAGCAGACAGTGAACATATGGACTATGAGCAGACAGTGAACATATGGACTATGAGCAGACAGTAAACATATGGACTATGAGCAGACAGTGAACAACATATGGACGCTTTAGCAGACATCTCACAGCATTTACTATCATAGCTTATTGTGGCCTGTGTGTGTGTCAGTGAAACTCCCAGCTCTTTAAAATGCTGTTTGCTGATGTCCTCTCTGTCCTCCCTCCTATTCCCAGGGTGCTACAGGGGGAGTGGCGGCGACTGAAGTGGAGGCATGAGGAGGCGGCGGCGGCGCCCCAGCTGACGGAGGGGGGTGAGGGGTGTCCGGGATCGCCCACGGGGGGCCAGCAGGACGAGGAGCTCCTGGCTGAGGCGAGGGTCCTTCGGCAGCACAAGACTCGCCTAGAGACACGAATGCAGATCCTGGAGGACCACAACAAACAGTTAGAGTCCCAGCTGCAGAGGCTACGAGAGTTATTGCTGCAGGTAGGGAGGGAGGAAGGAGAAACAATTGGAAAGTGGTAATAAAGAAAGAAAAGATGGGTTGGAAAAGAGGGGAGGGAGGGGTGGGGTAGAGAACATCTCTAGTAAATAGAAAAAGACTAATGACTTAAACTGCAGGTATAGAGACAGGAAGGGGGATAGATACCACGAGAGACAGAGGGAAATACCTACGGTAAAGAGAGAAAGAGAGAGGGGGATAGACTCAAGAGGGATTAAGTAGCAGAATGATATGGGACTGACACTAAACAGAAGAGAGAAAGGGGAATAGCAAAGATAGTGGCTGGATTGAGAGAAAATATGACACCGCTGTTGAGGAATATGAATGTGCAAATGAGGAATAGAGAGAGGGAGAGGAAGGAATGAAAGCTAATTTGTACTGCTGCACTAGGGGAGAGAGAGAAAGAGAGAGTGACAGAAAGACATTTCCTCACGTGAAAAGACTTTGGGAATAGAGAGAGGAGATTGAAAGAGAGACTGATTTAGTGGAAAGAGGGGAATGGGAAGAGAGGGACAGAATACCAAACATTCTAAAACATATATAGAGTTTAACTTCCTGTACACTTCTATGAACCTCCCAACCATATAATGCATTTCAATATCTTCCTAAGAAATAATCCTGCGCATACGCTCTTTATACGAGTCTGTTTATCGTTCCAACATGAAGTGATTGAACAGGGAAAGTGGTGGAGTGGGGGTGGGTAGTCGACTCGGTGTCAACCGTCAACCTCTGTTTTCATCTCTGTAGAAAGTAGATCTTCGTTTGTTCATGGTGGAACTAGGTCTGAATCCCCAGCCAACGCAGCCTTCAGTTTCACTGGAACACTTTGACTTATTTAGTGCATCTACATGTTTACTGCATCCTTCAACCCCAACACGTTCCAAGAAACATTTGTGCTTTTCTGAAGTAGCTGTCAAAAGGAGAATTCTGTTGGGATTGATGACACTATTTATTTTCCAACAGCCCAAAGATGACTCGGAGGCCAACGGATCGGAACCTTCATCCCTGTCATCTCCGGTGTCAGGGGGAGGCCGTCAGGGGGACGGACCCAGTAGAGAGACCACAGACACAGAGGCCGCGGGTGAGCTACTAAGACAAACATTCCCAAATAGTAGGTCAGGTCTCACTGGTGGGGTGCAAGTTCCAAGAAATACCTCCTGGATTAATGACTGAAAAAAAAAAACATTGTTTTGCTCATTCTGTGGGCCACAACAACATTAGTTCAGACAGAATGGAATGATCGAGTGTTCCGTTGTCGCTCATCTCTCTCTGTGTGATGCTGTGTGTGCCAGGAGATGGAGATGAGGATCATGAACAGGACACGGTGCAGCAGCTGCAGGAGGTCATAGAGCAGCTGAGAAACGTCTTCCCTTCAGAACCTGGTGAGCCTCGGACCCTACAGACCTGAGACAGAGAGCCAGAACCACGAACCTGATGAAGACACACATAGATTTTTCCTGAGGGGGTCTCAGGGTTATATCGTAATTCTGAATGATGTACTGTATACATGCCCCAGTTGGTAGAGCATGGCGCTTGCAATGCCAGGGTTGTGGGTTTGATTCCCATTGGGGACCAGTATGAAAAAAGCATGAAAATGCATGAACTCACTACTATAAGTTGATCTGGATAAGAGCATCTGCCAAATGGCTCAAATGTTGTTATTTTTTTAAAGTAAAATGAGACTGATACAACTTTGAAATGAACTTTGAAGACAGTGATACAAAATGACCAAAATGAAACAAGATAAGGAATGTCTGAGGAGTGTCTAGAAAGATAAGCTACAAAAGTTCTTATCTCAGTGGGGAACTACAATATAGATGCCTGATTCATTGCCTTTAATACCTATTGGGCCTCAAGGCTACCAGAGTAAAGGTCAATCCAGTGTTTCTACAGCCAAACCCTCATCTGTTAGTACAGATTTGGCTATTCTGCATGTGTTCTAAAACACATCATCTTCACTCTTAATGGACACTTTCTATTCCTCTCTCCTCTTCCAGGAGCAACGTCACTCATCTAACCCAGGGCGGGGCCTGGAGTGCAGAGTGATGCCTGATTGGATGCCTGATGGCCCGTGCCCCATATAGCTGCCGTCAGAGAGCTGACCCCTCTCCCTCACCCCTGTGGGAGCCAAAGGCTAACGGCTAATGCCAACGTCCAGGACCAGCCACGCACTATGCTAACAAGCTAAGGCTAATGGATAATGTTAGCGGTGCAGCCAGACACTGTGTTAACCAGCTAAGGAAGCTAACGGCTAATATTAGCAGCCCAGCCAGGCAGAAACTGTGTTAGCTATGGCTAACGCTAGCAGCCCAGCCAAGACACTGTGCTAACCAGCGTCTGTGTAGTTGCCCGAAGGTGTGAAGCCTTATATCTGTACAGCACAAGGACATTCCACGAAAATGACTTTGACACAATGCAAAAACGGTTGGGGATTTTCCCCATGTTTTGTTCTGTCCGAGTGCCAGTAACTGTGTGCTCCTCTCAGTATGTACGTGTTTTTCCTTATTCCCCCCAATGCGTTTCAAACGTCTCTTTTTTTTTATGGGGCGTTCATGTGCATCACTGTTGATTTGGGCCAGGCTGGCTGCATTTCACGCGGCTGTGACTGGGTGGCTGCGGCAGCCGTACCCCGAGCAGAACAGAGCAGATTGCCGGGTAGCCAGCGGGACCCACAACGAGCTTATTGACACTGTGGGACTGACACATCATCAGTAAAACCCAATGATTTATTTAAGACAGCCAAAGTGCCCCCCAGGCCAGGCAGCCCTGCTTCTGTGCACTGTGAGTTTCACTGCTTCCATCACACAGACACACGTACGCGTTGTTTCATATGAACGCTCATTCTGTACGAACACACATTCATATCAACATTCATATCACACAGGAATACAAAAAACAGATACACACACACACAGCCACACACACGCTTACACCCACATCCACGAGCAGTGGAGCGAGATCGGCTGTGAATATGCCTCGTAGTGGTCAGAAAGAGGGTCTCGAGTCGAGGCTAATTTGTTTCATGCCTAAGTGTGTTTATCTGAGAAAGCGTCTAGCGTTAAATGCCGGGCCCTCCACTGTGGACTCTGGCTCCTCTCTCCCACTGTGCACAGATGGGGAGGCAGGGTGCCCAAGCCCCCCCCACCCATCATCTCCAAGGACACTAGGAAGGATTGACCACATTAACCCAGTGGCCCAATTCCAAATCAACTCTTAGCCCTTTCTACATGGCACATCATCTGAAATGATCAGATAAGCAATATGCTAATAACTTCACTTTTCCCTCTGCTGGGTGGAAGGCTCACCGTATTTCTTCTATAAACATTTCAGGGGTACACAAATGTCTAGGATAGTAGGAGCTAGAGTCTGATACGGGGTTAGGCTACCATCACACCAGGATCATGTGACAATCCAGGCAGAGGACAGTCTATTTGCCTTAAACCCAAACAGAGCCCGTCACGGTCTAATACATGTGTTTTCATGCTGCTACCTGAAACATTATTGAATGGAGTTGGCCCTGGCTCCCGCTTTCCCTCTCTTCTTTTCACTTTTTATGCTTGTGGCCAGATGTTAAAGTACTGGCTCAGTGTGTTCACTCAGCGTTTTCACAATCAGAGGACAAGATTGGATCAGTGGGGTGTTGTGGGTGGATGTGGATTTCATACAAGGTGAGATTCGGTTTAGGGGTCTGGGGCATTTTGCATTGTATTTGTGGATTTAGAGAGGCTTTAAGAGTATGGAAAGGGAAGACAGTGGGAATTCACAGCGCTAGAGCGGCCTAGCACCTGAGAGACTAGTTAGAAAAGGATGGGGTCAAATAGGGTTTTTTGGAGGCGTGGAGGGAGGACGGAAGGGAGGCTCGGAGGGGGTGGAGATCTGAGAGACAAGAGGAAGAAATGGTCCGTTTATCACTCCTGGGCTGAGCTGAAAGGAGCGATCCACTATGATGTGCTTGCCACAGCAAATCTCCAGAAAGAGACAGACAAGAGGTGAGTTATTTCCTGGGAAAGAGGAAAGATGCTCTGGGTTTATTATGTAGCATACCACTTCCATAACCACCAAGTTATTACACCCACATTCGCAGGGAGACATGATGTGAATGGTTTCGAATCATCCAGAGAACGTCCTGACCTTATTGGCCAAGAACAAGATGTGTTTGAATCCCATCTCGGTATTCGTTAGGCTTTATCCCCTCCAGGCGCCAACGTTCACATTTGACATCGTTGAGCGCCGCTGTGCCTGTCTTGTTTGTTTTGATGCCGTTGCTAGGGAACTGTCCCCCAAGGACACGGCGCTGCAGGTCGTGAGTCGGCAAGGTGGGGCGCCGTCCATAATGGAAATGCTAATAACCATATGGGGAAGAGAGAGTGCCTCGTTTCCATACCTCCCCTGTCCTCCCCCACCTTAATGAGGCCTGCCACTGTTTAGTGTTTAGCTGGCATACAGTAGATAGTCGTTATCATCTGTTCTACCTTTTTCAAGCGCTGACATGCACCGGCATCCTTTCTTACTTAACATGTCAGGATCCAGGAACAAAGAAGTGCTCGAGTGGGAGAAAAAAAACATCCAACACGAAGAAATGTTAACTCTTTGGAAACTCTTTAATGTTATACATCTCATTACACCTTGATGAGCCACCCTGAACATAGAGTACTTGAGGCTATGACTATATGCAGGAGCGGCCACATCGCATCTCTCTCGGTGTGAAACAATGCATCTATTGAACTATAGCTGGGGGAAGAGGTTAGGCCTAGAAACCAAAAGGAACTACCCATAGGTCCTGTAGACCTATAGAAATGTTTTGTGTATTTTGGACGATAGTGAGGTATGAGAGGCAAGGTGGAATGAATGTTTACACCACTGTGGCATGCAGTTCGTCAGACAGAACTACAGTTGAAGTCGCCAGTTTACCTACACTTAGGTTGGAGTCATTAGAACTCGTTTTTCAACCGCTCCACCAATGTCTTGTTAACAAACTATAGTTTTGGCAAGTCGGTTAGGACATCTACTTTGTGCATGACACAATTAATTCTTCCCAAAAAATTTTACAGACAGATTATTTCACTTATAATTCACTGTATCACAATTCCAGTCAGTCAGAAGTTTACATAGACTAAGTTGACTGTGCCTTTAACCAGCTTGGAAAATTCCAGAAAATAATGTCATGGCCTAAGAAGTTTCTAATAGGCTAATTGACATCATTTGAGTCAATTGGCGGTGTACCTGTGGATGTATTTCAAGGCCGACCTTCAAACTCAGTGCCTCTTGGCTTGACATCGTGGGAAAATCAAAAGAACTCAGTCTGGTGCGAAAAGTGCAAATCAATCCCAGAACAACAGCAAAGTACCTTGTGAACATGCTGGAGGAAACAGGTACAAAAGTATCTATATCCACAGTCAAACACCAAGAACACCATCCCAACTGTGAAACACGGGGTGGCAGCATCATGTTGTGGGGGTGCTTTGCTGCAGGAAGGACTGGTGCACTTTACAAAATAGATAGCATTCATGAGGTAGGAAAATGATGTGGATATATTGAAGCAACATCTCAAGACATCAGTCAAGAAGTTAAAGCTTGGTCGCAAATGGGTCTTCCAAATGGACAATGACCCCAAGCATACTTCCAAAGTTGTGGCAAAATGGCTTAAGGACAACAAAGTCAAGGTATTGGAGTGGCCATCACAAAGCCCTAAACTCAATCCTATAGACAATTTGTGGGCAGAACTGAAAAGGAATGGGCCAAAATTCACCCAACTTATTGTGCGAAGCTACCTGAAACATTTGACCCAAGTTAAACAATTTAAAGGCAATGCTAACAAATACTAATTGAGTGTATGTAAACTTCTGACCCACTGAGAATGTGATGAAAGAAATAAAAGCTGAAATAAATCACTCACTCTACTATTATTCTGACATTTCACATTCTTAAAATAAAGTGGTGATCCTAACTGACCTAAAACAGGGAATTTGTAGTAGGATTAAATGTCAGGAATTGTGAAAAACTGAGTTTAAATCCATATTTAAATCCATAAGGTGTATTTAAACTCCCGACTTCAACAGTGGCAGGAAAAAGTATGTGAACCCTTTGGAATTACCTGGATTTTCTCATAAATTGGATCTGATCTTCATCTAAGTCGCAACAATAGACAAACGTTTTATTTTACTAGTCAGTTAAGAACAAATTCTTATTTTACAATGACGCCCTAGGTACAGTGGGTTAACTACCTTGTTCAGTGGCAGAACGACAGATTTTTACCTTGTCAGCTCAGGGATTCGATCTAGCAACCTTTCGGTTACTGGCCCAACGCTCTAACGACTAGGCTACCTGCCGCCCCAGGTAATCTAGTTCTTCTTAACCTCATTGAGATTGAAGAATCCTAGAGTGTCAGCTAAAGACTTACAGAAATCTCTGGAACAATCTCTTTGTTGACGAGTCAACAATACGTAGAACACTAAACAAGAAAGGTGCTCATGGGAGGACACCACGGAAGAAGCCACTGCTGTTAAACAAAAACATTGCTGCACGTCTGAAGTTTGCAAAAGTGCACCTGGATGTTCCACAGCACTACTGGCTAAATATTCTGTGGACAGATGAAACTACAGTTGAGTTGTTAGGAATGGACACACAAACACTATATGTGGAGAAAAAAAGGCACAGCACACCAACATCAAAACCTCATCCCCACTGAAGAGTATGTTGGAGGGAGCATCATGGTGTGGGGCTGCTTTGCTGCCTCGGGACCCTGACAGCTTACTATCAGACAGAAAAATGAATTCCAACGTTTATCAAGACAATTTGCAGGGGAATGTTAGGCTTTCTGTCCGCCGATTTAAGCTCAATAGAAGTTGGGTGATGCAACGGGACAACGACCCAAAACACAGAAGTAAACCAACAGAAAAGCTTCAACAGAAGAAAATACGCCTTCTGGAGTGGCCCAGTCAGAGTCCTGACCTCAACCCGATTGAGACGCTGTGGCATGACCTCAAGAGAGCAGTTCACACCAAACATCACAAGAATATTGCTGAACCTTTGCAGTTTTGTAAAGAGGAATGGTCCAAAATTCCTCCTGACTGTTGTGCAGGTCTAATCCGCAACTATAGAAAACGTTTGGTTGAGGTTATCGCTGCCAAAGGAGGGTCAACCAGTTATTAAAGCGAAGGATTCACATACGTTTCCCACCCTGCACTGTGAATGTTTACACGGTGTGTTCAGTGTTCAGTTGTCTATTGTTGTGACCTAGATGAAGATCAGATCAAATTTTGTGACCAATTTATGCAGAAATCCAGGTATTTACAAAAGGGTTCACATACTTTTTCTTGCCACTGTATATTCATATGGTCTGTTTGTAATGCAGCAGAGCTGTAGCTCTTCACTGTGCCCCTCTTACTCAAACTCCCAGAAGCCACTACTGTCTTTGTAGTGGCCCCCTGAAGACTAACCCACCAAAAGCGTTTTCTTCTCTGAGGGAGTGTTAACAATGAATTATACTGCCCACACCACGTCTCTCTGTAGTCATGTGATTATCCATCTGAGGCATCTAATGTTCTAAAATCAAATAGAACCAGTAACTCCCCGTAGCGCGACCGCACGCTGGGGAACTAGTCCCACCATCTTCAGTTGGATTGAAGAGAAAGCGCTCTTCTCTGGAGACAGAGCGAGGCAGAGAGAGTTTAGAGAACATGGCCCACGGGTGGTGCCCCCTGCTATATATGGTGGGGTCAACCCGTTAACGAGCACGCTCATTTATCCCAACATGCAAGCTGCGAGACCTTCCATGTTTGAGTTCTGTGCACTCTGGCATCGTTTACGAGACACAGCGAGGGTTGTTTGGCGCTCTGTAACACGGCAGGGCCATGAATCACCTGAACTCTTACGGGAATCAGAGCTATGACAACATACACTAGCCTATGCTACGACACAGGCAGATGCCACGCTGCCGAAAAAAAACACACAAAAAAACAATCATCATCTCTATTTTAATTTTGATCTGAAGTCAATTTTTTTAAACTAACATTACCACGCCTCATTACGTGATGATTTGTTTGACTAATGTGTCAATGCCATTTATTTCATTGTTTATGTACTGTACTAACATTCCTCCCTATTGCTGTCCTCCCGGTTGGTTTTTAATCTGTATAAAACGTTTGTGAAAGAAATGCCTTTTTAATAACGAGTGGGTTACTGGCTGCTTTCTACTCTTTGTGTACAAAAGGATAAATAAAATTTGTATTTGCTACACAGAACGTCTGCTTGTGTTGGGTGTATGCCTCAAGCGATGATCCTGAATTGAATTATGAGAATCATCACATGATACTTAATGATCATATCAATGCCAGAGCATCCTTCATTTCTTTTTCTTGTGTTTACGCTTGGACTTGAAAGACGGGTTTCCAGTCGAGACCCCAGATTTGGTGTGGCTCGCCCCCTCCGATGAACACAGCTGTTCGTCAGAACTCTTTCCCTCTGATTTACTCCCTTCATTCATTTTGCTTTCCCCTGCCTCTCCTTTGTTAGGTCTGTTGATCTGCGTGTCTAACCCGACTCTCTCCTCAGCTACCTCTGAAAGTACCTCTGTGGCCTGTGGGTTAGGGAGGGCAGCGGTGGCTAATGGACTCCTATTGGTCGATTCGGATTGAATGGCTTTGCTTCTTGTACTCTCATTGGTGCCTTTGTTCCCTGTGCTTCCCTTGGTTACTTCCTGGGCGGCAGTTAAGTGACATTTTCCCTTTTTCGCAGCCTTATCCTTCCCTGATCTCTCTGTGGCTACATTATCTCTGCCTTCATTGGTCTGTGCCATATCGGTCTCTTTATCTCCTGCTCTGTTAACTAACCCCGCCTGTCCATCTCTCTCTACCTCTATACTCACTCTTCTTTTCCCACTATCCTTCTCCACTCCCCCACTGCCTCCCTCTTTCTCAGCAATGGCTGCTTTCTCCGCACTCTTCGCACTCCCCTCCTCTCCTTTTCCCTCTGGTTTCTTCCCCTCTCTCACTCCATCACTACCTCCCTCTTTTACAGTCTTCCCTGGTTCCCCTTCTTTCTGAACGCTCCCCTCTACTTTTTTCTCCTCTTGAAACTTCACTGTCTTCTTTACTTTCCTGGCTTTGGTCTTGGTGCCCTCTGGGCCCCATTTTTCCTCTGTAGCTTCCCAGTAGTTCTTCTTGTCGATGATGTGCTTGTTCCGGAGGTTCTCGCCCAGCCTCTTCATCTCCTGATTGACGATGGGCTTGAACCTGGGCTCCAGACGCTCCACCTTCTGGAAGTCATTCCTGGCCTCCTCCTCGTTGCACAGAGCCGAGTGGGCTCTGGCCCGCTGGTACACTGCCTTGAAGTTATCTACAGAGAGATAAAGGGAGGGAGGGAGGGAGGTAGAGGAGGGGGAGAAACAGGGTACGGTAGAAGAATATATTTGTAGAGGGAAAGAGATGGAAGAGAGACACGGAAAGAAGTAAGGAGGGACATTGAGAGAGGAGAAGAAGCAGGGAGAACAAAAGAGAGAAATTAATTAGAGAGAGGGAGATTAGAAGAGACAAGGAGAGGGAGACAGAGACAGTAAAATATGTGCAGTCAGACAGTGAGTGAGAGGAGATAGACCAAAAAAGTGGGTAAGAGAGAAATGGAGAGAACATGAAAAATACAAAGGGAGTGAGAGAAAAGAGAGAGTTAAGGAGAAGGCTATGATCAGTAGCATATCACATCTAACTCTGCGATAAATAATTCAGGTAAAAAGAAAACAACGAATTTCACTCCTGTTGTGTTAAGAGCACAGTACCAACGAAGAACCACAATAATGGAGAATGATGCAAGTGGGTTTTGAAGCTTCCAGAAAAAAGGGAGAGCGAAAGATTGAAAAATCAAGTCGGAGAGCAACACAAGGGCGAGGTCCGCATCAAGACAACATTTGTACTACAGATGTCGAGCATTCAAAACAGAGCCCAGCTAGCACATAACGTTCTGAGAACCATATGTTTCTTAGAGCTCTCCAACTGAGAGTGTGGTTTCTTTGCATACAACCTTCCCACAACTTTCTGGGATTGGTGCAGGATGGTTATTTTCTTGGTATTTCATTATTTTAACAGCTTTTTACCTAAAAGTTCAAACATGGTTACATTTCATTTCAATTTTGTTAATGTTCTAGAAACATTCTCCAACTGGTTTGATATTGGGAATGTTCGCAAATAGTTCCGAGATCATTAAGAAACAACATTCTTCTGTGGGAATTTCAGTACTTCAGCATAATGTTTCCTCAGGGTTCTATATAAAGGTAATGTTCTCAAATTGTTCCAGAATGTTAAAAACAACATTTTTCATTTTTCATTTCAGCGTAACGTTTCTTATAGGTTTCCTCGTGCTTCTATTTAAAGTCATGTTTTCATTGTTCAGGGAACGTTAAAACGTTCCATAAAAACCAAAAGAAAATAGTTGTAAGGTTCAGAGAACGTTGTAAGAATGTTATTTAAAAACATACACATTCCGTTCTCAGCTTCAACAAAACTCTCCATCCTCTATCTTGTTAAGTATGTTCAGGTGTGCCCACTAGTTGGCCACACCTGATCTCAATGAGTGCTTGATTCCTTTGAAATGGGGTCTATTTGATTAGATGAAAATGAACAGCTTTGTATGCATAGTAAAACATGGCATTTTAACTCCATCCTGATGGCGCAGGGGACTAATTCCATGGACAGAGAGCAGAAGATTATAGGTTTGAATCTCACTGATGCCATAATAAGAAATACATTTGTTTACATGATTAATGACTACAGAAATGAATTTCCATGTGTCCTATCTGTGCTTGGAATTCATAAAAGTTAACCCAAAATAAGATAGCAGTGTTATTAAAAGTCTTATTCAAAAACCTCCAAATAACCAATCATTTCTGTTATCAGAGCGTTAATAAAACCTCCCTGGAATACTTTCAAGGAACCAGAGCACATTATCAGAACCTCCCTGCAACCTAAAAATAAACATTCCCAGAACAGGTGAAATATTCACTTCTGATCTCAGAACGTTTAAAAAACGTTCCGTTTTACGGGTCAGGAAACGTTTGGCTTCGTTCCCACAACTTCCGAGGAATCAAATTTGCTAGCTGGGGTAAGTGTATATTTTTGATTCAAAAGATTCTTTCTCACTGATATGTTTCGAAAACCGTTTCGCATGCAATGATTATTGACGTCTCTAAACTTTTTCAAACAGAGTCTTGATTGTAGTTTACATGGTCCCACCTGTAAGTGGTGCTCTGAGAACCATTGGGATAAGGCAGAATGCCTTGGGTTCTTCGAGAGCAATGGCAGCTGCTTCTCAACCATGAGAATAAGATGTAGGGAAGAGATAGAGAGTGGGGTAAAAATGTATAAATGGGGTGAGGGGGAAGTGAGTGAGCGGAAAAAAGAGGAGGAGACAGGTCCAGGGAGAAGAGAGAGGAAGACCGAGAGAGAGGTGGGGAGAGGTAAGAAACAAAGAGACAAAGGAAGAGAAAGGCAGACAGAGAAAAAGGAAGGTAGTGTGTGCGAGAAAGTACCTCTGTGTTTCTTGAGCAGCTTGGTGTTGAGCGCCACCACTTCCTGGTAGTCCCTGAGCTCCAGCAGACACTGGCTGAGGTTGAGAGTGATCGGCACACGCACCTTCTCCAGAGAGTCCCAGTCCTCCCTCCTGTCTTTATAGCACACCTCCTTCATAGGGAGATGGAGAGAGAAAGGGGGGTGGGGATAGCCAGAGGGAGTGGAGAAAGGGACAGGAAGGGAGAGATCGGGGAAGGGAGAAGGAGAGGGGGAGAAAGAGAGCAGTAGATGGAGGGGAGAGAGAGGAATAGGAAGAGACGAAGAGAGATACGTGGAGGAAAGTGGGATAGAGGGGAATGACAAAGAGTAAGAGATGCTTGGGTGAGCGCTGTCACTCTGAAGATCTCCAAGGGTCTCGCTCTGTTATTTTTAGCTCTCCTCTTCATGTTCCTGTTCTATTCTGCCAGTGTACCTTCAATCCTATAGCCTTGCTCTCTCTCTTCAGTGGAGTGGCAACGATGCAAAATGAATAGAGCCTGTGAGATGCCAAGAACCAATGGCTCTTATGTAACAGGTATCATAGAGGAGTCTTCTTGAGGCGCTTGCACACTGCTCAAACAATGACCAACAAACTCCAGCATTCCAAAGTTGGCAGTTGTATGTTCAAAAGATTATCCAACAAATGTCCTATTGCCTTCATGTATTGTCATTCTTAGCTATTTCATAACAACGTTTTACTTTCAGCCTGTCATTCCAATAAATCATTATCTTATCTCTGTATTATCAGTGTCTCTGACGTTCAACAGCTGTGACCTCTACATGAATTAGTTGTTTCACACTGACTGAAGACATAACACCGAATGAACACACCCATGAATGAATGAACATTCCACTATTGGAGTGAACACACTATTGAAAGAAAACACCATTGAATGAACTGACAATTAATGGACACTAACCTTGTTTTGAATGAAGTCCACGTACTCCAGAGCCTCCTTGAACTTTGTTGTGGCCTCGCTGTGTTTCTGTTCTGTAAGCAGGAAGTTACCCTCCTTTTCCAGGAACATGATGTGTCGTAACTTCTGCTGCCAGTCCATCCCCTCTATCACAGACAGAGCACTCTGATTGGTCTCTGGCTGGGTTTCCGGGGTGCTCTCTGTCCTCTTATTGGCTGTTTCATCCTTCATTGTAGCCTGATTGGCAGTTCTATCCTTCACTTTAGCCTTATCCTTCACTGTAGCAGTAATGGTTGTTCCATCCTTCTCTATAGCCTTTTTCCACACTGTCTCATTCTGCTTGTCATCCTTGACATCTTTCACTTCCTCTTTGGAAGAGGCTGAGTTATCTTTGCTTTTCTCCTTCTCTTTCACCTTGGTCACTGTGCTCTCACCATCCTTCTCTTTCTTGCCCTCTTCATCTTCCTTCTCCTCATCTTCCTCTTTCTTCCCCTCTTTCTCCTCTTGCTCCAGGCAGTTCCAGTATTTCTCCTTCTCTTCCCAGTATTTCTCCTTCAGTCTGTCAGCGAGGAACCTCAGCTCTTTGTGCACCAGAGGGGCCAGAGTGATGTCCAGGTTGGCCACCATGTTGAAGTCTCTCTTGGCCTCCTTCTCGTTCCACACTGCAGCATGGGCCTTGGCCCTCTTGTAGTACGCCTTGACACAGTCTGTAGGAGAGAGGGAGGGAGGTGGAAAGGGTGGAGAAACAGAGACACAGCGAGAGCGAGAGAGCGATATTCATCAATATTCACTACCATCTTTGAAAGTAAGGCTTCATTAGACTGGATGCACTAGTGTAGTGACACTAACCAACACACAGTAGCTAAGATTTCAATTTTTACTCATCTAGGCCTGTGCATGCTTGAAAATGACATCTCCAATCACTGTATTTTCTTATCAGCGGAGAACACGGAATAGAGAGAAAAGATACCCGCTTAGGGTGGGTGAGTGAGTGAGTGAGTGAGTGAGTGAGTGAGTGAGTGAGTCAGTGAGAGTGTAAGAGAAATAATAATATTTCAATAAAAAACGAGAGGCCCCCTGACTCAGGCCCCCTGTCTCAGAACACGCACACCACCTAATCCTGTTTCTCTGAGGAGCGGAGATGAGTGGGCTGCAGTGACTGGTTTAGATCTCCATTGATGGCTTTCCTCTCCTCCTCTCATTTCCTCTCCATTTCATCCCACTCCCCTCAATCTTTCATTCTGCCAACATTTAAATTGATTTCTTCATAGCCTCTGGGAATAACCGAGCCGGTGCGCCACGGAGAACCTTCACCGACTCAGAGTCCCTCACAGAAAGAAGATGTCTCCCAGATGGAAGGAAGGATGTAGGAGATGCTAATGAAAGGTTGAATGCCAGGTTGGAAGTGATAGAGACGACAAGATAACAATGACAAGAGTAAAGAGGCTCGGGAGAGAGTGAGAAGGGGAAAAGGAGGGGAGAAGAGAGTGTAGAATAGGAGAGGGTGGACGAGGGGTGCCGCTGTCTAAGGCACTGCTTCTCAGTGCAAGAGGCGTCACTGCAGTCCCTGGTTCGAATCCAGGCTGCATCACATCCGGCCGTAATTGGGAGCACCATAGGGCGGGCGCACAATTGGCTCCGCATCATCCGGGTTTGGCCGGGGTAGGCCGTCATTGTAAATAAGAATGTGTTCTTAACGGACTTGCCTAGTTAAATTAAGGTTAAATAAAATAAATAAAAATAGAGAAGAGAAGGACCGACAGGAGAGCAGAGGAAAGGACAGAGAGGAGAGCAGAGGAAAGGACAGAGAGGAGAGCAGAGGAAAGGACAGAGAGGAGAGCAGAGGAAAGGACAGAGAGGAGAGCAGAGGAAAGGACAGAGAGGAGAGCAGAGGAAAGGACAGAGAGGAGAGCAGAGGAAAGGACAGAGAGGAGAGCAGAGGAAAGGACAGACAGGAGAGCAGAGGAAAGGACAGAGAGGAGAGCAGAGGAAAGGACAGAAAGGAGAGCAGAGGAAAGGACAGAGAGGAGAGCAGAGGAAAGGACAGAGAGGAGAGCAGAGGAAATGACAGAGAGGAGAGCAGAGGAAAGGACAGAGAGGAGAGCAGAGGAAAGGACAGAGAGGAGAGCAGAGGAAAGGACAGAGAGGAGAGCAGAGGAAAGGACAGAGAGGAGAGCAGAGGAAAGGACAGAGAGGAGAGCAGAGGAAAGGACAGAGAGGAGAGCAGAGGAAAGGACAGAGAGGAGAGCAGAGGAACGGACAGAGAGGAGAGGAGATGCTTTCATCGAATGAGATGAGAGGAAGGCACTAGGCAGCCATCGCTATAAGTTGAAGCAGAGGAACAGAACAGAGAGTGAAGACATAAACAGCCTATGGACAGTGTCTCAGGGTTCAGTCATAGGGCACTGAGCTACGTACATGTCAGAATGGCGACTCCTTGAGGATTGTGGAGACACATAGAAGGCAGCACAGCGCTAATCCCTGAGTCAAGCAGAAACGTCTTTCAACTGCAGTGCACACCAAATCAGACTTCAAGACAGGAAGTGAAGGTGTCAGTAATGTTGCTGAAGAAACAGCTGGCTTGTACACGCAAAAAGGGCTATACAAATATAGGCAGTAAACGTAAAAAGGCAGACAAGTATTATTCTAAATTTTTCTGGGACAATCATCACTGTTGTCCATCATGCTCCAACTCCAACTAATGACTCCCATAAAAAAAAAGATTTGCTCAATAGGTCATTTTCGGATACAAAACCCGGGATTTGCATGACTGTTTGTTTGTATTTGTGCCTGCATGTGTGTGTGAATATCTTTATGTGTGTGTGTTACCTTTGTGTTTGTGTATCAGGTCACTGGTATGCTCCAGAACCTCATAGTACTCCTCCAGCTCCAACATGCACTGACAGTAGTTCAACACTAGGGGGGTGATGAGCCTGTCCACGGCTATGTAGTCCTCATCACCTGGCATCTCCTACAGGTGGGAAATTAGTGTCTGTGACCAGCTTCTTTATCATGTTGACATTATTCCTCCCTCCCTCCTCATGTTGTATGTCATGGATGTTCTCCCTCCTTCTCTCTTCTTTTCCTTCCCATCACCCCTCGCTCCCTACACTTTTCCAATCCCTCCCTCCATGCCCCTTTCTTTCACTCGTCATAACCTTCTCTCCTGTTATTTTCTCTCCCTCCCCCCTCCCTCCCTCCCCCCTCCCTCCCTCCTCTCACCTTGGACAGTACAATCCGGAGTAGCACCACAGCTTCCTGGTACTTCTTGGCAGCCTCTCTGAAGTGTCCCTGTCTGACCAGCGCATTGCCCTGCAGGTGGAGCGAGGGCACTTCCTTCATCTTCTCATCCTTGTCCATTATCCACGACTCCCGCTTGTACGAGAAGGGGTCTCCCACCTGGGGAGATCAGGGGCGACAGGCAGAACAAATGTAAAAAGTCATCCAGGGTCTGGTTCATTTAGACACACGGTAACAAAATCTTCTGCAACGGAAATTGACCTGTTAGTCCCTCCCTGTTTTCTTCTGTTTGGTGCCAACTGAACACAACCCACCTCCACTTGGCTGAGGATCGAATGTGTTGCCTTTGCTAGTCCCGCTAGTCCCCCCCGTTTTGTTTGTGAATCGAGTGGTTGATGTAGGATGAGCGGTTGTTCGTTGGAGACAGAGAAGGCTGTGTTTGGAGTCGGTTTGTAATGTAACGGGCGGAAATGATTGTCTGGAGGTTTGTTTGTGGGCGCCGAGGTGTGTTTGTTTGGACAGATGTGTGTGAGTGACAGAGGTGTGTTGCTGTTCACATTGGGAGATGTGTTCATAAACTGAGGGGTGTGTACTTCTAATGGACTAGGTGTATAACCACTGGTGCATGTGCATTCCCTCTGTGCCAACTTAACATGTGTGTTGTGTGTGTAGCGCCTTTTACCCTACTCCTCCTCCTCCTGCAACTCCTCCCCAGATCTTTAATGTAAATGTCACTGTCAACTTACCAGGTCAATGAAGGGTTAATAACTCAAATGATGACGATAGTGTAACAGATTGTTACCTGAATGAGCTCCATGATGAAGATCAGTGCCTGAGGTGTCCTCATCAGTTCATCCAGCTCAGGCCAGCCAGTAGTGTTGTAGTGGAACATGTTCCCCATGCCACACGTGTGCCTCTGGCCCTCTAGGGGGTCCTTGCCCTGGGCAATCAGCCTCATCCCCTTGGACACGATAGGGTACAAGCCTGTGTGCTGAGATGGGGAAAAAACACCACTATGACTCAAATAGAGTCAGAGGGACAAACCAACGTGGCCTCAGGGCATTTCAAATGATTCTGTATGCAAATCCGAGACACTCTAGTATGATATGTTATACTGTGTTCATACTGTATGGTATGTGTTAATTTGTGGATGTCCATCGTCCATCTTGTATGATATGTTAGGAATTGCAATTAGTACAATATGTTACGAATTGCAATTAGTACAATATGTTACGAATTTGCAAAACGGATGATATGTCACGAATTCCAATTTGCTCTAATTATTAGAATCGGGTATGCTAGATTAGGGTTGGAGCGAAACCTACAGGACGGCAGCTCTACGGGAACAGGGTTGAGGAGCCCTGCTCTAAGGGTTAGGTTAGGGGAAGAGTTAATTAAAAGGGTTAAGGTTAGGGGAAGGGTTAGTTAAAAGGGTTAAGGTTAGGGGAAAGGTTAGTTAAAAGGGTTAAGGTTAGGGGAAAGGTTAGTTAAAAGGGTTAGGTTAGGGGAAAGGTTAGTTAAAAGGGTTAGGTTAGGGGAAAGGTTAGTTAAAAGGGTTAAGGTTAGGGGAAGGGTTCGTTAAAAGGGTTAGGTTAGGGGAAAGGTTAGTTAAAAGGGTTAAGGTTAGGGGAAGGGTTAGCTAACATGCTAGGAAGTTTCAAAGTTGCTAAAACGCTGAAGTTGTCTGTGATGATTCAAATACACAACCTTCGGGTTGCTAAATGTTCGCGTTGTACTCCCACCCCTCCACCACGACCAACCACCCTTCTTCCGTTTTTGCTTTAGGTAACCATTTATCTTACGTAACCATACCAAACGTAACATACAGTATCATACTCATTTGAGTGTCCCGGATTTACGTTGTTTATGTTATGTCTAGTCTATGAGACAAGGCTGCACAAACACACACACACACAGAACAACTCCGTTGTGACACAAATTGAGTCCATTTGAGAAACCAACACTCACAATATCGATGTGACTAAAATAGACTCAGAGGTACTTTTTCACCTCACCGCTGCTGGTTGCTGAACTAGCGGCCCTAAACTAACGAATCACAAGCACCATTTGACTTGCAAATGTTTGCTACTCTTTGCTTTTCCCAGAAGGAGAAATAGAAAAATTGTTGCAGACAAAAATATTTCTGTTTTAGTTTTTAATTGTGTACGTAGGAGGCCACTAGAGGTAGGTTCATCTTTAGAAGTATGAGGAGAGCAAAGCTTCCTCCACCACCCCAGGGAACTCTAATTACCAGACAATTTGGGGTCCCTGGATCTCCTGACTCTCGCCTCTTTTTCGCATCGGGAGGTGAAGACGTCTGTATGTGTGTCTATTTGTGTGTGTGTGTTTAATTGGTCCCTGGACTCACAACAGCATCGCACCAGAACTCAGCCACCTCTCCGATCCTCATGGAGGTCAGCAGAGTCTCCCACACCTCCATCTTGAACATCTTCCCCACAAAGATCTCCATTGGCACTTTGGCTTTGGCTTTACGACTGTCGTCAATCACCGTGCGCTCAAAGTTGTCCAACAGCGTCTGGAAATGGAACACCAGCTTGGATGGAGATGAGGGAAGGGAGGGATATAGAAAGAGTGGGGATTAACTGTGGTCATATGTTCCAGAGCTTTCCATTGTCAACACACACACACACGTACGCACTTGCACCTACACATACATAGTGTAATTTGGAGTGTGTTTGTGTGTGTTGGGGGGTGTCTGGACTCTGGCTGACCCTCTGCTCCACTCTGTGTGTGTTTGGGATGCTATGGCCCTAACCTTCTTTTGCTCTCGTTAACTGGAGTTATTTGTTTGAGGCTTGCGACAGAATGGGAGCAACACAGAACACAGCTGTTGAATGGGCCAGATATTCATGTCATTTTCCAGGAAAATGTTAGTCATCGTTGGACTCCAGGCCTGGGGCCTTATGGCTGGACATGATCAGGTGGTGTGTGTGTGTGTGTGTGTGTGTGTGTGTGTGTGTGTGTGTGTGTGTGTGTGTGTGTGTGTGTGTAGTTAGGAGACGTCATCAGCACCACAAAGCCTATGCATGAACACACTGATCCGTGACTGTTCAATCCCCACAGATGGCAATACGCCGTGTAGCAATTGTGTTGACCCAATGTTAGAGGGGTGTTATACCCAGATACAGAATATTTTACTCCCTCGCCTGAATTATTCTAATCGAGGTGGGCAGAGAGATACTCTAAAAATGTACATCGCTCTGTAAAGTATTAATTGCTACACAACGCTAATTATACATTGCATAATTTCCTCCACACATTAAACCCTAGGCATATCTAGAGTTCAGCGGTTTCTGAAAAGGCAACCTGTTCCCTATATAGGAGACTACTTTTGAAGTCAAAAGACTTGCCCTATATAAGAAATAGGATGCAATCACAGACACACACGGTCAGGTTTGTGGGCGTTATGTCTTACCTTGGTCCCCGGTGGAAAGTGGGGCATTGGACCATTCCCGCCTGCCAGAATCTTCTTCTTGACTCCTGGGTAGTTCAGCAGGTACGTCTCCTCCATTTTAGCTCCCAAACGTCCTTTTCTCTAAACTGTGGCTAGGTAAAAAGGTGTGGTTTAAACCCTGGGGCTACACTGCAGGGGGACGAAGCAGCAGTGTGTGAATTTAGACTCTCTCCCCTGCTCTCCCTAATTAGTCTAGTGAGGAGGGAGTGTGTTGACGTCCTGAGGCAGCCCGGTGCAGTCCTCCTGCTCTCTGACAGATTGCTAGATTACCAGGGTTTGAAGAAGGCCACTTTAATCTGGGCATGCTAATCCCCCCCTCCCCAAATCCTCAGAATAATCCCCTGTAAGAAGTTGAAGAGGTGGGTGACCAGAGGAACATGTGAGGGCGAGGCAGAGAGAGATCACTGTGGAAGAAGATCTTTCTAGATGGTAGGAAGGTAAATCCTCGAGGACGTGGGAGACCATTGTCTACTCAACAGGGGTTGATGACTAACTACTCTGCCTCTGTAATTGCTATGGTCAGACTCAGTGGTTTCCATTGCTAGGTCAAATGAGGTGAGACAGTGTTGATCTGTCACTAGGAAATGTCAAACACAAACGATTCAATGGCTTAAAAAGTTTATTTACAGAGATCTACCAACCTATTAAATAAAATAGGAAGAATACAAAAACAGGAAACACGAGTCCTCCAACGAGTCCATGATGTCTGGAGGCAAAAGGGAAAATATATAATGGAATGAAACAGTATGTAAAGGAGGGCTCTTTCAGTGGTGGCAGATGCTTCTTCTCTATTCCCCAGCCGGTCTCACAGCACCCATTTGACACTTGGCTGCCCCCTGGTGGTCACTTGGGTCACTTCTCGATCAGTGAGTCCAGCTGCTCCTGAAGCGAGGCCAGCTGTTGGAGCAGAGATTGGGAGGGTTGATTGATGCCTAATGCCCGGGTGTAATTAGTAGGCTAAGTGGATAATGATTAACACGTCTTCCAACATTATTCCTTTTCCATTCATTTGTCAATACAAACAGCAAAACAAGCTGATGTGAAGACAGAGACGGGACTTGAATACTGATCGTTGGATTGGTGTTAAGAGTTCTTGACAATTCCAATTAAGATCGATTTAGATTGAGTCAAAGAATTGACTTAGAAATAAAGAAAACCCTCGCCATTGGATGTGTAAGGATGTTCAGTTGCTAGGTGAAGACAATGGCAGTTCAATAAAGTGCTTCTTATATAAAAAATATAAAAAACGTGTTTTGGTGTGCTTGTTTGTCTATTCAATTCAAGCATCTTAAATTGCACTGTAACGTAGCGACAGTATACTTTCCCCTTTGCATTCCTTTATGGTAAATTCTGCTTAATACCAAATGAAATGATCAATATACATATAAATTGATGCGGTTTTAAATGCACCTTCCCGTCTTGCTCTGCCAATCTTACCCGCTCCATCGCTCCTCCTGATGAATGATTTTAATTGAGCAGAGCCTGATAGCAGTTCTGCTAAATAAGAGCAGAGTATAGTCTGTCTCAGCATTAGACAGTTCCCTTAGCTTGTTTTGATGTTTCAAATTGGAGCCTGCCGTTGCGCGTAGTGAGCGTATCGTTCACCTGACAGAAAGGCTATTTGGAATCTTAGTCAGATTCCCGTGACCTTTTCCTGTGGCTGGGATAATAATGGTGAAAGATCGAGAACTCAGCCAGGCGAGCAGAGAGCTGAAAAGTCTTGGTAAAACAAGCCAAGGCTGCCCGTGTCTCACACGTTTTTAAATCTGCCCCGAGGAGCTGTTGGCGGAACTATGAATTTTTATGGGTTTTTTTCCCTGTGAGGAACGCACAAAGGGCTGATGGCAGAAATGTACTATTTATGCCTTCTAAAAAAATTACATCTTCAAGTTGCCCTGCGGTCGGAGTTTGGGAAGTTAGTAGTTTAGAGTGGTTATATTCCACATAAATACTTCTCCCTCCAAGGTTGTGTGTGCGCATTTGAGTGAAAGAGTACAAGACTTCTTTTTGAAGGCCTATATGAAATCAGTCTGTGGTCATCTCACTCTGCTATATGACTCAAATGTCATGTAAAAGTAGTGTCTATAGCTCCCTTTCAGCACCTGGTTCTCCACCTTCATGATGAGGTCCTCCTGTTGTTTCTTGCGGGCGCCCGTCTCCTTCAGCTTGGCCTTCACACCGTCTACCTGCATGTGGTACTCCATCACTACAGGAGGAGGCACAGAAGAACCATTTACAGTGTCAGGTTTCCTCAAAACACACAGGTTTCACAATAGCTCAATGGAACCGAGTTCATTCCTCATCTCCACTCTTAAAATCTACATTGAGTGAAAGCAATAAGCTGGACATGTGTCATTTTGATCCTCTTTAAGATGCGTATGAAGCAGGGAAAGGAAGCATTAGAAGGTGACAACTGGTATGGAGATTCAACCCACTGACTCTTCCACACACAGCAGCACCAAGACACGGCCATTTGCTACACGCCAACTGAAATTGAATAAAACCAACAAGGGCCTCTGATTTTGCACAAATCAGAACACATGCTTCCTTCTTCCATCAAAACCTGTGGCAATCAGGTAGTTTGCCTCCAGGAATCAGCAGTATAAACAATACCAAAGCATACTCCCCCGCACCTGTTTCGGTGAAAAGCTGAGGGATGGGGCTGGAGAAATGTAACCACGCTCTAATTCATAGAGCTATGGATGCAAGGACTGACCATCCATGTTATCAACATGAACATGTTTTGGGGCTACATAGTGTTTGTTTACATTTACTTTGTTTACAACGCTTGGAGTAAAACAAACTTATATTTTGGGTTCCAGTGGGGTATGACAGTGATATTCTTCAAGAAGACAGCGCCTCCAGAAAGAATTCAGACCCCTTACATTTTGTTATGTTACAGCCTTATACTAAAATTGATTAAATCGTCGTCCTTTCTCCCATTCTTCTCTGCAGATCCTCTCAAACTCTGTCAGGTTGGATGGGGAGCACTGCTGCACAGTTATTTTCAGGTCTCTCCAGAGATGTTTGATCGGGTTCAAGTCCGGGGCTCTGGCTGGGCCACTCAAGGACATTCAGAGACTTGTCCCAAAGCCACTCCTACGTTGTCTTGGCTGTGTGCTTAGGGTCGCTGTCCTGTTGGAAGGTGAACCTTCGGCCCAGTCTAAGGTCCTGAGCAGGTTCTCTGTGCTTTGCTCCATTCATCTTTGCCTCGATCCCGAATAGTCTCTCAGTCCCTGCCGCTGAAAAATATCCCCACAGCATGATGCTGCCACCACCATACTTCACGTAGGGATGGTGCCAGGTTTCCTCCAGATGTGGAGTCTGGCATTCAGGCCAAAGAGTTCAATCTTGGTTTCATCAGACCAGAAAATCTTCTTTATCGTGGTCTAAGAGTCTTTAGGTCGCTTTTGGCAAACTCCAAGTGGGCTGTCATGTGCCTTTTGCTGAGGAATGGCTTCCGTCTGGCCACTCTACCATAAAGGCATGATTGGTGGAGCGCTGCAGAGATGGTTGACCTTCTGGAAGAATCTCCCATCTCCACAGAGGATCTCTAGAGCTCTGTCAGTCAGAGTGACCATCGGGTTCTTGGTAACCTCCCTGACCAAGGCCTTTCTCCCCGATTGCTCAGTTTAATACATTTTAAAAAATGTCTAAAAACCTGTTTCCATTTTGTCATTATGGGGTATTGTGTGTAGATTGCTGAGTATTTTTTTTTTAATAAGGCAGTAATATAACAAATTGTGGAAAAAGTCAAGGGGTCTGAATACTTCACAAAGGCACTGTATAGGAATAGGCCAATTTAAAGTGAATCCAATCCCAGAACCAGGCTGAGGTTAATGTTAGCTCTCCGTTTTCTGGCCCACATTAGCTCTCATTAGTAGGGAGATGGCCTGAAAACACGTTAGGTGGAATCCGTTGAATTAAATCAAAGAGTATTGATTTAAAAGAAAACGTGCTACAGAGGTCATGGGCTCCTCATTAACGGCACTAGTTTCACAGGCATGTGTGTGGACAGCCACAGCCAGACTTTGACCCATTAAAAGAGGCAGCCCTACAACAGATTAACGGAAAGCTGCAGGACTGGGATGCAGCTTTAGCTGTGTGACGGACAGCTCCATGTGAGCCAGTGAAGGTGCACCGAGCTGTCAGAGAGACAGAGAGCTAGCCCAGCTGTGACTGAACCAGGCTGCAGGAGGAGAGAGAGAGCACCTGTCAGTCTTCTGAGTGGGGAGATAACTGGAGATGAAGGGATGGAGACGTTCGTCTGACCTAGAAAACTCAGTCTTACTCTAACTTAAGCTCATTTGTGTAGGGTTGGGTATTGCCGTCCTCCATTTTGACAAGGGGACATATAGAGTGGTTAATGTGATTTGATGTCCGATCTTTTTGTCGGTCCTCAGGCGGTGCTTCTGTTCTGAAATTACGCCCACATATCAGCCCCAACCCCCACCCACCCATCCTCTTCTCACGTTGGCTGCTATTCCAATAACGCAGACAGATCATTCTGATAGGTGCCACGTTGATACCAATTACAAGACAATCACTCTCCTGTTAGAATAGATATGAAAATGTTATTGCCAAGGAACATTTTGTTGCCAAAATGGAGACAGGATGCCAACGTCTGAATATGTACGACTGCAATCCCCTCTCCATCTGTTTAAATTATATATTTTTCTGTTTTCAGTGTTCTTACGACTCTCCACCAACAAAACACAGTCTTCCCTGTAGGACAGTTATGGACCCACTAGGGCCTACTGTACTGTGCTGGGAGTGGGACAGTGTAAGGCTATGTGACATACCGTTTGTTCCAACTTCTGTATGGGTGTTGTTTGGGGAAAACGGTTATGTTACAGTCTAATTCTTTATAAATGCTTAAGTACTATACTTACTGTACGTACTGGAGTGGGAAAACACTTGTTTAATTTGGCCGCGAGAACTGATTAGAACCTGGTCTTGTTTGACAATGCTTTAAAGAAGTGGAGCCAAGTCCCGCCATCTCTCGTGTAACCTTGCCTCCCGTTAGGTGAGGCAAGCAGCTCTTTGTGCAGAGGTATATAATGACTGTGAATCCGTAACCTCCGAGTTCCTCTCCGGGTTTATCCTGTGTGATCTCCCTTGCAATTGCTTGAATAAACTCTTATTAACTGGATAATGAGCTCTGCCTGATCCTTGGAACGAGTTTTCCTCAAGAGTGGGGTGGCTCTCAGGTAGTGGGAGAGTGGGATGTGTTATGGCTCTCATTTCAAACATCAGCCACATATTGAATACATGTATTGCGTTAACTGTGAGCCACTCTGTATGGAACCAAAGTATCTGCTATACGACAATATCAAAGTATTATGTGAGAGGAGCTTGTTGTGCCCACTTCCATGGTGCTTACCAGAGGAGCCATGCCCCGTCTGTTGAGTCCAGGTTGACCAGACAGCCTTTGTTGTCTGCCTCCTTGGTCTCATCCTCAGCTATCACCTCCCAGCCTGAACACCAGGTCAGGGAAACATTGGACACCAAACACTACCTCACTGCTTTCATTAAGTTATGTGATGTTCCAACTATTACAAACATACTGGCTTCAATATGGGCCAACAATGATATATTAAAGTTCCAGAGTCCACTTAAATTAACACTCAGGGAGCTGTTGATGCTGTACCCCTGGGGTAGGCAACCCTGGTCCTGGAGTGCCGCAGGCACTTCATGTCTTTGATTTAACCAACCTTGAAGACCAGGTGTCTTCAATTTAGATGACCAATGAACTGATCAATTAGCTCAGTTGGTCAGGTGTGGTGCCTAGTTGGAACAAAATCCTGCGGCATGCCAGGAACAGGGTTGCCTACCCCTTCGGTACCCTGTTCTGTGCTCTTATTCTGTCCTGCTGCTTTATTGTTTCATTACAGTGCTAACACGAGAAGGTGTTGGTGCAGGTGACATTAAGACATTAGCAGGAGTCAGTTCGGGTGAGGCCCAGCAGAGCAGAGTGTAGGCTCCCGCTGGCCTCTCCTCAACAGCTACAGGCTGTTGTGTTTCATTTACGGTGTACGCCTTAGGCACGTGACAAACTCATTCTACGGCGGGCCGAGTGTCTGTGGGTTTTTGCTCCACCCTTGTACTTGATTGATGAATTAAGGTCACTAATTAGTAAAGAACTCCCCTCACCTGGTTGTCTAGGTCTTAATTGAAAGAAAATTTTAAAAAACCCGGAGACACTACACCCTCCATGGAATGAGTTTGACAGCCCTGATCCAAGAGACGGGTTGATACAGCATTAGAGAGAGTGAGTCTGTGTGATATATATATATATATATATATGTGCTTGTTTGCCCCAGTGCGTGATATAAAAGGACACGGACACTAACGGCCTCTGCGTCAGTGCTTAGCAATCTCTTTACCTTCTCCACGTCGGGAGACTCGATGTACTGCAGAGGAAATCAGATTACATTTACTTCTGGCCTCCAGACTACTGCACACCGCCTCGGCACACAACACTACTGCACACACACACACACACACATACATACACTGCCCTCAGAGCGAACATCTGGCCATGTGCCAGCAAACACATTTGGAATAAAACAGGGAGCCAAATCGATATGGCCCTGCACCTTAAAGATTATTTATTCAAAAGACAAAATTAGGAATCCTTTCTCTCATTCGCTCAGATCAAAGCGTAGTTAGATTGCTTTTATGCATATCTTTGGGGCAAATGAAGATAGGCCTTTATTTACACTGAAGAAGAATATAAACTCAACATGTTGGTCCCATGTTTCATGAGCTGAAGTAAAAGATCCCAGAAATGTTTCATACACACAAAAAGCCTATTTCTCTCAAATGTTGTACACAAATCTTAACATCCCTGTTAGTGAGCATTTCTCCTTTGCAAAGATAATCCATCCATCCGACAAGTATGGCATATCAAGAAGCTGATTAAACAGCATGATCATTACACAGGTGTACCTTGTGCTGAGGGCAATAAAAGGCCACTAAAATGTGCAGTTGTCACAACACAATGCCACAGATGTCTCAAGTTGAGGGAACGTGCAATTGGCATGCTGACTGTAGGAATGTCCACCAGACCTGTTGCCAGAGAATGTAATGTTAATTTCTCTTCCATAAGCCACCTCCAAGACTATTTGGCAGTAAGTCCAACCAGCCTCACAACCGCAGACCACGTGTATGGCGTCATGTGGGAAAGTGGGTTGCTTTTGTCAACGTTGTGAACAGAATGCCCAATGGTGGCAGTGGGGTTATGGTATGGGCAGGCATAAGCTATGGATAATAAATACAATTGCATTTTATCGATGGCAATTTGAATGCACAGAGATACTGTATCGAGATCCTGAGGCCCATTGTTGTGCCATTCATCTGTTGCCATCACCTCACGTTTCAGCATGATAATGCACAACCCCATGTCGTAAGGATCTGTACACAATTCCTAGACGCTGAAAATGTCCCAGTTCTTCCATGGTCTTCATACTCAGACATGTCACCCATTGAACATGTTTGGGATGCTCTGGATCGACAGCGTGTTCCAGTTCCCACCAATATCCATCAACTTCGCCATTGAAGAAGAGTGGGACAACATTCCACAGACAGCCTGATCAACACTACGTGAAGGAGACGTGTCGTGCTGCATGAGGCAAATGGTGGTCACACCAGATACTGACTGGTTTTCCGATCCACGGCCCTACTTTTTTTTTAAAGGTACCTGTGACCAACAGATGCATATCTGTATTCCCAGTCATGTGAAATCTATTTATTTAATTTGACTGATTTCCTTATATGAACTGTAACGCAGTCAAATCTTTAAAAATGTTGCATGTTGTGTTTATATTTTTGTTCAGTATATATGTAAATCGTAGTTTACTTCCGCTGCTGTTGCTATTTTTATGTCGTTTGAATAAAGGGCCTGGGACGAGATCTCGGCATCATCTTAAGAAAATATTCACGAGAAGAAGGGAAAGAGCGCAGAGGAAACGAATGTCAGTAGCTCTCTTTTTTTTGATATCTTCTTGAATCTTCTCTTCCTTGTGTTCTTCAGAGGACAGGTGGGAGACCAAAACATTATGATTTCACGTTCACAGCTCAATCAAAAAGCAAACTTCTAGACCTGCTGAGGCTTGAGGTTAAGTCTCGGCAGCCGGGCTACAAAGTGCTACACTCAGCAAATTTCAATACAGAGGGGATATAGTTCTACTTACTGCCATGGTTCCACACAAAGCTCTTGACCTCGTCTTTGACCTTCTTCTTCTTGGGGTCTACAGTACCAGTGGGCTCCTCCGGGGGAGGGTAGAGGTCTCCGTCCAAAGTGCACACCAGCATCTGCCGCACACAGAACAGGGTCAATGAATATCAGTTCATTATAGACCAAAGAGCAATGAAAAATGGACCTTTATTGACCTTTTAGAATGCTCGAAAAGTCAACACAAAAACGATAATATGCGAGGTCATTATCAATACAGAATAGAACAGGGCGGCCTGAGTCATAGAGCAGACACTGCCGCTGTTGACAACTGGTCTATACACAATCCTACTCACTTCTATGAGCGCATCCTTCCTGTCCAACCTGACAGATGTCAGCAGTCTTCTAGAAGGACCGTTTTCAGAGACTCCAGGATGCAGGACAGATCCACCAGTAGGGGATGCGGTCCCTTCTCACGATGCCATGTTGACCATTAACTGGAGAGGGAGCAGCATGTCATTTCACACTTATGTCATAAACCTATGCCTATTGATATTATACTATAGATGCATATGCTATATGTCCTACATGCCCGGTAAGGAATGGACATTCTCTGATGTGATGCTGTGAGATTTAATTGAATAACCTCATATGGACCAAAATGTTCAAATAGGCTTTAGGGTTAAACAAGGTTCTTCCTACTTTACTTTCAAATGGCTTAATCAGCATGATTAATGAGGGCACTTTACAGTATCCTTGATTTGAATTATGCAAATTACAAAGCCTAACTTTCTACATTAAAGTGTGGTAATGGTGTGAGTGAACAGTTAGGACAACAAGGTACACTTGAACTAGCAACACATGACGGCTCAATACATATTAGACCATAAATGAGTTGAATAGAGCTTGACCTACCAGTCTGTCTTTGAGGTTCATGCTGCTAGATTGGGTAATCCGTTTTATCGTTGAGGCATATTCTTTTGTCAGAGATAATGCAAATTAGAAAGACATCCATTACCGACTTGGTTCCTGGCATGGCAAGGGTTAGGTTAGATAAAGAGGTTAGGTTAGCGAAAATGCAAAAAAATGTTGACGTTAATTTGACAAAAACTAGATCCCGCCTAGCTCTCAACCTCTAGGCGGCATTACGCCTTGACAGTTCTCAGCCATTAGCTTCGCCCATGACTGCCTTATGTCAACTACAATCCCGACGCTGCGTTTTGACGTTTAGAATCTATAATAATCATCACTTGCGCTATGATTAAGAAACATATGGGCTTTATCTTTCTTCAGCGATAAAGAGTCGTTCAAATAAAAAAAAGATACATTACATGACCAAAAGTATTTGGACACCTGCTCGTCGAAAATCATGTGCATTAATATGTAGTTGTTCCCCCCTTTGCTGCTATAACAGCCTCCAATCTTATGGGAAGGCTTTTCACCATATGTTGGAACATTTGCTGCGGAGACTTGCTTCCATTCAGCCACAATAGTATTAGTGAGGTTGGGAGATTAGGCTTGGTTTACAGTCAGCTCCAATTCATCGCAAAGGTGTTCCATGGGGTTGAAGTCAGGTTTCGGTGCAGGCCAGTCATGGTCTTCCACACCAATCTCTATAAGGCATTTCTGTATGGACTTCGATTTGTGCACAGGGACATTGGCATGCTGAAACAGGAAAGGGCCTTCCCCAAACTGTTCCCACAAAGTTGGAAGTGCTTCATCATCTAGAATGTCATTGTATGCTGTAGCCAGAGCAAATATTTTCCTTCACTGGAACTAAGGGGCATGGAAAACAGCCCCAGACCATTATTCCTCCTCCACCAAACTTTACAGTTGGCACTATGCATTGGGGCAGGAAGCGTTCTTCTGGCATCCGCCAAACCCAGATTCGTCTGTCGGACAGCCAGATGGTGAAGTGTGATTCATCACTCCAGAGAAAGCTTTAGCAGTGCAGAAATTTGATCAACAGACTTGTTGGAAAGGTGGCATGCTATGACGGTACTACAGGAGGTTGGTGGCACCTTAATTGAGGTGGACGGCTCGTGGTAATGACTGGAATGGTAACAAATACATCAAACACAAGGTTTCCAGGTGTTTGATGTCATTCTATTTGGGCCGTTCAGGCCATTATTATGAGCCGTTCTCCCCTCAGCAGCCTCCTGTGGACAGTGCCACATTGAACGTCACTGAGCACTTCAGTAAGGCCATTCTACCGCCAATGTTAGTCTATGGAGATTGCCTGACTGTGTGCTCAATTTTATACACCTGTCAGCAACAGGTGTGGCTAAAATAGTAAAATCCACTAATTTGAAGGGGTGTCCACATACTTTTGTACATATAGTGTACACTTATTGTAGCAGTTTTGTATAGATTATACAGGTATGGGTGCCTTCATCTGACAAAACTACACTTCCCGAGTTACGCTTACGCTGTTTGGAGCATGCTATACAGATAATTATCACAGGTGGTTGCCTCTTGTCTACAGTCTGTTTTCCATAAACAGGAGCTGTAACATGGAGATATGGCCCTGTGGGAACACTAACTCTATCAGGGTGTGTATTAATTTAACCTTTTGTTTTTTTCATGATTTCTCGCTGATATGAAAGCTATGGTCCGTAACGCAAGCGATGCATGTTAATGTTCAGACTGAGGATCAGGGATCTTATTAACAAAACTCCCCTCCCGCAGAAGACGCCTTCATGATTAAGGGCTAGATCCCTTCTGGCCATGACACAGGTTAGGAGAATTAGGTTAAGGTTAGGAAAATAGTTTGCTTAAATGCTCTCCTAACCTCTTATGAAAAGTCCTGTCCTCGAGTACTCCCAACTGCACACATTTTCGTTGTAGCCATTTACATTTACATTTAAGTCATTTAGCAGACGCTCTTATCCAGAGCGACTTACAAATTGGTGCGTTCACCTTAAGACATCCAGTGGAACAGCCACTTTACAATAGTGCATCTAAATCTTTTAAGGGGGGGTGAGAAGGATTACTTTATCCTATCCTAGGTATTCCTGAAAGAGGTGGGGTTTCAGGTGTCTCCGGAAGGTGGTGATTGACTCCGCTGTCCTGGCGTCGTGAGGGAGTTTGTTCCACCATTGGGGGGCCAGAGCAGCGAACAGTTTTGACTGGGCTGCGCGGGAACTGTACTTCCTCAGTGGTAGGGAGGCGAGCAGGCCAGAGGTGGATGAACGCAGTGCCCTTGTTTGGGTGTAGGGCCTGATCAGAGCCTGGAGGTACTGAGGTGCCGTTCCCCTCACAGCTCCGTAGGCAAGCACCATGGTCTTGTAGCGGATGCGAGCTTCAACTGGAAGCCAGTGGAGAGAGCGGAGGAGCGGGGTGACGTGAGAGAACTTGGGAAGGTTGAACACCAGACGGGCTGCGGCGTTCTGGATGAGTTGTAGGGGTTTAATGGCACAGGCAGGGAGCCCAGCCAACAGCGAGTTGCAGTAATCCAGACGGGAGATGACAAGTGCCTGGATTAGGACCTGCGCTGCTTCCTGTGTGAGGCAGGGTCGTACTCTGCGGATGTTGTAGAGCATGAACCTACAAGAACGGGCCACCGCCTTGATGTTAGTTGAGAACGACAGGGTGTTGTCCAGGATCACGCCAAGGTTCTTAGCGCTCTGGGAGGAGGACACAATGGAGTTGTCAACCGTGATGGCGAGATCATGGAACGGGCAGTCCTTCCCCAGGAGGAAGAGCAGCTCCGTCTTGCCGAGGTTCAGCTTGAGGTGGTGATCCGTCATCCACACTGATATGTCTGCCAGACATGCAGAGATGCGATTCGCCACCTGGTCATCAGAAGGGGGAAAGGAGAAGATTAATTGTGTGTCGTCTGCATAGTAATGATAGGAGAGACCATGTGAGGTTATGACAGAGCCAAGTGACTTGGTGTATAGCGAGAATAGGAGAGGGCCTAGAACAGAGCCCTGGGGACGCCAGTGGTGAGAGCGCGTGGTGAGGAGACAGATTCTCGCCACGCCACCTGGTAGGAGCGACCTGTCAGGTAGGACGCAATCCAAGCGTGGGCCGCGCCGGAGATGCCCAACTCGGAGAGGGTGGAGAGGAGGATCTGATGGTTCACAGTATCGAAGGCAGCCGATAGGTCTAGAAGGATGAGAGCAGAGGAGAGAGAGTTAGCTTTAGCAGTGCGGAGGGCCTCCGTGATACAGAGAAGAGCAGTCTAAGTTGAATGACTAGTCTTGAAACCTGACTGATTTGGATCAAGAAGGTCATTCTGAGAGAGATAGCGGGAGAGCTGGCCAAGGACGGCACGTTCAAGAGTTTTGGAGAGAAAGGAAAGAAGGGATACTGGTCTGTAGTTGTTGACATCGGAGGGATCGAGTGTAGGTTTTTTCAGAAGGGGTGCAACTCTCGCTCTCTTGAAGACAGAAGGGACGTAGCCAGCGGTCAGGGATGAGTTGATGAGCGAGGTGAGGTAAGGGAGAAGGTCTCCGGAAATGGTCTGGAGAAGAGAGGAGGGAATAGGGTCAAGCGGGCAGGTTGTTGGGCGGCCGGCCGTCACAACAACTACGTCACGTCACGTAGCCCAGGTCAAACATGCCTGGTTCAACTCATTGAGGGCCTGATGATTAGGTGATAAATTGAATCAGGTGTGTTTGTCCAAAACTACAATAAAAATGTGTACTGTTGGGGGAACATGAAGACCAAAGTTGGGAATCACTGCTGTACTCCATCCTTATTGTGGGCAGCCGCAGGACAAATTGACTCTCCAGCTCATGTTGTGCTTCATTGTGTGTTTTTTTTTACTGACCTTCCCCACTGCAAATTAGTGCATAATAACAGATTAATATTAGTCTTTAATGGTAGCTACCTATAATTAACAAAAATATAAATGCAACATGTACATTGTCAGTTTCATGGGCTGAAATAAAATCTCCCAGAAATGTTTCATATGCACAAAGCTTATTGCTCTCAAATTTTGTGCACAAATTTGTTTACATCCCAGTTAGTGAGTTTTTCTCCTTTGCCTAAATATTCCATCCACCTAACAGGTGTGGCGTCTCGAGAACACAGATGCACCTTATGCTAGGGACCAGAGAAGGCCACTAATATGTGCCGTTTTGTCCAACAACACAAAGCCACAGATGTGTCTGTTATAAAGCCCCTTTGTGGGGAAAAACTCATACTGTTTGGCTGGGCCTGGCTCCCCACCAATGGCTGTGCCACTGCCCAGTTGTGAAATCCATAGATTAGGGCCTAATGAATTTATTTCATTTGACTGATGTCAAAATATGAACTGTAACTAAGTAAAATCTTTTAAATTAATATATAATTCATATATAATATAATTAATATATTTTTCAGTGTAGTTAACTGGCTAGTTACTGGAGCTGTCTGACAATTTCTAGTAACTTTAACTGATTTCATTTGGCTTCACCGAAGACAAACTTCTAATATTCCATGTTAACAAAACGTACATTTTATTTTGGAGGTACATTGTTTGTATTTTTGTTCTGCATGGTGACTACTTTGAAATGAAAAATAGACTGATGCACACAGCAAACCGGAAAAGTCTTATTTAATTAGGTCTTACCTAAAATTCAAACGGCACATTCCGCCACCTACTGGCCGAAATGGGAGCAGGACGGCTTAACATCCCAAACCGACCCCTAGCCCCTTTCTTACGTACTTTAGTGAATCAGAAATATATAGGTGATAGAATCCTCACGAAATCATATGATAAAAGCAATAACCAGCACCTAACATGTGGACACATGGGTAGACTGTAAAATGTAATGTATTTATTTTTTGCAAAGGAAGGAAAAGATAGGTGCAGTTTATTGTGCTGGAACGAAGCTTCATGGTGCGTTCAAGACAACTTAGAAACCTGGAACCTTCGAGTTAAATTTTGCGTAGAGCTTCCTATTGGTTGATTCTGATACTTTCCAAGTGGGAAAGGCTGAGCTGAATGCCGCGTTCACGTTATGTCGGGAACTCGGGGCATACGAATTAAAATTAACATAAATTATTTGCGTAGATCTTCCTATTGGTAGATCTTCCGATTGGTTGATTCTGGTACAAGTGGGAAAGTCGGGTATCAAACTCAGCAAAAAAAAGACATGTCCTTTCACTGTCAACTGCATTTATTTTCAGCACTTAACATGTGTAAATATTTGTATGAACATAAGATTCAACAACTGAGACATAAACTGAACAAGTTACACAGACATGTGACTAACAGAAATTGAATAATGTGTCCCTGAACAAAAGGGGGATCAAAAGTAACAGTCAGTATCTGGTGTGGCCACCAGCTGCATTAAGTACTGCAGTGCATCCTCTACTCATGGACTGCACCAGATTTGCCTGTTCTTTTTGTGAGATGATACCCCACTCTTCCACCAAGGCACCTGCAAGTTTCTGGACATTTCTGGGGGGAATGGCCCTAGCCCTAACCTTCCTACCCAACAGGTCCCAGACGTGCTCAATGGGATTGAGATCCGGGCTCTTCGCTGGCCATGGCAGAACACTGACATTCCTGTCTTGCAGGAAATCACACACAGAACGAGCAGTAATGTCTGGTGGCATTGTCATGCTGGAGGGTTATGTCAGGATGAGCCTGCAGGAAGGGTACCACATGAGGGAGGAGGATGTCTTCCCTGTAAGGCACAGCGTTGAGATTGCCTGTAATGACAACAAGCTCAGTCCGATGGTGCTGTGACACACCGTCCCAGACCATGACGGACCCTCCACCTCAAAATCGATCCCGCTCCAGAGTACAGACCTCGGTGTAATGCTCATTCCTTCAACAATAAACGCGAATCCGACCATAACCCCTGGTGAGACAAAACCGTGACACGTCAGTTAAGAGCACTTTTTTGCCAGTCCTGTCTGGTCCAGCGACGGTGGGTTTGTACCCATAGATGACGTTGTTGCCGGTGATGTCTGGTGAGGACCTGCCTTACAACAGGCCTACAAGCCCTCAGTCCAGCCTCTCAGCCTATTGTGGACTGTCTGAGCACTGATGGAGGGATTGTGCGTTCCTGGTGTAACTCTGGCAGTTGTTGCCATTCTGCAGGTGTGATGTTCGGATGTACCGATCCTGTGCAGGTGTTGTTACACGTGGTCTGCCACTGTGAGGACGATCAGTTGTCCGTCCTGTCTCCCTGTAGCGCTGTCATAGGCGTCTCACAGTACGGACATTGCAATTTATTGCCCTGGTCACATCTGCAGTCCTCATGCCTCCTTGCAGCATGCCTAAGGCACGTTCACGCAGATGAGCAGGGACCCTGGGCATCTTTCTTTTGGTGTTTTTCAGAGTCAGTAGAAACGCCTCTTTAGTGTCCTAACTTTTCATAACTGTCACCGTAATTGCCTACTGTCTGTAAGCTGTTAGTGTCTTAACAACCGTTCCACAGGTGCATGTTCATGAATTGTTTATGGTTCATTGAACAAGCATGGGAAACAGTGTTTAAACCCTTTACAATGAAGATCTGTGCAGTTATTTGGATTTTTACGAATTATATTTGAAAGACAGGGTCCTGAAAAAGGGACTTTTTTTCAAATTAGTTTATTTCTATAACGAGTAGAAATAAAATTAGAAATAAAAGTCAAAATTGCCGCGTTTCCGTCAGAACCTTAACGCCGCACACCTTTCTACAAGGAGTTTCCAAGTCGGAAATGTCCAAGTTCTGAGTTGTCTTTTGCCGTGTTTACGTTAGATTTGGTTTTAGTTGTTTTAAAGCAAGTTCCTAAATCTATACATAGTTTGGCACATTAGTCGTTAATACGGTAACACATTTGTATCATACCAATATCCAAAAGGACTTTTACTTTGAAAAAAAAAAAAAAACACTTTTCCTTCCGGAATCATCCGTCTACTGTTGCTGTCTCCGCTTAGCTAGCTTGCATGAAATATCTTTCTAGAAACCTCGAAAAACGACGACGTACTTTCTTGAAGATTGAATCGTCAAAATGGGTTACAATAAATTCCGAGTCAACGCTACTCGGAAGATGTCGAAGACGTTAGCTCTGACTGTTCTAGCCTGTTTGTCGTTCTGCATCTGTGTTTGCAGGGCAGAGGATAGTGCCATGGAGAACATGGTCACAGAGAGGAAGGTTGAGGATAACCACAGACAAGACAGTGCCGACCTGCTGATTTTCATCATGCTCCTAACCCTCACGATTTTAACCATATGGTTATTCAAGCACCGTCGTTTCAGGTTTTTGCATGAAACGGGACTGGCTATGATCTATGGTGAGTATGGGTGAGAGGCCTCCATGTCAGGAGACTGCATGATGTCGTCATTACTTATCGTCATACTTAGCTTCGATGCAACCAAGAGACTTTGCAATAATGCTGGACTAGTCTCTGACTAGTCCAACACAATATCAAAAGACATACTACATAAACGTCATACTGTTTATGTTGCTACTGGTCACGCACAGTATGTTTATTGACATTTACTGTACATCTGGTAACGTTGCTGTCATTCAAATAGGGATGATGTCGAGACAACACAAGGTTCTGGCAAAAATTAGGCCAACAATGTCCATATCTCTATATTAGATCTCTGTTGTTGGTGTTTGGAATAATATTTATACCTTATCAGTTATGCTACTGTGTGCAGGTACTAAACCCATACCGTTCAATGTCACACACCCAGCAAGGTCCAACTTACTTAGCAGTATTTTTCTTTAGTTGCTCTGAACACTTCATGCACTCCCTGAAGTCCCAGGTTATTTATTTACATTGCGCATGGTGCTGTTCCGGCATGAAGGGCAGAGAGGGCAACTGATAGATGCAATTCGGTATTTGTTAACCCAAGTTCATTCACTCTGTTCCCTCGCTCTCCCTCCAGGCGTGCTGGTTGGGGTGGTCCTGCGCTATGGTATCCACGTACCCCGTGACATTAGTAACGTCACCCTCAGTTGCCATGTCAACGCCAGCCCACCCACACTGCTCGTCAACGTCAGCGGCAAGTTCTACGAGTACACGCTGAAGGGTGAGATCAGCGCCTCTGAGATCAGTGATGTACAAGACAACGAGATGCTTCGCAAGGTAGAGTCCCAAACACGTGGTCATTACTCATTTTGAAACAGGAAGTGATGGCTTGACTGACCAGAAAAGTGGCTGCTTCCACATAAGTCGTGGTTATTGTCTAAACGTGTTTTTTTTCCCTCAAATCTAAACTGCTGTTTGGGAGGCTTTGTACAACTCAGACAAATTGGTTACCTTTCTTTACACATTTCCTTTCTATCGTTCCCTAGGCATTTTCCACACGTACTCACTGTCTAATACACAGACACATGCACACTGTGTCTAACTCGGAGCATAACATGAGGTAGCCTACAGAGCACTGTTATTCAATGCAACTACTTTTGTGAAAATGTAAACAAATAATATCAATCTTAGGATTTTTCAGAGGGTGCTGCAGGACCCTCAGCATCCCTACTTCCTGTGGCTATGTGCCAGTGGTTCCCAACCTTTTTTGGTTACTGTACCACCAATAGATTTTTTAGCGCTGCTCGGAGTACCCCCTTATGTGGATTTTACCAGTAGGCCTATGGTCTCATGAGTTTTCTTAAGGTAACAACAATGATGGAAAATGGACTTTGGACCCTAGTTAGTTATTGTCACATGCATTTCTAATTGGGTTTTAACAACCACAACAAAAATCACATTTTATTATAGTTAGTGGGACACTGTACAGTGATGTAATACAACCCTTCTGAGTTTTTCTTCTTTTCTCAGGTGACCTTTGACCCTGAGGTGTTCTTCAACATCCTCCTGCCCCCGATCATCTTCCATGCCGGCTACAGCCTGAAGAGGGTAAGGCATGTGGTTAGTTGTTTAAAAGTTGAATCAATAGTTAAATATCACAGTGCTGATTTGTTTGTCGGTAATATTTAGGCCTAGTCCTTCACATAACTCTATCTCTCAGAGACACTTCTTCAGGAACATGGGGTCCATCCTGGCCTACGCCTTTCTGGGAACAGTCATATCATGTTTCATCATTGGGTGAGTTTCATAGCAGCTGGACTTTTATTGTCATGAATCTTGCCATGGAGGCTGAACTGAACGATTTCCGCTAGATGGGTCAGCTGCAAAGTCAAAATTAATAAAAATAAAAATTTGCATTTTGATCTTAAATTAAGGTTAGGCATTAGGGTTAGCAATATGGTTAAGGTTAGTTAGGTTTAAAATCTGATATTATGACTTTGTGGCTGTGCCAGCTCTAGTGACCACTCTGCAGAGCTGCCTCCAGGGCAAGATTCATGACAACAAATGCCAACCTGCAAGTTTACACCCAGCTATACTGTATTGTGTATGCGTTACATCTTTGTGTGTTCATACACCTTTAGTCCTTTGTGTGACCTGTCAGAGAAATGCTGAACTGAGGTAATATGATCTCTACCTCTGTGCAGGTTGCTGATGTACGGCTGTGTCACGCTGATGAAGCAGGTCGGACAGCTTGACGGGGACTTTTTCTTCACAGACTGTCTGTTGTTTGGAGCCATTGTCTCTGCAACTGACCCAGGTACAGTCTCTGTTCATCTCAGTCACCTCTTTCAGACACTCAATAATGGACCACGCGGTAATGGTTGAACCGCGTGCTTCAGCAGTAATATGCCTAGTCATATATTGTTATCCGAAGGGGGTTTTCCTGATTTCACAAGCTGCAAAAACTATTTGAGGCTACGGTGTCTCTAAATGAACAAACAGTACTATTGCTGCTTTTTCTTTCTAGTTTTTCAAGCGAAGGTCTGTTAAGGGAGTATGCAGCCGAACTGAAGCATGTGGAAGCCTTTACTTTACTGTGTCTCCTGTCCTGCAGTGACGGTGCTGGCCATCTTCAACGAGCTGCAGGTGGACGTGGATCTGTATGCTCTGCTGTTTGGAGAGAGCGTTCTCAATGACGCCGTGGCCGTGGTGCTGTCCTCGTGAGTCCTCCGTCTTAACCTGACACACCTGTCTACCGTCTGTCTGTCCTTGACACACCCACATCGTGAAGTTTGTTATTTGTCTTTGTGATCCATTGTTGTGAAGCTTTGGCTGACAAACCTCATCTTCAAACAGCTGTGCTTTGGAACTGTTTTAGATATTTTGGGCTGGATAAAGGGGAGGTTTGTCCTAGTCTCGCACACAAACACACAAACACACACACACATGGACACGGACATGCACACCCTCAACCAAATGTTCTTTGGTATTGATTATCCAGTGTGTGACCTGGTTGTACTAAACCAATAACTATTACTAATGTTGTGGAATGTGTGAGATTGACCCTTTGGTAACCCTAACCAAGTACCTTCCCTCTGCTTGGAACTCTGATTATTTTCAGAATTCTAATGGTTTATGGTCGGCTCAGCGTGGGGGTGCAGCACGCCCCTGGAGTCAATCAATCAGCCAATCAGTGGGTAGAGGGCGTGGCGGCGACGCGAGACACTCCCCTGAACGGGTGTGCTAGCTCAGAGTGCTTTTGCGGTGGCTTCTTTTTGCATCGTGAGAACATGCACGGCAAATGACCAGCAGTTACACCCCAGATAGCAGCTATACAAGTACAACCCTTAAACGGATAGTTCACGCCGACATCAAAAGTGTGTCAGATATTTCATGGCATCTGCTTTGTGGATCTTGAGGTATGCATTAGGTGAACTCTTGAGTCCTCAATTCAAAATGTAAGCCAGTTCTCGTGGTGTAGAATCCTGGTGATTTGCTGTTTGGGGACAGGCGTTTATTACGCCCCCAATTTGCATGGTCCTGCTGCTCGGCTCGAACCCCTTTTCCCTTCCTCTCTCTGTCTTCTCGGTCAAACCGCTCTCTCACTCACTGCTTTTCTCTCAGCCTTGTACGTATGCCCTGGTAATGATGTTATGTAAGAGAATTGTTACATTTTTAAGGGAATAGTGATAACCCCCTTATTTGATTAAGTTTAACACGGATTTCTTTTGCTGCCGCATGAGCCAGAATTGTATAACGAGGTTGGATTTATTGGAATTTGGATTGAACCATGTTATCTAGAATCACTAATTCCAAGCTTCAGCTAATCTTTCACGAGTGGTTCCCCGTATCTATGAGTTGAAAAACCCATGCCTAATACTCCCTCTGGTCTGGCTTGAATGGAAAGCTGTTGGAAGTATTTCTGTTACAGTCAGTACTGAGAGATACCTTAAGACTGGGTAGCTAGTAGTCCCATAGAACCCTCCTGTGTAGAACATTGCTGCTAAGAGAATGGTATCACTTCATATACAGGACCGTACTTACTAGCAGATGTCTATACACGAGTATGTGCACCAGTGGAGGCTGGTAGGGGGAGCTGTAGGAGGACGGGCTCATTGTAATGGCTGGAATGGAATAAATGGCACGGTATCAGACATGGAAACCGTATTCCGTTCCATGTATTCCAGTCCAGCCGTTACAATGAGCCCATCCTCCTATAGCTGCTCCCACCAGCCCCCACTGATGTGCACATAATGTAGTATAATCTCATAATTTCTTAATGGGTTTCCCATGTGAAACTACGATAGTCATTGTAGATATTGACCCAGCAAGCCACTATATATTTGCATAAGAGAGTCATCTGCACTTCAAACAGACCGGGCATGCAAATGTTAGTACCATTACTATTCAGTGCTCTTGGGTCATTAGCCTCATCAGAGTCATTTGTATAAAGGCCTCCCCTGGTCTATAGGGATACACCTGGTGCACCATACCTTAGTTCTGATATCATTGGGGGCTTCTCAAGACGTTCAACCTGCTCAGGATGGAAGCACATTTTGTTAACCACCTCTCTAGGTCAAAACGTACTAATGGTCTATGGTTCGCATTCATTTCTCATGCCCAGAAATGAAGCAGTAAAAACCGGTATTTAATTTCCCTTTCCACCCTCGTAACACTTCATCCATCCACATAGGCCGCTTGAGCTACTCTATTATTTTGCACCTTTTCTGGGATTGACTGGGGTGTGTGTGCGTGTACCAGGTCCATCGTGTCGTACCAGCCGGAGGGGGACAACAGTCACACCTTTGAGGTGATGGCCATGTTGAAGTCCTTTGGGATGTTCCTGGGTGTCTTCAGTGGATCATTCGCCCTGGGAGTGGCCACCGGGGTCATGACGGCGCTCATATCCTTTAGTCAACTATGTACTTCCCTTTGTGTGATTTGAAGGTCTAGAAATGCAAATATTGATATTACAGTAACAGCAAGGTTACAAACAGATGCAAATGCTTTTGTTCTTGTATTAGAATGGATGAAGTAGATTCTTAGCCTAGCGGATGAGCTTGTTGGGTCAGTAACCGAAAGGTCGCTGGTTTGAATCTCCGAGCCGACGAGGGAAATAATCTTATCGACTTGAGCTTGGCACTAATTGCTCTTGTAAGTCGTTCCGGAAAAGAGCGTCTGCTAAATGGCTAATATGTAAAAGTGCTTTTGGTATTGTCACCTTGCTAGTTGCTGTGTATTGACCTCAATGCTCTGGAGTCTAAACTGTTCTTTCATTGTTTGGTGAGTTGTGTAGTGTGGTCGTTTTCATGGCGCATTTTCTCCTTGACCGTTATCCTCACGTCACTAAGTTCACTAAGCTGAGGGACTTCCAGCTACTGGAGACTGCTCTCTTCTTCCTCATGTCCTGGAGCACCTTCTTAATGGCAGAGGCCTGTGGCTTCACAGGTAACCAATCATCTTACTGAACCGGTGATAAACCCCCCCCCCCCCCCCCCACACAAATGTTTTTTTTTTTCATGACTCACTTTATCATGGTGTGTCTGGTTGTTTTGTGTCTGTAGGTGTTGTGGCAGTGCTTTTCTGCGGGATCACTCAGGCTCATTACACCTTCAACAACCTGTCCCCTGAATCACAGGACAGGACCAAACAGGTGAGGACCACGTTTACCATTGCATTTATTTACTGCGAGCTACGCTGGACAGCAATGTCATCTGCTAAATATTGACATTCCATCATGGTCCCTGAAAGGTTGTTTTTGTCTTGTCCTGTAGTTGTTTGAGCTGCTGAACTTCCTGGCAGAGAATTTCATCTTCTCCTACATGGGTCTGGCCCTGTTCACCTTCCAGAACCACATCTTCAACCCCACCTTCATCGTGGGCGCTTTTGTATCCTCACCTATAATGCAATGAGATGATGGGAGTACAGCAGGCAACCCTAGTCTAAGAGTAGTGTATAGGGGCAATGACAAACTGGGCATTATTTAACTGTTATTTAACCACTAGTCATAATAGAGTACGTAGCATTACTGGGCATCTAAGTACAGAATTTGGTTTGTAATGCTGGGAAGGCACTAGACTGAAAAGTTTTTCTCAGGAGATTGCTAGTTTCTTTACCCTCTATGGACGTCTCCTTGACAACAATCACTCCCAGCTGGCAGTGTTCCTGGGCAGAGCAGCCAACATCTACCCCCTGTCCTTCCTGCTCAACCTTGGACGCAGGAACAAGATCAGCTCCAACTTCCAACACATGATGATGTTTGCAGGTACTGCATTTACACAGGCAGCCCAATTCTGATCATTTGCCCAATTATTGTCAAAAGAGCTGTTCTAATTTGTCAAAAGACTAAGATTGGAATGTGGCCAGGCGGAGATCTGGCGCCACCATTTTTCATTTTCCTTCTTTCATCACTAGATTAAATAACATTGTATTTACTTGAAGAGAAAAGGTGATGATGATATATTGCTTTATATCCAGTTTCTGGGTTTCAATTGATGAAATATTTGCCCCAATTTTTGTATTTATTATTACTTTAAAACATTTTTAGGGATTTTTCTTTTTTAAGTGCAGAGGCTGGGATATCCTGCCACTTTTTGAACTATGTTGATTTCTGAGTGTGAATTCTTGTGTCCAGGGATTTTTAGGAGTCACTGTTCTGCCATTACATCCTTAGTCTTCTGAAGCTCAGTTGATAGAGAAGTGCGTGCAATGCCAGGATAGTTCCGTTTGATTCTATAATATTATTATAAATATAGAAAAAACAAGTCATACCAGAACGTGTTGTTGAATTGACCGCTATGTAACTGTACTAACTGATTGTCATGTGATGACGATTATTGAAGCTGTTTACAAAGTTCCCACACCAGCCACGTTATCTAACAAAAAGGTTTTTTAAGTGATATGACTTGTGGAGAGACACACACTGCTTGTCGCTTGTGCACACACATACGAACTGGGTGGTTCGAGCCCTGAATACTGATTGGCTGTGTTAGGTTCTAAATATTCGAGTAAGAACCTGAAGGACACTGTGAAAGCTTAAACCAAGTTTATTCTTCCCAAAGGATCGAACAGCTGAATTGACAAAAACATGTTTACAATAGTGGTGGTGTTTGTACCCCACTTTTGGCGGAGTCTCCTCCTCCTCACTAAACATTGTATCTTTATTGCTAGGCAGGAAACGAAGTGATGCGGGCAATAAACCTTTCCTTCTCCCTTAATGTGACCTCGACCCCCTTCATCTCTAATCTATGGTTCTCTTCCCTGATCAATGCCTGCCATGTGATAATTTCCATACTCCACACATTCCAAGCTAATTGCACCCACCATATACCTTCCCCCTACAGATAACCATTAACCTCTGGTGTAGCCCCTCGGCTGTGGCACCCCTCAGGTCTCCATTATAACTAATGAATAATAACATTTAAAATTCAGAAATCCAAACCCATCAGTCCCCCCTTTTTGAACATTTGACATCATACTGTTCAACATCACATAAACTTGGAAATTACTATATAAATGGACAAACAATGACAATAAAACATGAACAAACAAAAAAATAAACATGATTAACATTCACCGTGAGGTTTACAAACTCAGAGACTTATGGCCTGTGTTCTATGATCACACCAAGCACACGCTCATTTCCATTTCTCATAAAACACTGATGATAACGTGTCCGCTGGAGCTGTTGACTTCTTCCATTTCAACTTTCTCCTTCTGGTTCCTAAGAGTGTGACAATACAGCTTCCCGGGTGGCACAGTGGTTAAGGGCGCTGTACTGCAGCGCCAGCTGTGCCACCAGAGACTGGGTTCACGCCCAGGCTCTGTCGTAACCGGCCGCGACCGGGAGGTCCGTGGGGCGACGCACAATTGGCCTAGCATCGTCCGGGTTAGTGAGGGTTTGGCCAGTAGGGATGTCCTTGTCTCATCGCGCACCAGCGACTCCTGTGGCGGGCCAGGCACAGTGCGCGCTAACCAAGGTGCACAGTGTTTCCTCCGACACATTGGTGCGGCTGGCTTCCGGGTTGGATGCGCTGTGTTAAGAAGCAGTGCGGCTTGGTTGGGTTGTGTATCGGAGGACGCATGACCTTCAACCTCCGAGCCCGTACTGGAGTTGTAGCGATGAGACAAGATAGTAGCTACTAAAACATTTGGATACCATGAAATTGGGGCGAAAAAGGGGTAATATTTTTTTTTTTAATTAAAAAAGAAGAAACACAAAACAGAAACTATGCATAATTATATATGCATGAAAACCCAAAGTCTGATAACATTTCCCACTCTCTCTTCGCCTGACTCTATGCCTCCAGGATACTTTTCTGCTGGATTCCACAAACATGAAGGCCCTAGAGAACCTCCTCATGCTTTCACCCAGACTTCCCCTTTCCTGCCACAGGCTCCGAGCGGTGTTCCCAAGCCATGTCATTTTCACTTTGTTCCCCGTCTCCTTCTTTGCCACCTGATGTGCAAGTGCATAGCCCTGATCAACGCTACTCTTGAGGTAACTCAGCACTGTATGTGCTTTCACACCAATGCCTCCAGAATGTTGTCCAGAGTACAATAACCCCAACATATATCCTTTCATCTGATGCATTAACCAAAAAGGCAACTCAACCCTTTCTATGGTGGTTGAAGTAGCTCCCAGACCCAAAACATCTGTATGTCTACAGTGGAATCTAGTCTTTCTCTCTCTCATTAGCTCCGCTTCCTCTGTCATGGCGTCTTCAAGCTCGCCCATTATGCGGCTGGACCTCACTTCGCGTGAGAACCGTGAACCCACCGAGGAGAGACACGACGATCTTTACCGCTGCAGGTGATGTAAGGAGTACTGTGTGTAGACCAGACCAACGCTGTCCCAACACCCCCGCCTGGTGTATATTGACGTACACTCAATCTCCAGAATTCAGCCCGTGCCCTCGGTTATCTGCTGCTCCTCATGTGCTGCTTCCACCTGGGAATATACACAATGCAATGCATTGGTCATTTCCTGACAACACAGACTCCCCTTAGCCCAGATCACTAATCTGTGACATGTATAACAGCCCCCGGTACTCCCATCGGTCTCCCAGTTACCAAGCCATGTGGCATGAGTCCTCGTAAAATTCTATCCCAACAATGCTGCTAAAATAACCCTTGCTACTACTGACACTGACGCATACCTCAATCTCCCTCATTTGCTCCGTAGTCCAATTCCATGCTGTTTGTTACTATAGCCTCCTTTTAATTACTGTCCCTACAGCGACTGCCGTGAGTAGCTACTGCATGGAATCTTTCAAGTGTTCGCTGGCTGTTATGAACAGGGAAAAGATGAAGGAAGGATATCCAACCGAACAAAACTCTTTGCGTCACAGAGTTCTTGAAAGTTGACAATAGTGTCTGAAATGCCAACACTATCTCTGCTACTCACACCATGATCTGGGTATGTGTCACGTTCAGTTTAACTTCATAGTAGTCCCTATATCGTGCACAGTTAGCTCGCAGGAGAGTGAGGACAGCTCTCTCCTGTAACAATATACATATAGTCTCTTATGAGCCCCACAGATCTCCACCCCAGTCACATTCCATCTCACTTAACAGCCTTATGTAAACATTATGTCTCAAACACAGATCTCATGTGTACCTCACTTCCTGCTACAGATAGATTTGCACACACATCATTCCATCTAAACCATAACACACTAGTCACTACCCCCAATGTACTTCTACAGTTATAAACATACTAAAACATTCTTAAATCAATTAGTCAATGTACATCAGTCCCTCCTGGAACAATGATCACACTTATGTTGCACGAAACCTAAAAACGTATTGGCTTGAAAAGGAAAGAGGAAACCGTAAGTGTTCAATCATTTCACACCACCCTTGAGGCGACTAAAACTGGGGAAAGAACCATCCATCCGTTATGTTCCAAGCCCATGTGATGCTGGTCTCCGTGCCCGTCTCCTTCATTTTTGTCCTTGGGTGTTAGTCTGGGTCATTGCATTATGAGCCTTGTATGCAATTAATGAGCCTTGTATGCAACCGTATCATCCAGCAATCTATATGTGTTAATGCGATTTAACATACTAATTCTGATCACATGGTTAAAAAAACCGTCATGTTTGAACCAAGCTGTCATCCAGTGAGTTTTCTAATAACCTCCCTGTCGGAGGACACTTAAAGATAAGGTTTGTAGAGGCTCCCTGGGCATAATACATTTGAGCAGTGCAACCCACCCCTCACAGTTTGAGAACAACTCTCTCCCGCTGTATCCGAATTATAAGTAAAACATTTGATACATTATCCACCCTAATTTAGAATCACTGTCCTTAGTGCTTTACTTTGTGTCGATCACTCGAATTCCAGCTTCTCAACCTAGCACACATCACGGTTAGAATGTACATTTAAAAGCGGGACCTTTTATTGCCGGTAATAACTCTTCTCATTACAACCCCCCCCTTTATCCCTGTTTTCCTGTCGCGAGTGGCATGGTAATGAAAGATTGGTATCTCAATGCATTCTTAGTCTAGATTGTTCGCAGTGTGTAGACCTTCCTCAATACCACCCCCTCCTCCCGGCACTTCCTCCTTCCCAGTGGCACATACAGTTGAAGGCGGAAGTTTACATACACTTAGGTTGGAGTCATTAAAACTTGTTTTTCAAATACTCCACACATTTCTTGTTAACAAACTATAGTTTTGGCAAGTCGGTTAGGACATCTACTTTGTGCATGACACAAGTAATTTTTCCAACAATTGTTTACAGACATTATTTAACTTCTAATTCACTGTATCACAATTCCAGTCAGTCAGAAGTTTACATACACTAAGTTGACTGTGCCTTTAAACAGCTTGGAAAATTCCAGAAAATGTCATGGCTTTAGAAGCTTCTGATAGGCTAATTGACATAATTTGAGTCAATTGGAGGTGTACCTGTGGATGTATTTCAAGGCCTACCTTCAAACTCAGTGCCTCTTTGCTTGACACCATGGGAAAATCAAAAGAAATCAGTCAAGACCTCAGAGAAAAAATTGTAGACCTCCACAAGTCTGGTTCATCTTTGGGAGCAATTTCCAGACGCCTGAAGGTACCACGTTCATCTGTACAAACAATAGTACGCAAGTATAAACACCATGGGACCACGCAGCCGTCATACCGCTCAGGATGGAGACGCGTTCTGTCTCCTAGAGATTAATGTACTTTGGTGCGAAAAATGCAAATCAATCCCAGAACAACGACAAAGGACTTTGTGAAGATGCTGGAGGAAACGGGTACTAAAGTATCTATATCCACAGTAAAACGAGTTCTATACGACATAACTTGAAAGACCGCTCAGCAAGGAAGAAGCCACTGCTCAAAAACCGCCATTAAAAAAGCCAGACTACAGGTTGCAACTGCACATGGGGACAAAGATCGTACTTTTTGGAGAAATGTCCTCTGGTCTGATGAAACAAAAATAGAATCGTTTGGCCATAATGACTATTGTTATGTTTTGAGGATAAAGGGGGGACGTTAGCAAGACGAAGAACACCATCCCAACCGTGAAGCACGGGGGTGGCAGCATCATGTTGTGGGGGTGCTTTGCAGGAGGGACTGGTGCACTTCACAAAATAGATGACATCCTGAGGATGGAAAATCATGTGGATGTATTGAAGCAACATCTCAAGACCTCAGTCAGGGAGTTAAAGCTTGGTCGCAAATGGGTCTTCCAAATGCGCAATGACCCCAAGCATACTTCCAAAGTTGTTGCAAAATGGCTTAAGGACAACAAAGTCAAGGTATTGGAGTGGCCATCACAAAGCCCTGACCTCAACCCTCTAGACAACTTGTGGGCAGAACTGAAAAAGCGTGTGCGAGCAAGGAGGCCTACAAACCTGACTCAGTTACATCAGCTCTGTCAGGAGGAATGGGACAACATTCCACCAACTTATTGTGGGAAGCTTGTGGAAGGCTACCCAAAAGTTAAACAATTTAAAAGCAATGCTACCAAATACTAATTGAGTGTATGTACACTTCTGTCCCACTGGGAATGTGATGAAAGAAGTTAAAGCTGAAATAAATCATTCTCGCTAATTCTGACATTTCACATTCTTAAAATAAAGTGGTGATCCTAGCTGACCTAAGACAAGGAATTGTGAAAAGCTGAGTTACAAATAAATGTTATGTAACTCTTGCCTGTCAGATTTGATGGCCCTTGGTAATGTCCCGATTTTTCAATATAAAGTAATCAGTTTTTCCCACGTACACAATTCTCTCACACCTGAGCCACTACCACCATTCTGTATGGTCCATTTCTCCCACCAGTACAACAGGAGCGTAGGAGAAGTTGGTATGTTATCTCACTCCACATGCGCGGTCTCAGGACTCATGGCGCACTTCTGCCGCCCGTACCCAAGTTAATGGCTCGGACTCAGATTGGAGTGTTTAAAGTCACTGTCACATTGAATGCCTTTTTTGCTCTTTCTTCGGCTGGTTAGGGATGGTTTTGAGGTTCACACACACTGTTAAGACACAATCTGCATTAAGACACAATCTGACGTCACCTTCCATGATAACCCCGAGAGGACAGATCAGAACAACAGTTTAGTTCAATTCCTTTCTGATTCAGGAAATCCAGACAAGCATTGACTATCACAACTATTACACTCCCAATTTCCTTATTAACATTATCTCTACGACCAATGCCAAAGAGCATAACAACATACTGTTACAGTTGAAACCATTTTCAAAATGAGTTCATACTCCCTTATTTTACTGGCGACCTCTCGGAAGAGTTACCAGGTCAGGGAGTTAGCACCCTAACCCATGGGAGAATCCCAAAAATCCAGCAGACCCAATCTTGTGAAATGTTGTATCGAAACAATGTCAAGAAATTAAATCAGCAATTCACATATCACAATCCATTTCATGAAATCAGCTGGTAGTTTCCCCTTTCAACACATGATTCACATTGGGATTCAAAGTCGTGTTAAATCTAAAATAAACAAATTTGAATAACCCATCAACTTAGAATTACAACTCTTGATAACTCCATAAGGAGATGATGATATCTTATGAAGTAATGGTAAAATCGAATAGACAGACTGGTGTTTCTCATTCATTTTATAATTAAATCCCACCTGTTTTGATCCTTTCTAGTGAGATTGGTCAGGCCTCACCAGAAAGTCAGGGTACAGGGCATCCAACACCATTAAATATTTCCTCTCCCCTTTCTTTCCCTGTCCTTCAGAAACCCTTTAAAACATGTCAAACATTTCCATCATTCTGCATACCCAATTTAAAACCAAATTGAAAATACCCCACCCAAAATAAATCCCACAGTCTCAACACCACTAACGCATATTCATAACCAGTAAATTGTTTGTGTGGTAAACCGTAGGTCAAAAACACACATGAACAGGCCTTATCTGGGAACTCCGTTTATGGCCTATTCCAGATACTTTTATACTTAACTTCTTGACGCACCCATCCCGTTAGCGGGATCATTTTCATCAACATCAGTTGAATTGCAGAGCGCCAAATTCAAATAAAATTACTAAAAATATTTAATTTTCATGAAATCACAAGTGCAATATAGCAAAACACAGCTTAGCTTGTTGTTAATCCACCTGGCGTGTCAAATTTCAATAAAGCTTTTCGGCGAAAGCATAACAAGCGTTTATTTAAGAACATCTCTCTCGGTAGACAAAATATTACAAACCGCTAGCAGCCAAGTAGATTGGTCACGAAAGTCAGAAAAGCAATAAATTAAATTGCTTACCTTTTGATCTTCGGATGTTTGTTCTCACGAGACTCCCAGTTACACAATAAATGTTCCTTTTGTTCCATAAAGATGATTTTTATATCCAAAATACCTCCATTTGTTTGGCGCGGTATGTTCAGAAATCCACAGGCTTGAGCGGTCACGACATCGCAGACAACTTCCAAATACTAAAGAGGGTAGAAAGATGTCAAATGTTTTTTTATAATCAATCCTCAGGTTGTTTTTATAATATATAATCGATAATATGTCAACCGGAATGTAGCTTCTTCCATAGGCGAGAGAGAAATTGGCTGTTGCGCATGAAAAACACTGCTGGCACCCAGCCATCCACTGACGCGATGGGTTCTTTCTCGCTCATTTTTCAAAATAAAAGCCTGAAACTATGTCTAAAGACTGTTCACAGCTTGAGGAAGCCATAGGAAAAGGAATCTGGTTGATATCCTTTTAAATGGAAGCAAGGCATCCAATGGAACAGAGAGCTTTCAGGAAAAACAGCACTTCCTTGTTGGATTTTCCTCAGGTTTTCGCCTGCAATATCAGTTCTGTTATACTCACAGACAATATTTTGACAGTTTTGGAAACTTTAAAGTTTTCTATCCTAATCCGACAATTATATGCATATTCTAGTTTCTGGGCCTGAGAAATAGGCAGTTTCAAATAGGTACGTTTTTTTAGCCAAAAACGAAAATACACTCAAGAAGTTAACTGCTTTCTCCAAGACCACAGTCTAAGGGAACATTCCAACGAGAGACAATGAAACCCCCTCTTCTGGAAAAGAAAGTGTACATTTTGTTAGCATTCACAATGCTACATCTTAGCGGGGCGGCAGGTAGCCTAGTGGTTAGAGCGTTGGACTAGTAGCCGAAAGGTTGCAAGATTGAATCCCTGAGCTGACGAGGTAAAAATATGTTGTTCTGCCACTGAACAAGGCAGTTAACACATGGTTCCTAGGCCGTCATTGAAAATAAGAATTTGTTCTTAACTTCTTACGGCTGAAATAACGTTAATGGGATCGATATGACACCAGCCAGTGAAAGTGCAGGGCGCCAAATTCAAACAACAGATCTCATAATTAAAATTCCTCAAACATACAAGTATTATACACCATTTTAAATATAAACTTGTTGTTAATCCCACCACAGTGTCCGATTTCAAAAAGGCTTTACGACGAAAGCATACCATGCGATTATGTTAGGTCAGCACCTAGTCACAGAAAAACACAGCCAGTTTTCCAGCCAAAGGAGTCACAAAAAGCAGAATTCATCACTAACCTTTGATCTTCATCAGATGACACTCATAGGACTTCATGTATTGTGTAACATGTATGTTTTGTTCGGTAAAGGTCATATTTATGTCCATAAATCTGTTTACATTGGCTCGCTGCGTTCAGTAGTTCCAAAACATCCAGTGATTTTGCAGAGAGCCACATCAATTTACAGAAATTCTCATAAAATGTTGATGAAAATACAAGTATTATGCACAAAATTATAGATACAGTTCTCCTTAATGCAACCGCTGTGTCAGATTTCAAAAACACTACCGAAAAAGCAGTAATCTGAGTATGGCGCTCAGTCCAAATCAAGCCAAACAGATATCCGCCATGTTGGAGTCAACCGATGTCAGAATAGCATTATAAATATTCACTTACCTTTGATCTTCATCAGAATGCACTCCCAGGAATCCCAGTTCCACAATAAATGCTTGTTTTGTTCGATAATGTCCATAATTCATGTCAAAATAGCTCCTTTTGTTTGTGCGTTCAGTCCAGTAATCCACATAACGCGCTTTCACTAGGAGCAGATGAAAAGTAAAATAAAGTTCCATTACAGTTTGTAGAAACATGTCAAACGATGTTTAGAATCAATCTTTAGGATGTTTTTAACATAAATCTTCAATAATATTCCAACTGGACAATTCCTTTGTCTTCAGAAATGAAGTGGAACTTAGCTACCTTTCACGTGAGCGTGCGAGACTGATGCTGTGGCACTCTGCCAGACCACTCACTCAAAGAGACCTCAAACCAGTTTCTAAATACTGTTGACATCTAGTGGAAGCCGTAGGAAGTGCAACATGACCAATATACCACTGTGTATTCGATAGGGGCTGAGTTGAAAAACTACAAACCTCAGATTTCCCACTTTCTGGTTGGATTTTTTTCTCAGGTTTTTGCCTGCCATATGAGTTCTGTTATACTCAGACATCATTCAAACAGTTTTAGAAACTTCAGTGTTTTCTATCCAAATCTACTAATTATATGCACATTCTAGCTTTTATGGCTGAGTAGCAGGCAGCTTAATTTGGGCACACTTTTCATCCAAAATTCCCAATATTGCCCCCTACCCCAAAGAAGTTAAAGAACCAACCCTACACCATATATTTACCTAGATCTCACAGAGCAAAACCTCCACTCGGGACCTATCCTTAACCTATTGGAACTACCCATCCCGGATCTGGGAGAATTGTCATCAACTAAACTAATTAGCATTGCGCATCGATCAAAAAATATTACTAGAAAATATTCATATTCATGAAATCACAAGTGAAATATAGTGAAACACAGCTTAGCCTTTTGTTATTCACCCTGTCATCTTAGATTTTGAAATTATGCTTTACAGCCAAACGCAAGATAAGTGTTTGTAAGTTTATTGATAGCCTAGCATAGCATTATGTCCAGCTAGCAGCAGGAGGCTTGGTCACGAAAATCAGAAAAGCAATCAAATGAACTGTTTACCTTTTGATCTTCGGATGTTTTCACTGACGAGACTCCCAGTTAGACAGCAAATGTTCCTTTTGTTCCATAAAGATGATTTTTATACCCAAAATACCTCCGGTTGTTGGTCACGTTATGTTGAGAAATCCACCGGAAATAGCGGTCACGACAACGCCGAAAAACATTCCAAATTATATCCATAATATCGACAGAAACATGGCAAACGTTTTTTATAATCAATCCTCAAGGTGTTTTTCAAATATCTATTCGATAATATAACAACTGGGATAATTGGCTTTTCAGTAGGAGCGAGAGGAAAAATGACTACCTCTGTCTTTTACGCAAGAATCACTCTGAGAGCCCTCAGCTGGCCACTTACGCAATGTAGTCGTTTACGCTCATTCTTCAACATGAAGGCGTGAAACTACGTCAAATCTGGATGATATCCCTTTCAATGGCCAATAGGGGTGCATAGGAACACAACGGTTTCAAAATAAGAGGCACTTCCTGATTGGATTTTCCTCAGGGTTTCACCTGCAATATCAGTTCTGTTATACTCACAGACAATATTTTGACAGTTTGGAAACTTAAGAGTTTTCTATCCTAAGCTGTCAATTATATGCATATTCTAGCATCTGGTCCTGAGAAATAGGCGGTTTACTTTGGGAACGTTATTTTTCCAAAAATAAAAATAGTGCCTCCTAGTTTCAAGAGGTTAAAGGAACCTACCCTACACCATCATGACACTCATGAATCTCACAGAGGATCACCCCTACTCGGGACCTATCCCTATGGAACCTACCCTACACCATATATTTACTACCGGTCGTTACACAATGGGCCTACTGAATAAACTCAGGCTTTCTAGGTCTGTATCCTATAATTGTTCGGCCTACAATTCTCATCTCCCCAAGATGTCAAAATGATTTGAAACGGGTTTAGGAACTGTGCCTACCTAGTTTGTTGCCTGCGCCACTGATCCCGACTCTCTGGTTTGACTGTAAATCGTGGTGAATCCTGCCGACAACGCCAACTGTTCTAATTATTAGAGTAAGAACTCGATGGACACTGAAAGCTTAAACCAAGTTTTATTCTTCCCCAAAAATCTAACAACTGAAACGACAATAACATGTTTACAATAGTGGTGGTATTTGTACCCCACTTTGGGCGCAGTCTCCTCCTCGCTAAACATGATCTTTATTGCTAGGCAAACTAAGTGATACGGGAAATCAACTTTTTTTCCTTCTCCCTTAACGTGACCTGATCTCGACCCCCTTCATCACAAATCCATGGCTCTCTCCCCTTATCAATGTCTGCCATGTGATGGTTTTCCATACTCAGTACATTCCAAGCATAATTGCACCCACCATATATACCTTGCCCCTACAGATAACCATTAGCCTTTGGTGTAGCCCCTCAGCTATGATGCCCCTCAGGTCTCTCTAATGATTAATAACATTTAAAGTTCAGAAATCCATAACCTTCAGCTGACAGCCGTGGTATATCGGACCGTATAACACGGGTATGACAACACATTCCTTCTTACCGTTCTAATTACATTGGTAACCAGTTTATAATAGCAATAAGGAACCTCTGGGGTTTGTGGTATATGCCAATATACCACAGTCCAGGCACTCCGCGTTGCGTCTCGCTTAAGAACAGCCCATAGCCGTGGTATATTGGCCATATACCACACCCTCTCGTGCCTTATTGCTTAAATAACCCCTCCTTGTCCTCCCTAGGGTTGCGTGGGGCGATGACTTTTGCCCTCTCCATCCGGGACACGGCTACCTACGCCCGTCAGATGATGTTCACAACCACCCTCCTCATCGTCTTCTTCACTGTATGGGTCTGTGGAGGCGGAACCACCCAGATGCTTTCCTGTCAGCACATACGGTAGGTCCACCATGGGGGTCGAAAGTCAAAGTTTGGGGTTGTTGGTGTGTGTCTTTTTTTTGCCTTCAAAATGAACCTTTTGTTGTTTTGATGTTTATTCTAATTTCGGATATACACAGCACGTAGAGTTGTCTGTCCAGTTTCAGTATGATCGTCTGTGAACACTGATCTGGGAGACTCATTTGTGTTTCTGCATTTCGAACAGTGTGGGTGTAGATTCGGATGCAGATAACTCAGTGAGTATTAAGCCTATGAATATTGAGTTATTTGACTCTACTGCTGTAATCCATCTGATGTAGTGCTGTTGTTTTGAGTGGATCTCTGTATCTGTCTTTTCTGTGACTCTTGTCTCCTCAGATGAGCATGACAGAGGGATCAGAGCGGCGGAGCACCAAACACGAGAGTGCCTGGCTCTTCAGGATCTGGTACAACTTTGACCACAAGTATCCTTTGGTGTCACTCCCATCAGCACACAGCAGATGGCACTCCAGTGACATTCATTTCAAAGCATTTTTTGTTCTCTATCCAGTTGTTCTCTATGAGTATAAAACCATGATTTTCCCTGATTGACTGACCTTCATGTCTTAAAGTAATGATGGACTGTCGTTTCTCTTTGGTTATTTTAGCTGTTCTTGCCATAATATGGACTTTGTCTTTTACCAAATAGCCCTATCTTCTGTATACCACCCCTACCTTGTCACATCACAAGGCACACCTTTTAATTGAAATGCATTCCAGGTGACTACCTCATGAAGCTGGTTGAGTGAATGCCAAGAGTGCAAAGCTGTCATCGATGCAAAGGGTGGCTACATTGAAGAATCTCAAATATAACATCTATTTTGATTTGTTTAACACTATATATATATATATTTATTTTTTTTGTGATGTATTCACTATTATTCTACAATGTAGAAAATAGTCAAATTAAAAACTCTTGAATGATTAGGTGTGTCAACTTTTGACTGGTATGGGGTATTATTTTGACCCCCATTATGGGGTATTATTTGTGGATTGATTAGGGGGAAACAATTTAATCAATTTTAGAGTAGTGCTGTAATGTAACAATGTGGAAAAAGTAAAGGAGTCTGAATACTTTCCAAATGCACTGTATACAGTATGTGTGCTTAATTTCTGCAATAACATACTAGCCTACAGCAGTGGAGGCTGGTGTATTGAGGAAGAGGAGTATGGTACACATATACTAAATCTCCATTACGTATTTGAGCAGTTTGTTTTGATTCTCTGTGACACAGTTGAGGCCTTGACTGTAACCCCTCTCCAGCTACCTGAAGCCCATCCTGACCCACAGCGGCCCTCCTCTCACCGTCACCATGCCTGCCTGCTGTGGACCACTGGCCAGATGCCTCACCAGCCCACAGGCCTACGAGGTCAGTCCCCACAAACCATGTGTTCCTATTAACCCGGTGACCCTGTTAGGGTGGTTATGGTAATAGCGATGACCTGTAGTGTTTTCTTCTTTGTCTTAATGGGTATCACAATGGATCACGTACCGATGAATGTACTCAAATGAAGAGTTGCCTGTTTCATAAAAGCTAAAGAATTAGTTCAGTTATAACAGGAGTGTTTGATCCGTTAGAGTTAGTTGTGACCTATTCTTATATGTTCCTTTCTCACTTTCCTGCCACCAGAACGAGTGCCAGCTGAAGGACGACGATTCGGACCTCATCCTGACGGACGGGGACATTAGCCTGACCTACGGTGACATCACGGTGAGCACGGACGCCAGCGGCGCTCACATCAGCGCCGGGCCCGCAGGCACCACCTCCGCCGTCATCTCCGCCGATGACCTGGACCGCGAGCTGACGTACGGTGACCACGAGCTGGTGATGAGGGGCACCCGCCTGGTCCTGCCCATGGATGACTCCGAGCCCCCCCTCGCGGACCCCCGACACCGTATGCGGATGTGAGGCGAAAGAGAGGCCAGCTAGCCAGATGACCAATTCACTCTCCGTCCTGCTCACCTTAATCTGCAGGAATGAGATCAACTAAGATCAGCAAGAGACTGGTCTATCTCTGTCTGTCTGTTTGTCTCTCTGACTGTGCCTGTCTGTCTTTCTCTGACTGTCTTTCGCTCTCTCTTTCCTTTTCTCTCATACCGCTCATCACCTCTTTCTCACTCTCCCTCACTCTCGTTCCTCTTTGAGTTTCTCAAGAGGCTAATCCATGTCTCTACCTCATTCTTGTTTGCTCATTTGTACTCCTATCGCCATCACTGTAATATGAAGTATTTATTCATGTTTTCTTTTGATTTGGTTAAACCGATAGCTTTTCTCAGTTTGTCTTCTAATAGGACCACGTGGCAATCTTGTCACAGTAGTGTTGTAGAGGACTCATTAAGAGTCTATGCGCATGCATTAGTCTATGTGTGGAGGTCACAGTACAACAGCTAGTTTGTCTCTGTATCACAAGGTGTGTAATAACGGTGACATGCTAACTGTGCATGCTAAATTGTGCATCCTTTTTCTATGCGTGGGGAGTGAGAAGGTTGAGAGGCTGATTTGAGTTTGTAGCCTTGTTTTTGGGTCTGATCCTGAATGTTACTGCCTTCTCTGTGTGATCCAAGGCATGCTGACTTGATTTAATGGCTCTGCGTTGCATTTTGTTGCTATGTGAATACGGTTACAATCAAGTGCCTCAGTGACCACTGTAGTTTTATTTTCCCTTTTTAGAAGTAATACACCTCCGTCCACATGGTGGCGACGTTTTCTATGGGTGACGGGCTGTCTGCATTTGAGCCGTTGGGCTGTGGACTGTTACAATGTTAAAAGCCTGGTTGAATGACAATGGAAGGACAGTGGTTTAACCAGGCTAACAGTGTAGCCTGGCACACTGTCTTGGACTTCCCACAACGACCTTAGACTGTGACTTTGGGAGGGTTTGACACCTTACTTTAGAAGCTGATGTCACTCACCACAGATGCAGAAAGAAGGGCTGTCGTTTTGAATACCAGATCCAAATCTCTCATACGGTGAAAGCTAGTGCCATTTTCTCCTGCATTGACATTTTATGAAAAGAGTGCAGACAGCCTCAAAATACTTTGTATGTATTTTGCAACATACTATAAGTACTTTAGCTACATAACTCATTGTCACTGTAATTATACGATACTGTATGTGTAACATGGTGAAATATTTGATATTAGGGACTGCAATGTTAACTATTATCAAACCTACTGTGGACTTTCTATCTGTGCTAAGCTCTTGCTTCCTACTGGCTAAGATCTATCTGGTTATTCACTGCGTTGAAGTAGTATACAGGGAACATGCTACAGTAGCTCTTGATCAAGGATCAAATTTGCTTTGTTTTTGTCAAATTTGTCTGGAATTTACATTTTGTGGATCAACGATGTTTAATCTATTCATCATTTCTTATCCAATTCTATTTCAAATTGAATTTGCTTCATTTGGGATTACTTATGGGAATGGCCTGAGGTATGTCCGTGTCAAAAGATTGAGCTGCACTCTATATACTGGACCGCAGTTGAACTGTTAACTGCCCTGAGTTACTGGTCTATTGGCTACATGGTCCCTGATACTGTATGATGTTGTGATATCTCGCATAGTATGTAGAAATCCCTCACAACTCAAATAGGCAAGTTGGGGTAACATTTCGGATTAAATGATTCAGAATAGATATTTTGAGAAGAAAACGGAATGGTTGTACGAAAGGAATTTGTGCTAATCTTTATTTGTGTAAAATAATTATACAATAGGTTTGTATTAGACTTACACTAGTCTAATGTATCCTATATGCCTCGCTGTATGGGGTTTGGCCTGATTTATAGCTGATGCCTGGCCTCTGAGTAGCTCTTCTAAGCTTCTTGTCTATATGGCCTCTGCCCTGTGACTGGTCTGCGATCAGAGTGAGTAGCTCCTCTGAGCTGCTTGGATTCATGTGCTCTACCCTTTTGACTGTTCTGGGATCAGCGGTGGCTGGTAGTGTAGTGCAGCAGGAACTGTTGACAGGACACCTGCCTGGCAACGCACTGTTGATATGGATTGAATCGGGCACTGTGCCAGACAACACTACAGATGAGTGAGGGAGTAGGAGAGCGAATGAGGCAGGGTAGGAGCTGAGGAAAGGGAGGTAGAGATGAATAGTGTACATTTTTCCTAGACATGGCTTGGTCTTTCCCTCAGTGTTCCCTCCTGCTGTGCAGGAACCTCTGACGGCACGTGTCTTCTCTCTTCGTTTTTATCAGGCATGCCTCTTGACACCACAGTGTGCAGTTAATTATTTTTTTCCCCCTCTATTTTCTGTTTGTTTCCCTCTATATATTTTTGTATTCTTGATGAAGAAGGGAAATAAGGCGAAAGCATTGAGGATGTTGCAGCATTTGCACTTGTCTTTTGAGAGTTGTTTGTTTCAGTTTGCTTCGATTGTCTTGCATGTGACATTTGTCCTACTTTTGAGCTGCTTTTAACTGGCTTTGAATTACACGTTGGGTTTATAATGAAATGAAAAGGAATTCACATGAATCCAGGGAAATGTGATCCATTTATGTACAGGTTATTATGGCCTATGTTACCAAGAGAAACAAGATTGGCCTCATTCCTATTCCATGCCATTGACTGTCTTCACAACAACAAGAAGGTCAAAAATCAGGAGTGTATACCAGTCTACCACTGACAGATCTAATGTTGTAGGTCAAAAAAAGCCACTTGTAGGTCTACTTATATTTGCCAGTACTGTTCTTACAGTATGTGTTCCATTTTTGTATTTGAACTGTCAATGGTAACTTGTAATTAACTTGTTGACACTAGTCTGAAGTAGCTGACCAAAGGGGCTTGTTGTGCTCTGTGTTTTCAGACTGTCCACTCTGTGTTTATACTGCTACTTCGCTGTGTGTGTGCACGTGTGTGTGTGTGTGTGTGTGTGTGTGCGCATGTTGTCTACACCTATGCGTGCGTGCGTGTGTGTGTCTGCTGTAATGCGTGTGTGCCACACTGTGCTCCCCCAGTGTTGCAGGTACTGACTGTTTACATCTCTGTAAATATTCCTCACCTGTTCCAAGTTGCGTGCAAAATATTCAATAAACAGAATCCTGTGCTTTGGATTGAACCCCTCTGTAATCGTATCCTTATTGACTTGCTGATTTCACATCAACGTTATGATGTAGACACGATCTAGTTGGCCTCTGAGAATGTAACGTTAGCTAATAGCTAACCAGATCAAGTCTCTGATGCAGACTTCTCCAGTCCAGACCTTCCCCTAAGATTTGGCTGGAATAAGAACAGAACAAAAAACCTGTTGAATCATGCCAGTCATTTATCGACCAGCCTTGGCCTTCATCCCCTTTAGTACTGTATCACAATACCCTCTAGGATGGACAGCCTGAATCTCAAACCTATTTCTCTCCAGATCCTCTCATCAGAGACTGGTCCATCCTTCACCTGGACTGCCACACAGACTGAGGTGGGGTAAGGTTTCCTCCCTGGGCAGATGTAGGTATAGGGAGGTGTTCAGTACTCCTCCTCTGGCTATAGGTTCAGGAGTTGTCCCTGATTTAAAAACTAGAGTCCTAGTTATTCTTTTTCTGCCTAGGTCACATCGTTAGGAAACACTTTAACCATTTTACTAGGGATGGACATTTCCCATTCACCTTTCCAGGCATGAGATGTTTTCAGATGGGAGGCAGCTCTCTTTACCGCCAGAGTGTTAGGCATTCTCCCTCCAGCATATTTCCTCAGTGTAGATCTGGTAAGAGGATGTTCCTAATATGGTCACAACTCCCCTAAAAATTATTGTTTGGTGTAAATATCAACTTTAAAGGGTGACTGGGACAACATCAGGATCTCCCAAGGGTCATTCACCATTTATTGCGCTCTCTCTCTCTTTCACACACATACACCTTTCTAAATCTATGCCCAAACAGTTTGAGCTTCTAATCTCTCCAGAAATGTCTCTCACTGTTGCTGCCTGTTATAGACCCTCCCAACTGTGTCATGGACACCATATGTGAATTGATTGCCCCCCATCTTCTGTTAGGTGACCTAAACTGGGATATGCTTAACACCCCGGCTGTTTTACAATCTAAACTAGATGCCCTCAATCTCACACAAATGATCAAGGAACCCACCAGGTACAACCCTAAATCCGTAAACATGGGCACCCTCATAGATATTATTCTGACCAACTTGCCCTCCAAATACACCTCTGCTGTTTTAAATCAGGATCTCAGCGATCACTGCCTCATTGCCTGCATCCGTTATGGGTCCGCGGTCAAACGACCACCCCTGATCACTGTCAAACGCTCCTTAAAACACATCTGCGAGCAGCCCTTTCTAATCGACCTGGCCCAGGTATCCTAGAAGGATATTGACCTCATATCGTCAGTAGAGGATGCCTGGTTGTTTTTTAAAAGTCATATCCTCACCATCTTAAATAAGCATGCCCCTTTCGAAAAATGTATAACTAAGAACAGATATAGCCCTTGGTTCACTCCAGACCTGACTGCCCTCGACCAGCACAAAAACATCCTGTGGCGTACAGCACTAGCATCGAATAGTCCCTGCGATGTGCAACTTTTCAGGGAAGTCAGTGAACCAATATACACAGTCAGTTAGGAAAGCAAAGGCTAGCTTTTTCAAACAGAAAATGCATCCTGTAGCTCTCACTCCAAAAAGTCCATGGAGAATAAGAGCACCTCCTCCCAGCTGCCCACTGCACTGATGCTAGGAAACACTGTCACCACCGGTAAATCCACGATAATTTCAATAAGCATTTCTCTACGGCTGGCAATGCGTTCCTCCTGGCTACCCCAACCCCGGCCAACAGCTCCGCACCCCCCGCAGCTACTTGCCCAAGCCTCCCCAGCTTCTCCTTCACCCAAATCCAGATAGCAGATGTTCTGAAAGAGCGGCAAAATCTGGACCCGTACAAATCAGCTGGGGTAGACAATCTAGACAATCTCTTTCTAAAATTATCCGCCGCCATTGTTGCAACCCCTATTACTAGTCTGTTCAACCTCTCTTTCGTATCGTCTGAGATTCCTAAAGATTGGAAAGCTGCCGCGGTCATCCCCCTCTTCAAAGGGGGTGACACTCTAGACCCAAACTGTTAAAGACCTATATCAATCCTGCCCTGCCTTTCTAAAGTCTTCGAAAGCCAAGTGAAGAAACTGACCATTTCGAATCCCACCGTACCTTATCCACTGTGCAATCCGGTTTCCAAGCTGGTCACGGGTGCACCTCAACCACGCTCAAGGTACTAAACAATATCATAACCGCCATCGATAAAAGACAGTAACTGTGCAGACGTCTTCATCGACCTGGCCAAGGCTTTCGACTCTGTCAATCACCATATTCTTATCGGCAGACTCAACAGCCTTGGTTTCTCAAATGACTGCCTCGCCTGGTTCACCAACTACTTATCAGATAGAGTTTAGTGTGTCAAATCAGAGGGCCTGTTGTCCGGACCTCTGGCAGTCTCTATGGGGGTACCACAGGGTTCAATTCTCAGGCCGACTCTTTTCTCTGTATATATCAATGATGTCACTCTTGCTGCGGGTGATTCCTTGATCCACCTCTACGCAGACGACACCATTCTGTATACATCTGGCCCTTCTTTGGACACTTTGTTAACAAACCAAACGAGTTTCAATGCCATATAACACTCCTTCCGTGGCCTCCAACTGCTCTTAAGTGCTAGTAAAACTAAATGCATGCTCTTCAACTGATCGCTGCCTGCACCCACCCGAGGCCAATGTCATACCAATCACAAAATTCCAGCTAAATTTGGAGGACAGTAAAAAAAAAAACATGCTTCTGACGAAGAGCTACAAAAGTAAATAAAGAGCCTTATTAGACTGAAAGTATATATAAGGTGATTAAACTGATCCGGTACTGCCCCAAAAAACTATCCCGCCGAATGTCCCGCCAAATTGTCCCTTTGTCCTGCATTTGGGTATTTTAAATGTGTCATCCTAAATGGAAGACATTGCACACCTGTCTAAGATTCTCCTGCATCTAGATTTGTGGGATTAATTGGCAGTATGGCAGGAACAGCTGTCATGCTTTGGGCTATAAAGGTTATAGAATCTCAATACAGATGCCCTTGGTATACAGGAAGACAATACCCTCACCTTCATCATCCTCATTGGCATACAGAGGAGGCTAAATGAATGGGTCTCATCATCATCCGTTTATGAAAGGAACGTGTCATGGTTTCTTGTTAGCATTGCCAAGTGGGAGATATGTGTTTACTCTCATGTACTGTGTTCCTACTGTAGGTGCTGGTTTAGAACTAATTCATTCAGATGTTATTCTCTAAGGATAGAGGACAGAAGCATTCTCTCCGTTATATAGTGTGTTTAATGTGTCTGCTTACGAGAGAGAGAGACAGGAAGAAAGAGAGAGTGTGTGTGAGACGACAGTAACCAGATCAGTGTGGCAGCCTTCACCCTCCCCTTCAGTAGAAATGAACACCAGCTCAGCATAAGCTCAGCTCACATACTTCTGGCCTGAGGTTTGAAAGACCCAGTCACCTATAAAACATTACAGACTCAAGTAGACCATATCTCACTCTCTCACACACACACACACACACACACACACACACACACACACACACACACACACACACACACACACACACACACACAACGAGTGCTTGGGACTACGAGGTTCCGGTGGCAGAACGAATCAGCTGGCCGGGCCTTTGATTTCCATAGGCTGGGCACGTTTTTGCTGTTTTTATGGGTGTAATAGCAAAGACCATAGGCTGCTCGTGAGTTTCATGTTTGGGGAAGCTTGCAATTTACCATTTCTACCAATCTGTGTGCCAGTTTATGATTATTTTGATATACGCGTTTCCGTGGAACAGTTTCATTTCATTTCAATAATTACATTTTTGTTTCTCAAAATCATTGTCATGTGGTTAATCATACAAGTCGGAAGTAAAATGATACAGGTCTAAAAGTTAAAAATCAACTATGGCAAGAGCACTACCCTCTGCCATATGGACACATTAATAATCTGTGACCCATTGGCGGCTAAAGAAATGAGAGCATAGAACTCAGAGATAGCCTATTGGCCAATGCAGCAGTAGGCCTATAACTTCCATCATCAACTAAGTAAAATACATAGACCTAAAGCTGACAAATAAAAACAGTAGAAAATATCCTGATAAAAATTCTAGTTACACAATCTCTCCACTCCGCCTGTCTTCCTCTCTTTCTATCTGTTTTGACTTGAGCTATTGCTAGTGAAGTGCAACATTGTATTAAATCATCACTGGGTCCAGCCTGAAGCTGTAGCTGGCGAACTTGCATCGTTGTATCAACTAGCCTATTTCGGACCCTCAGAGTTTCCTGGGCCAGTGAGCTCAGGACAGACAACTGTTTTATTATGACATTTCCACTGGATATATAGGATCATCAGATCGTGATATTTTGCTCCTTCACACCGAGGCTTGGTTATTATAGAGGCCAGGAGTTTTGGAAAGATTTTTTAAACGCTGAGGAACTATCATTCGCAATGGATATTCAAAAAACAGAATTCGTTGACTTTTGTGAGGCGAACAAAAAATGACTGAGAAGCTCAGCTAACAGGCTATGCACACACTGCCTATAAAATGAGGTGTAAACTGAGCTTCCAAATGTATGACTATTAGAGACACATATTTCCCTCAGATTACACAGATCCACAAACCCAATTTTAATAAACTCCCATATCTACTGTGGTTCTAAATCAATAGCTGTTTAGTGGTCTGAAAATGTTGGAAACATACATTTGCTTGACCATGCTCTAGGTCGACCTGGCCGGGGTATCCTGGAAGGATATTGATCTCATCCCGTCAGTAGAGGATGCCTGGATATTTTTTTAAATGCCTTCCTAACCATCTTAAATAAACATGCCCCATTCAAGAAATTTAGAACCAGGAACAGATATAGCCCTTGGTTCTCCCCAGACCTGACTGCCCTTAACCAACACAAAAACATCCTATGGCGTTCTGCATTAGCATCGAACAGCCCCCGTGATATGCAGCTGTTCAGGGAAGCTAGAAACCATTATACACAGGCAGTTAGAAAAGCCAAGGCTAGCTTTTTCAAGCAGAAATTTGCTTCCTGCAACACTAACTCAAAAATGTTCTGGGACACTGTAAAGTCATTGGAGAATAAGAACACCTCCTCCCAGCTGCCCACTGCACTGAAGATAGGAAACACTGTCACCACTGATAAATCCACCATAATTGAGAATTTCAATAAGCATTTTTCTACGGCTGGCCATGCTTTCCACCTGGCTACTCCTACCCCGGTCAACAGCACTGCACCCCCCACAGCAACTCGCCCAAGCCTTCCCCATTTCTCCTTCTCCCAAATCCGTTCAGCTGATGTTCTGAAAGAGCTGCAAAATCTGGACCCCTACAAATCAGCCGGGCTAGACAATCTGGACCCTTTCTTTCTAAAATTATCTGCCGAAATTGTTGCCACCCCTATTACTAGCCTGTTCAACCTCTCTTTCGTGTCGTCTGATATTCCCAAAGATTGGAAAGCAGCTGCGGTCATCCCCCTCATCAAAGGGGGGGACACTCTTGACCCAAACTGCTACAGACCTATATCTATCCTACCATGCCTTTCTAAGGTCTTCGAAAGCCAAGTCAACAAATAGATTACCGACCATTTTGAATCTCACCATACCTTCTCTGCTATGCAATCTGGTTTCAGAGCTGGTCATGGGTGCACCTCAGCCACGCTCAAGGTCCTAAACGATATCTTAACCGCCATCGATAAGAAACATTACTGTGCAGCCGTTTTCATTGATCTGGCCAAGGCTTTCGACTCTGTCAATCACCACATCCTCATCGGCAGACTCGACAGCCTTGGTTTCTCAAATGGGGGTGCCACAGGGTTCAATTCTTGGACCGACTCTCTTCTCTGTATACATCAATGAGGTCGCTCTTGCTACTGGTGAGTCTCTGATCCACCTCTACGCAGATGACACCATTCTGTATACTTCTGGCCCTTCTTTGGACACTGTGTTAACAACCCTCCAGGCAAGCTTCAATGCCATACAACTCTCCTTCCGTGGCCTCCAATTGCTCTTAAATACAAGTAAAACTAAATGCATGCTCTTCAACCGATCGCTACCTGCACCTGCCCGCCTGTCCAACATCACTACTCTGGACGGCTCTGACTTAGAATACGTGGACAACTACAAATACTTAGGTGTCTGGTTAGACTGTAAACTCTCCTTCCAGACCCATATCAAACATCTCCAATCCAAAGTTAAATCTAGAATTGGCTTCCTATTTCGCAACAAAGCATCCTTCACTCATGCTGCCAAACATACCCTTGTAAAACTGACCATCCTACCAATCCTCGACTTTGGCGATGTCATTTACAAAATAGCCTCCAATACCCTACTCAACCAATTGGATGCAGTCTATCACAGTGCAATCCATTTTGTCACCAAAGCCCCATATACTACCCACCATTGCGACCTGTACGCTCTCGTTGGCTGGCCCTCGCTTCATACTCGTTGCCAAACCCACTGGCTCCATGTCATCTATAAGACCCTGCTAGGTAAAGTCCCCCCTTATCTCAGCTCGCTGGTCACCATAGCATCTCCCACCTGTAGCACACGGTCCAGCAGGTATATCTCTCTAGTCACCCCCAAAACCAATTCTTTCTTTGGCCGCCTCTCCTTCCAGTTCTCTGCTGCCAATGACTGGAACGAACTACAAAAATCTCTGAAACTGGAAACACTTATCTCCCTCACTAGCTTTAAGCACCAACTGTCAGAGCAGCTCACAGATTACTGCACCTGTACATAGCCCACCTATAATTTAGCCCAAACAACTACCTCTTTCCCTACTGTATTTAATTGATTCATTTATTTTGCTCCTTTGCACCCCATTATTTTTATTTCTACTTTGCACAGTCTTCCATTGCAAATCTTTTTTTGCCTTTACCTCCGTTATCTCACCTCATTTGCTCACATCGTATATAGACTTGTTTATACTGTATTATTGACTGTATTTTTGTTTTACTCCATGTGTAACTCACATTTACATTTACATTTAAGTCATTTAGCAGACGCTCTTATCCAGAGCGACTTACAAATTGGTGCATTCACCTTATGACATCCAGTGGAACAGTAGTGCATCTAAATCTTTTAAGGGGGTGAGAGGGATTACTTCATCCTATCCTAGGTATTCCTTAAAGAGGTGGGGTTTCAGGTGTCTCCGGAAGGTGGTGATTGACTCCGCTGTCCTGGCGTCGTGAGGGAGTTTGTTCCACCATTGGGGGGCCAGAGCAGCGAACAGTTTTGACTGGGCTGAGCGGGAACTGTACTTCCTCAGTGGTAGGGAGGCGAGCAGGCCAGAGGTGGATGAACGCAGTGCCCTTGTTTGGGTGTAGGGCCTGATCAGAGCCTGGAGGTACTGAGGTGCCGTTCCCCTCACAGCTCCGTAGGCAAGCACCATGGTCTTGTAACGGATGCGAGCTTCAACTGGAAGCCAGTGGAGAGAGCGGAGGAGCGGGGTGACGTGAGAGAACTTGGGAAGGTTGAACACCAGACGGGCTGCGGCGTTCTGGATGAGTTGTAGGGGTTTAATGGCACAGGCAGGGAGCCCAGCCAACAGCGAGTTGCAGTAATCCAGACGGGAGATGACAAGTGCCTGGATTAGGACCTGCGCCGCTTCCTGTGTGAGGCAGGGTCGTACTCTGCGGATGTTGTAGAGCATGAACCTACAGGAACGGGCCACCGCCTTGATGTTAGTTGAGAACGACAGGGTGTTGTCCAGGATCACGCCAAGGTTCTCAGCGCTCTGGGAGGAGGACACAATGGAGTTGTCAACCGTGATGGCGAGATCATGGAACGGGCAGTCCTTCCCCGGGAGGAAGAGCAGCTCCTTCTTGCCGAGGTTCAGCTTGATGTGGTGATCCGTCATCCACACTGATATGTCTGCCAGACATGCAGAGATGCGATTCGCCACCTGGTCATCAGAAGGGGGAAAGGAGAAGATTAATTGTGTGTCGTCTGCATAGCAATGATAGGAGAGACCATGTGAGGTTATGACAGAGCCAAGTGACTTGGTGTATAGCGAGAATAGGAGAGGGACTAGAACAGAGCCCTGGGGGACACCAGTGGTGAGAGCACGTGGTGTGGAGACGGATTCTCGCCACGCCACCTGGTAGGAGCGACCTGTCAGGTAGGACGCAATCCAAGCGTGGGCCGCGCCGGAGATGCCCAACTCGGAGAGGGTGGAGAGGAGGATCTGATGGTTCACAGTATCGAAGGCAGCCGATAGGTCTAGAAGGATGAGAGCAGAGGAGAGAGAGTTAGCTTTAGCAGTGCGGAGCGCCTCCGTGATACAGAGAAGAGCAGTCTCAGTTGAATGACTAGTCTTGAAACCTGACTGATTTGGATCAAGAAGGTCATTCTGAGAGAGATAGCGGGAGAGCTGGCCAAGGACGGCACGTTCAAGAGTTTTGGAGAGAAAAGAAAGAAGGGATACTGGTCTGTAGTTGTTGACATCGGAGGGATCGAGTGTAGGTTTTTTCAGACGGGTGCAACTCTCGCTCTCTTGAAGACGGAAGGGACGTAGCCAGCGGTCAGGGATGAGTTGATGAGCGAGGTGAGGTAAGGGAGAAGGTCTCCGGAAATGGTCTGGAGAAGAGAGGAGGGGATAGGTTCAAGCGGGCAGGTTGTTGGGCGGCCGGCCGTCACAAGACGCGAGATTTCATCTGGAGAGAGAGGGAGAAAGAGGTCAGAGCACAGGGTAGGGCAGTGTGAGCAGAACCAGCGGTGTCGTTTGACTTAGCAAACGAGGATCGGATGTCGTCGACCTTCTTTTCAAAATGGTTGACGAAGTCATCTGCAGAGAGGAGGAGGGGGAGGGGGAGGAGGATTCAGGAGGGAGGAGAAGGTTGCAAAGAGCTTCCTAGGGTTAGAGGCAGATGCTTGGAATTTAGAGTGGTAGAAAGTGGCTTTAGCAGCAGAGAGAGAAGAGGAAAATGTAGAGAGGAGGGAGTGAAAGGATGTCAGGTCCGCAGGGAGGCGAGTTTTCCTCCATTTCCGCTCGGCTGCCCGGAGCCCTGTTCTAACTCTGTGTCGTTGTATGTGTCGAACTGCTTTGCTTTATCTTGGCCAGGTCGCAATTGTAAATGAGAACTTGTTCTCAACTTGCCTACCTGGTTAAATAAAGGTGAAATAAAATAAAATAAATAAATAAATAAATAGGTCATATAACTGTCTGTTACTATACAGTTGAAGTCGGAAGTTTGCATACACTTAGGTTGGAGTCATTAAAACTTGTTTTTCAACCACTCCACACATTCCTTGTTAACAAACTATAGTTTTGGCAAGTCGGTTAGGACATCTACTTTGTGCATGACACAAGTCATTTTTCCAACAATTGTTTACAGACATTTACATTATTTCACTGATAATTCCCTGTATCACAATTCCAGTGGGTCAGAAGTTAACATGCACTAAGTCGACTGTGCCTTTAAACAGCTTGGAAAATTCCAGAAAATGATGTCATGGCTTTAGAAGCTTCTGAGAGGATAATTGACACCATTTGAGTCAATTGGAGGTGTACCTGTGGATGTATTTCAAGGCCTACCTTCAAACTCAGTGCCTCTTTGCTTGACATCATGGGAAAATCAAAAGAAATCAGCCAAGACCTCTGGAAAAAAATTGTAGACCTCCACAAGTCTGGTTCATCCTTTGGAGCAATTTCCAAACGCCTGAAGGTACCACGTTCATCTGTACAAACAATAGTACGCAAGTAACACTGCTACTCCTACTGCCCTCTCTTCGTCCGCCCACGTGTTCTCGCACACCCGAGAGCTTCTGGTCAGCGGGGTGGTGGCACCGGGATCCTCATCTCTCCCAAGTGGTCATTCTCTCTTTCTCCCCTTACCCATCTGTCTATCGCCTCCTTTGAATTCCATGCTGTCACAGTTACCAGCCCTTTCAAGCTTAACATCCTTATCATTTATCGCCCTCCAGGTTCCCTCGGAGAGTTCATCAATGAGCTTGATGCCTTGATAAGCTCCTTTCCTGAGGATGGCTCACCTCTCACAGTTCTGGGCGACTTTAACCTCCCCACGTCTACCTTTGACTCATTCCTCTCTGCCTCCTTCTTTCCACTCCTCTCCTCTTTTGACCTCACCCTCTCACCTTCCCCTCTACTCACAAGGCAGGCAATACGCTCGACCTCATCTTTACTAGATGCTGTTCTTCCACTAACCTCACTGCAACTCCCCTCCAAGTCTCCAACCACTACCTTGTATCCTTTTCCCTCTTGCTCTCATCCAACACTTCCCACACTGCCCCTACTCGGATGGTATCGCGCCGTCCCAATCTTCGCTCTCTCTCCCCCGCTACTCTCTCCTCTTCCATCCTATCATCTCTTCCCTCTGCTCAAACCTTCTCCAACCTATCTCCTGATTCTGCCTCCTCAACCCTCCTCTCCTCCCTTTCTGCATCCCTTGATTCTCTATGTCCCCTATCCTCCAGGCCGGCTCGGTCCTCCCCTCCTGCTCCGTGGCTCGACGACTCATTGCGAGCTCACAGAACAGGGCTCCGGGCAGCCGAGCGGAAATGGAGGAAAACTCGCCTCCCTGCGGACCTGGCATCCTTTCACTCCCTCCTCTCTACATTTTCCTCTTCTGTCTCTGCTGCTAAAGCCACTTTCTACCACTCTAAAGTCCAAGCATCTGCCTCTAACCCTAGGAAGCTCTTTGCCACCTTCTCCTCCCTCCTGAATCCTCCTCCCCCCCCCCCTCCTCCCTCTCTGCAGATGACTTCGTCAACCATTTTGAAAAGAAGGTCGACGACATCCGATCCTCGTTTGCTAAGTCAAACGACACCGCTGGTTCTGCTCACACTGCCCTACCCTGTGCTCTGACCTCTTTCTCCCCTCTCTCCAGATGAAATCTCGCGTCTTGTGACGGCCGGCCGCCCAACAACCTGCCCGCTTGACCCTATTCCCTCCTCTCTTCTCCAGACCACTTCCGGAGACCTTCTCCCTTACCTCACCTCGCTCATCAACTCATCCCTGACCGCTGGCTACGTCCCTTCTGTCTTCAAGAGAGCGAGAGTTGCACCCCTTCTGAAAAAACCTACACTCGATCCCTCCGATGTCAACAACTACAGACCAGTATCCCTTCTTTCTTTTCTCTCCAAAACTCTTGAACGTGCCGTCCTTGGCCAGCTCTCCCGCTATCTCTCTCAGAATGACCTTCTTGATCCAAATCAGTCAGGTTTCAAGACTAGTCATTCAACTGAGACTGCTCTTCTCTGTATCACGGAGGCCCTCCGCACTGCTAAAGCTAACTCTCTCTCCTCTGCTCTCATCCTTCTAGACCTATCGGCTGCCTTCGATACTGTGAACCATCAGATCCTCCTCTCCACCCTCTCCGAGTTGGGCATCTCCGGCGCGGCCCACGCTTGGATTGCGTCCTACCTGACAGGTCGCTCCTACCAGGTGGCGTGGCGAGAATCTGTCTCCTCACCACGCGCTCTCACCACTGGCGTCCCCCAGGGCTCTGTTCTAGGCCCTCTCCTATTCTCGCTATACACCAAGTCACTTGGCTCTGTCATAACCTCACATGGTCTCTCCTATCATTGCTATGCAGACGACACACAATTAATCTTCTCCTTTCCCCCTTCTGATGACCAGGTGGCGAATCGCATCTCTGCATATCTGGCAGACCTATCAGTGTGGATGACGGATCACAACCTCAAGCTGAACCTCGGCAAGACGGAGCTGCTCTTCCTCCCGGGGAAGGACTGCCCGTTCCATGATCTCGCCATCACGGTTGACAACTCCATTGTGTCCTCCTCCCAGAGCGCTAAGAACCTTGGCGTGATCCTGGACAACACCCTGTCGTTCTCAACTAACATCAAGGCGGTGGCCCGTTCTTGTAGGTTCATGCTCTACAACATCCGCAGAGTACGACCCTGCCTCACACAGGAAGCAGCGCAGGTCCTAATCCAGGCACTTGTCATCTCCCGTCTGGATTACTGCAACTCGCTGTTGGCTGGGCTCCCTGCCTGTGCCATTAAACCCCTACAACTCATCCAGAACGCCGCAGCCCGTCTGGTGTTCAACCTTCCCAAGTTCTCTCACGTCACCCCGCTCCTCCGCTCTCTCCACTGGCTTCCAGTTGAAGCTCGCATCCGCTACAAGACCATGGTGCTTGCCTACGGAGCTGTGAGGGGAACGGCACCTCAATACCTCCAGGCTCTGATCAGGCCCTACACCCAAACAAGGGCACTGCGTTCATCCACCTCTGGCCTGCTCGCCTCCCTACCACTGAGGAAGTACAGTTCCCGCGCAGCCCAGTCAAAACTGTTCGCTGCTCTGGCCCCCCAATGGTGGAACAAACTCCCTCACGACGCCAGGACAGCGGAGTCAATCACCACCTTCCGGAGACACCAGAAACCCCACCTCTTTCAGGAATACCTAGGATAGGATAAAGTAATCCTTCTCACCCCCCTTAAAAGATTTAGATGCACTATTGTAAAGTGGCTGTTCCACTGGATGTCTTAAGGTGAACGCACCAATTTGTAAGTCGCTCTGGATAAGAGCGTCTGCTAAATGACTTAAATGTAAATGTAAATGTAAGTATAAACACCATGGGACAACGCAGCCGTCATACTGCTCAGGAAGGAGATACGTTCTGTCTCCTAGAGATTAACGTACTTTGGTGTGAAAAGTGCAAATCAATCCCAGAACAACGGCAAAGGACCTTGTGAAGATGCTGGAGGAAACAGGTACAAAAGTATCTATATCCACAGCAAAACGAGTCCTATATCGACATAACCTGGAAGAACTCTCAGCAAGGAAAAAGCCACTGCTCAAAAACCGCCATTAACAAATCCAGACTACGGTTTGCAACTGCAAATGGGGACAAAGATCGTACTTTTTGGAGAAATGTCCTCTGGTCTGATGAAACAAAAATAAAACTGTTTGGCCATAATGACCATTGTTATGTTTGAAGGATAAAGGGGGATGTTTGCAAGACGAAGAACACCATCCCAACCATGAAGCACTGGGGTTGGCAGCATCATTTTGTAGGGGTGCTTTGCAGGAGGGACTGGTGCACTTCACAAAATAGATGGCATCCTGAAGATGGAAAATTATGTGGATGTATTGAAGCAACATCTCAAGACATCAGTCAGGAAGTTAAAGCTTGGTTGCAAATGGGTCTTCCAAATGCACAATGACCCCAAGCAATACCTACAAAGTTGTGGCAAAATGGCTTAAGGACAACAAAGTCAAGGTATTGGAGTGGCCATCCCAAAGCCCTGACCTCAATCCCATAGAAAATTTGTGGGCAGAACTGAAAAAGCGTGTGCGAGCAAGGAGGCCTACAAACCTGACTCAGTTACACCAGCTCTGTCAGGAGGATTGGGCCAAAATTCACTCAATTTATTGTGGGAAGCTTGTGGAAGACTACCCGAACCGTTTGACCCAAGTTAAACAATTTAAAAGCAATGCTACCAAATACTAATTGAGTGCATGTAAACTTCTGTCCCACTGGGAATGTGATGAAAGAAATAAAAGCTGAAATAAATCATTCTGACATTTCACATTCTTAAAATAAAGTGGTGATCCTAACTGATCTAAAACAGGGGATTATTACTAGGATAAAATGTCAGGAATTGTAAAAAAAAAAAAAAATTAAAAGATGAAAAAAGAAAAAAAGAGTTTCAATGTATTTGGCTAAGGTGTATGTAAACTTCCGACTTCAACTGTATGTGCAATATCCTTTGTGGACTTCACTGGACAGAGGTTGCTATCCTGTTTTGTGTTAAAAGAAAGCTGTGGTTGAATTTATTCTGCCACTGTGTCTTATTGTCTCGGGCCTTTAGGCCTCTATATCATCGTGCAATTATCACACAGTGATTGGTGAACATTTGATCTCAATCACTTTCATGGGAATATGCATTTAGATTTTCTTGAATGACTGTTTCGAGCAAATTAGAGCAGACGGTATTATAAAACGGTAGAGCCTTCCTGTATTTTGTTTCAATCAAAGCTCATTCTGCTTAGTTGCGCTCTGTTTTGATTTTTGGCCAGTGTGAGATTTTTTTGGGACTATTCAATTTACCATCCTAAAATCTCAGAAGAAATTAGGTGGTGTTATTGATGTTACAGCAACGTTATATTATGTTAATATTTGGTTATGTATTGTGGAATACTAATGAATCATTATGTGATCTTCCAAGACACTGATTTAGCTTGGATCTAACTTTACTCAACAAGCACCATTGTGAGAGGTGCAGCACTAGCCTACACCTGCTGCACCGAACAAGCAATTGAAGCGCAATTAGCCTATACTATTGTTGCCTTGCACAACATTTGGTGATGCAGAAACGAGGGACCACAGGTATTGCCGTTTTATGAAAATCTGGGAATATTTGGCCAAGGAAACATTTCTGTTTGGTCTCAGGGAATGTAAAATAGTTAGGGTGGGGGACTTTTCAAACACGATTGAGTTTGAGTGAAGTAGCAGCAAAGATGTTGAATGAGAAACTACCACATATTATGATATATATGTTTTCATTCGCGAAACTTGACCGCAAGAGACAGGTTGGTTGTCTGACTGAAATATGGGACAAATCGACCTTTTTTTCTAAATGAGTGGTGTTTGAATTTGTTGATATAATGCGGGACATGTTTGTTTGTTTTCCGGACAAAGGGACAAAATGCGGGAATGTCCGCAAAATGTGGTCACCCTAAATAGGACCACTGGGAGAGGGGTGTCTGCTCCCAGGGAATTTCCATCCATGTACTGTTAGTGATGCCAATAGTAAAGCCAAGCCATTTCGATCTTTGTTGCTAGAATTGTGCTTTTGATATAAAATCATATAAAATATGGTTATCCTTATGTCATTGGCAACTCACAGTTTGATAAGATACAACGTTCTAATGTATCAGCAATATTATTTACCTGTGTTATTCCTTTGTAGTAACAGTTGCAGGCTTAAGGAGGGTGAGTAAGGATACAAGTACTGTATTTACTTTTGGCTTAGTGTGACTCATCTTGTTGCAATCTCTCTCAGCAAACGATATTCATTACCAAAGAAGGAGGTGAGCATGCACTGGGGAATACTTAGCATACATATGGATAATATACATGACATATAAATGTCACGTCAAACATCTCCATCCTAAATACATTTTCTGAACAGCACAAGACATCCTCCTCTGAATGCAATTAAATGGATATATGTAATGAAAATAGCTTAGGCTACGCTAAGAGTTCAACGCCATACTAAAACATTGCAAACTTGTATTGCGATTGCTTGATTCATATGCCTGATCTCAAGGAGCAGCCTGTTGTTAAGCAGAAGCTCTTTCTTGATGCTTTTGAATTCTACAGTATTGCTTCCATTACCTCCAGTACTAACCAGTGAGAAGTTGAGATCCTAACAGCTACATCTTATAAATTCCTGGATGAGGTCATTGTTGATATTAACATAGAGGTTTGGATCATATCCTGCTGTGTTTTTTTTTCGTTTGAGCTCCACTTGCTTTTAAGGAGCGTCAACGGCGCGTCTGGTACCTCGGCTAAAAACGTACTGTTGGACGCATCACTGTGGAGAGAGGAGGGTGCATATTTTACGCTTGGAGATAGGTGAGTGAAATTACATTGTTGAGAATTAAAAAACAACTCCAAACCTAGTAATATTCGTTTTTAGTTTTGGGATAAAGTTTATCTTTGAAAGGGAAAATTCCAGCGGACCAGACTGTTTATGCGAAAAAGTTCAACTTTTTTGTTATATATTTCTTTACTCCCCTTTATGTCTATGACGTGAGTAAATGTTTAAATCACATTTGTTGTGCTTTTGTTCAATTCTTACTTTGGGTCCGAGCAACAACAAAAAATGGACACAAGGTGCATGTGCATTTGGGCACATTGAATGCTGGTGTACATAATTAAATTCCACGTAGTTGGCACCAGTAGCTTTAAAGAGGTCTAATAAGGAAGGCTGGAATTTTAATAGTCAGTGATGTGAAGTAAAGTCCCATCCCTGGAGGCATGTGATGTTTTTATTCTTAGTGCATTTTAGCCTATTGGCAATTATTAATCTCAAGTATATTTTTTAAAGAAGCTGTTGCAGTACATTTTGTGGACTGAAAATGTATAGATTTTCAGATAAAACCAAAGATCTGTGAGTGTCTAAATGCATATGGTTATTGTGTGGCTTGGTGAATTACCGAAGCCAGTTTTAATGGTTTAAAATTAGCAGTTTGGTACATGTACTAGTGCTTATAATTTCTAGTTTTATAGTTTACTGACATATGCAAAAATAACTAACTGAAAACCATTTTATTTACATTTTGTGTTCTGTACACTGATGAAGCCATCTATTCAATCAAACCCTGAAACCGGCCTTCTGGCATAAGTCAAAAGCAGCATTTGTCTTCCTCAAGCAAAATATTGTGTACAATGGGACTCACAAAAAAACTTTACTGTATATAATGTTGTTTTGGACATTTCCAATAGTCAAAATGTGGTATCCAGTATTAACTGAATAGGGCCCTGGCCCCATTTCTACATCAACAGTGCTCAACAATACCATAATAACAGTAGCCTACCTCCCGCCAGTGGGCTATTCAAGGTCAGCCCAAAAACCCTTTACAAAACACACAGTAAAATAGGTTGCCCTTAGCCCTGCTACACTTTACTGGTTAAGCCAGCTGCCATGCCAAATGTATGATGTCATTTTCTCCCAGCAGCAACTTCAGAACACCTGGGGAGGCCCCTCCTCCTCTAGTGTGACTGGCTCTCATTGTGCCAATGACATCACCATTTTAGGCAATAAAAGCCCAAACTATTTTTTGTTTGGATTGGGTTCAGTGCCCATAGCTTTTCATAATATGGTACATTAATTATATGGTACTTTACAGCACACTCCTTGTCTCTAACCAGACTGATTGATTCAGTCCTGTTTCAGTCGTTGTGAGCATTTGTGCCGTCGTGAAGAATGTGTTCATGCAAAGTTTAATCTGATCAACCAGTCATATAGTGAAATATCAGCCTGGCTCACCAGCAACAGCAGCAGGACCCAATGTTTGCAGACATAATGCCCATTGGAACACATTGTGACATTGATTATGTTAGATCAGAGGGCTCAGCTACTGGAGGGCCTTGTGTTTCCTGTATGGTCCACATCAGTCCCAGGGACACCTGGCCTTCTGCCCAAGAAGACAGCCTCTGGAGCATCAGTGTCCTCTGTTTACTCTCACTGCGTGTGTGTGTAGGCTTGCGCCTGTGTGTACTTGTTGGTTAAGGGGCTTTTAAGTAAGCATTTCACTGTTGTATTCAGCGCACGTGACAAATAAAATTAGATTTGAAGTGTGTGTAGATGAGTGGAGCATATGAAATAATGATACAGCACGCTCACTAGCCTTTCAGCTGACTGCTGGGTAGATCCTAATTAGGCAATGTAGTGTGTCTGACTGACCTGCTGGCTGTGAGGGAAGCAACATTGTCTCCAGTGGAGGCAGAACTGTACCTCCCTGCCTTACACATTTTACATTTTGGTAATTTATCCAGAGCGACTTACAAGAGCAATTGGGGGTAAGTGCCTTGCTCAAGGGCACATCGACAGATTTCGAACCAGATTTTGGGGATTCAAACCAGCGACCTTTCAGTTACTGGCCCAACGCTCTTAACTGCTAGGGTACCTACCACCCATCTCCACATCCTTCTTGTGTTGTTGTTACAGAGAAAGAGAGAGCGAGAGAGAGAGAGAGAGCTCATAACCCTCTCCCAGACCCTCTTTCCAATTGGCAGAAGTACTATGTGACTCTCCAAATGACTATGAATTTAACCATATTTTGCAACTTGGGGCTCACCACTTTTTAAGGGCGGTCGGCGGGCTTATAGGGAGGGATGAAGTGAGTGTGTCTTTCTTTTAAGAGCTCTTTCCATCGTCCTACTTGACATATACTGGGGATAGACTCCTCAATCTATCTTTATAAACAGAGCAGACTGGGCTATTGGAGCAGTTTACTTTTGGAGAGATTCAGAGAGCTGTGAGTCATGCAGAAGAAATGGGAGCTCGAAGTGTTGGCCGGCCCACTGTGAAATCCTTATCAGTGTGTGTGTGTGTGTGTGTGTGTGTGTGTGTGTGTGTGTGTGTGTGTGTGTGTGTGTGTGTGTGTGTGTGGGCTCAATGTCATGGAAGGGGGGGGGGGGTGGGGGGAGGGTGAATGGAAAAACACATATCCCCAACACCCCCTCTTGTTTGGAAACACTGCTGCCCTCGATTGACACATAGGACCGAGAATAAATGTGTGGTTGTGTACGGGGTAGTAACCTTTGTGTGCAAGTGTGACGTGAATATCATGTCAGTGTCATGTCCGGTTGCGAGATGAGGATGTGGGCATATGATCACGTCAGACTTGTTGACAAAATGGCTCCTTGTGTCCACTCAGAAATCACACATATTTGACCCAGGTTTGTCTCCACCTTCACCTCTGTTGTTGCTAGGGAACATGTGTTGATATAGTTCTGTGTCTGTGTCACTGTCTGTGTGTGGTGGTGAGTCAGTAATACAATAGTTCTCCCCTGAGATTAGACGGCCTTATCACCGCCCTTACCACTGACCAGGACCAGGAACGGATGGTGACAGAGTCACAACAGAACTCAGAGAGACAGACAGAGGGAACATTCTGAGAAATTACCCGTTGGATAGGCTGTCCTTTTGTTTCTGTCGGTGCTATTTCAACCGTCCATTAACTAATTTATCACGATTAGAGGCTGACATTTTTTGCCAGAGAGGTGGTCATTGAGAATGTGTTATTTAAGCAATAAGGCCCGATGGGGTGTGTTATATGGCCAACATACCACAGCCCAGGGCTGTTCTTAGGCACCACACAACACGGAGTGCCTGGATACATTATATACATATATTGGCCATATACCACAAACACAGAGGTGCCTTATTGCTATTATAAACTGGTCACCAAAGTAATTAGAGCAGTAAAAATACATGTTTTGTCATACACGTGGTATACAGTCTGATATACCACGGCTGTCAGCCAATCAGCATTCAGGGCTTGAACCACCCAATTTATAATGACAACTTAAACACAGTCACACAAGATTAATAATGCATGTTGCCAGTGGATGTCAGTGTTTCTGTAACACATGGTAAGGGATAATTTGTGCTGTAGGGTAGGTTATCGACAGATCTATGAACTGTGATAAAACCACAGACAATGTACCAGTGATATAGCTGTCTCACAGGGCTATGGTGATCTTAGGTTGTGTCTGTACACACTGTACACTAGGCTGTACAGTAGAAGGGGGGTCGGCATGTTCTAATGACCCAATCAGGACCTACTCCTGCATCTGGTCAGGAAGTCCACTCCAGACTTCCTATTTTTTCCTACCTCTCTAATCCCACTGGTAACATGTGCAATACGACTCTGTCTGGTTAGATATATGATGTTTATGCACAGAGGTTTTCAAATGATGTCATGATCTACTACCACCACCACTACTACTGAGCGGCTGCCAGGTTATCCTCTGAACAGTTCTTTTAATCTCTGCCAGGGAGCATAAAGACTGAGAACAATAGCGTTTCATGCAGTGGAGTGCTAGGAAGCATTGAGGGACAGGAAATCTGTGGTGCAGAGAGTGTAGAGTCCCGATATCTGTGTCCCGGTTGGATAGGTAGATACACTGTGACATGGACACAGTAGATTAGAAAGACAGAGAACTGAATGTAGTCAACCTATTCTCCTACAATATGTCACATGTATTGTCAACATTTGAACACTTCGGTGTGTATGGCTATTGGCTAACTAACTCCTATCAGTTTCCATCTTTAGATTGGAAAAGGTATTTGTGGTTCTTGTGTGGTTTGTTGTTGCTGATGGAGCCAGGGTGAGTGTGTGGTGCTATTTCCGTCCTGTTTAAAGGCAGTACCTAAGGGACTGGCAGGCGGGCATGCATTCCTCTGCCATTGTCTACTAGGAGAATAGACACAGTCTCAATAGCAGTACCCGCAAATGAGCCTGTCACACCGCTGTCAGCATTCCAAACACGCATGTGTACAGGGACACGCACGGACACATGCACAGACGCACGCATGTTTTCTCACACACACACACACACACACACACACACACACACACACACACACACACACACACACACACACACACACACACACACACACACACAGATTTATATTGTCAACACAACAACTGCCTGTTACAGAGGGAGGGGGAGATGGAGGGAGAGAAGAGAGAGATATTGAGAAAGGATCAAGAAAAAGAACAACTGAGGGAGGCCGTACAAGGGAGAAAGGGACAGGGATGACAATAATGGGGGGGATGAGTGTACTAAACAGAGGACAAGAGACAGGGCTCTTACTCAGGGGACTTAAAAGGGCCATCTGTGATTGCCACATCCATTTCTAGTCAAGTGTAGTGCACTGCGCAGGAGATAGGATGCCATTTGGGAGAAACACAGGGAGAAGGGCTGAGACATGGTAGACTCATTAGGGCAAGTAAACAATGGGGATCATGGGTCTTTACTCGGGTCATTGACATGATGATGTCTTGATTATTTAATCCCGTTCCCATCATTACCTCCCATACTTTCCTGTTCAATTTGTGTGTGTGTGTGTGTGTGTGTGTGTGTGTGTGTGTGTGTGTGTGTGTGTGTGTGTGTGTGTGTGTGTGTGTGTGTGTGTGTGTGTGTGTAGAACCACACTTATGTGAGGCATTATGAGGTCCCTGGCAATTCCCAGCCCTAATATTAACATGGCATAAGTCGTGGCAAAATATGTAGAATTGCAGGAAATTCGCTTTTAAGCTGCAAAAATCTCTCTCCACCCCATGACAAAGTGGATAGAATTGCAGGAAATTAGCTGTTAAACTGATTTTCTTTTCTCTCTTCCCCATGGCAAAATGAGTAGAATTTAATTAAATTTGTTATAAATGTATTTTTAAACTTAAATTTTTTCTCCACCGTGAAGACGGGCCAGGAAAAGGTTTTGCCCACGAGGTGCCCCAACCAAATCTCACTTAAGGCCCCCAGAAGGCTAGGGCAAGCCCTGGCTACTGGTATAATGCATTTAGTTAAGAGAGTTAAGTAGTTTAACTGCACAAATATATTGATTGCACAAATCCGTTGTCTGCATGTGTGGGTATGGATGTGGGTACGCAGACCCGCGAGCCACATGATGCGGTCCCTCATGATGAGTTCATCTTTTTTGTGTCCCCCATCAAAGTGGCCCATCCCAGCTCTATGGTGTATAGTTCCTTTTGAGTTACAAAATAAATCCCTCTTACTGTGAACAGCTTCGCTCCTTTCAAGGAAATATTTTCACTGAGAGACACCAAGGTCACAGAGAGGTATTCAACATTGGAAAAAAAGTGTTTGAAAATTTCTCTTTTTTTTTCTCTCCTTTGGATCTTAAATGCATCTTGTGTTTGTGCCTTGAAGAACGTTGTCTGGGAGCACTTCAGAGCATAGTTTCTACAACACATAATCGGGTTATGTAAATACAGACACACACAAACGCACGCAGAGACACACACGCAGACGCAACATGCACACATACGCACGCACAGACAGACACACACACACACACACACACACACACTCTAAGTGTTGATGGTAATATAAACAGTGTTACGAAACAAACTAACCATACATTATGGCTTGATTAATACACTGCACAATGTCTTTCAGCACTTTCACTGAGTAATGATATCAGCTTGCTGGTCGGTTGCAGTGTTGCACTCTCTCAGCCACTGTCTCAATGTTAATATAATGTATATATTATATATAAAAATAACATAGGGGGCAGTGGGGGTATCTGTTGCCTCTGATGTCCCAGCCATGGTATTGGCTTTCTCTGTCCATCTCCCCCCCAACACTCTATTCTTCTGATACATATCCTAAAATGGACTGGATAGTTCATGGTTGGGTTTGGGTGTGGGGTTAGGGGGTGAGGGGGCGGCTGTGGGCGTCAGGCTGTGGGTCAGAGGGGGTGTATATATAACCCATACCTTGGTGGGGTGTGTGGTCTTCTCCTTTCTCCCTGCGTGGATGCTACTCTCTCCTCCGGTTCTTTGATTTGTCTTTCTCCTCTCCTTACCTCTCTTACCTGGACCTAAACATGGCTTACAGACTTTCAGGTAGCTAAAGAAATAGGCTGATGTAGTGTGGGGTTGCATTGTGATGGATGCTTGTCTTGTTCATATGGGTTCAATCCATTACTGATACCTGGTGCTGGACTAGTGGTGGTGGTTTGGTTTGGGGAGATTTTCTCAAGTTTGATCAAAGACACTGGCTGGTAGGTTGTGGAAAGTTCCTCTTGGGCCTTGGCTAAAAATATGGGTTTGTTTGGTGTGTCAGAATGGACATTTTGTGAGGAACCACTACTCTGGAGTTCATTTTCTAATTATTGCATTTTTGGTGGAAAGGAAGCGTAGACCTTAAGACACCACAGAGGGAGCAGAGGTCCCTCGAGTAAGTTGGAAAAAAATATCTGGAGTAAAGTGATGGTTTGACCTTTTTCAAGGCAATGCTATTTACAGCTGGATTGATGCATCTGTATCATGGAAATGAAGTCCTTGGGACAGCATCATTTAGGCTGTAAGTAGTGGATCAAATATGATTCACTCAATATTTTTTTATTGGGTACATTTCAAGTCAGACAGAGATATCACATGGTAGATACTATAGATTCAGTGCCTTCAGAAAGACTTCTCGACTTTTCCCACATTTTGTTGTGCTACAAAGTAGTATTAAAATGTATTTAATTGTCATTTTTTTTGCAATAATCTACATAAAATACTTTATAAGGTCAAAGTGGAAGAAAAAAATGTAACTAATATATCTTGATTAGATAAGAATTCACCCCCCTAAGTCAATACATGTTAGAATCACCTTTAGCAGCGGTTACAGCTGTGAGTCTTTTGGGGGTACGTCTCTAAGCGCTTTACACACCTAGGATTGTGCAATATTTGCCCATTTATTATTTTTAAGCTCTGTCAAGTTGGTTGTTGATCATTGCTAGACAGCCATTTTCAAGTCTTGCCAGAGATTTTCATGCAGATTTAAGTCAAAACAAGGCCACCCAGGAACATTCAAGGTTGTCTTGGTAAGAAACTGTAGTGTAGACTTGACCTTGTGTTTTAGGGTTATTGTCCTGCTTAAAAGTGAATTAATCTCAGAGTCTGTTGGAAATCAGACTGAACCAGGTTTTCCTCTAGGATTTGACTTGTTCTAAACTAGATTCAGTTTATTTTTATCTCGCAAAACTCTGCATTTCTTTCTGATGACAAGCATACTCATAACTCCCAAGTGGCGCATTGGTCAAGGCACTACATCTCAGTGCTAGAGGTGTCTCTACAGACCCTGGTTTGATTCCAGGCTGTATCATAACCGGGCATGATTGGGAGTCCCTTAGGGCGGCGCACAATTGACCCAGCGTCGTCCAGGTTAGGGTTTGGCCGTCATTGTAAATAAGAACCTAGTTAAATAACATTTACAAAATAACAATGCAGCCACCTCCATGCTTGATTATTTGTAGAGTGGTACCCAGTGATGTGTTGGGTTGCATTTGCCCCAAACACTGTATTCAGAACAAAAAGTGAATTCCTCTGCCTCATTTTTTTTGTTGCATTATTACTTTGGTACCTTGTTGCAAACAGGATGCATGTTTTGGAATATTTTGTATTCTGTACAGGCTTCCTTATTTTCACTCTGTCATGCAGGTTAGTATTGTGGAGTAACTACAATGTTATTGATCCGTCCTCAGTTTTCTCCTATCACGGCCATAATTCTCTGCAATCGTTTTAAAATCATCATTGGCCTCATGGTGAAATCCCTGAGCATTTTCTCTTCCTCTCTGGCAACTGCATTAGGAAGGACGCCTGTATCTTTGTATTGTCTGTGTGTATTGATACAACATCCAATGCCCAATGAATAACTTCACCGTCCATGCTCAAAGGGATATCATTTTATTTTTAACCAATCTATCATTTGGTGCCCTTCTTTCTGAGGCATTGAATCCGTTTGAATCTGTGCATGAAATTTGCTACTCAACTGAGGGACCTTACAGATAATTGTATGTGTGGGGTACAGAGATGGGGCAGTCATTCAAAAATCATGTTAACCACTATTGAGGTCACACAGAGTCTGTGCAACTTGTGCGATTTGTTAAGCAAATGTTTACTCCTGAACTTATTTAGGCTTGTCATAACAAAGGGGTTGAATACTTATTGACTCAAGATATTTCTGCTTGTCATTTGTTTATTTAATTTGTACAAATTTCTAAAATCAAAATTCCACCTTGACATTATGGGGTATTATGTTTAGATCAATTTAATACATTTTATATCCAGGCTGTCACGCAACAAAATGTGGGAAAAAAGGTCAAGGGGTGTGAATACTTTCTGAAGGCACTGTAGCAGTTGATCTTACCTCCAAAACCCTCTCTCTGGGGTCCGTTTGGCTTTGATCTGCCATCAGTAAGCCATCCGTGATCAATGCTAATGAGAGCCAGGCTCTGTGAGGCTATCCCTGGCATCCTGGTTCACCACTCACCGTGCTCTTACTCTGACCTTTCCACTGTAAAGTGTTTCTCCCACCCCAGGGACCAAAGTGGTGTACTCCAACCCCTCCTACAAAGAGTGCTGGTGCATACCATGGCTGTTTCTGTGGAAGCAGCTGTGTGATTGGCAGTAGCTGAAAGGCTTAGTGTTTAATCACAGTGCTCTTTTATTAGGCACATCTAGACCCACAATGGTCACGGTGGCACAGTGGCATCCACAGTGTCCTCAAAGGTCAATCATCTGACTTTGTGGGCCTAGGTGTCCCTGACATACGGGCACAGTGCTTACACACTCAGAATGGAATGCATGGTTAACTCAGTTTGAGATGGATTTGGGCTTCTGAGACTGTGATACTTTGATACCCTACTGCCTCTAATCTAGCCATTGATCCGGTCCTGCCAATTGGATTCTATTGACCTGATCCCGAGTGGCTCGTACCACTGAGATAAGAATGGGGATGACTCACCGGTGGCTCTGTATATAGGGGCTCAAGCCAGGCTGCCTCCTTTATCCCTCTGGCACAGTGAAGACGGGCCTCTCTTTCCCCTCTTGTACGAATCTATCCGAATCTATCCACATATCACAGCGTCTCTAACTCATCCCGTTCAGTTCACCACACTCACTGTTGACCACATCCCCATGCCACTCGAAGAGCACCAATTGGCACTCATCAATATTTGCAGTGTTCCCACGGCTACCAGGATATATTGTCATTCCATCATTAGTATTTCCCCCCATTGCTCTCATTGTATTAAAAAGGTTTAAGATACTTGAGCGCTCACAATAATATCACATCTGTTGTCTCATTAGTCAGAGATATTTTCGTGAAGACGGGTTGGTTGTTTAGCAACAAAACCAACACATGCACAACTATGGGGCAAAACAGACAGGGTTGGCTTAGATTGTTGACAACATGTCAATTGTATTTTGTCTCCAATGTTTATTGAAAATATAAATACATTTGCACAATCAGCACTTGTCTCTCAAATAAGGAGATGATCGTGGACTACAGGAAAAGGAGGACCGAGCACGCCCCCATTCTCATCTATGGGGCTGCATTGGAACAGGTTGAGAGCTTCTAATTCCTTAGCGTCTTCATCACTACATTTACATTTACATTTAAGTCATTTAGCAGACGCTCTTATCCAGAGCGACTTACAAATTGGTGCGTTCACCTTATGACATCCAGTGGAACAGCCACTTTACAATAGTGCATCTAAATCTTTTAAGGGGGGGTGAGAAGGATTACTTTATCCTATCCTAGGTATTCCTTAAAGAGGTGGGGTTTCAGGTGTCTCCGGAAGGTGGTGATTGACTCCGCTGTCCTGGCGTCGTGAGGGAGTTTGTTCCACCATTGGGGGGCCAGAGCAGCGAACAGTTTTGACTGGGCTGAGCTAACAAACAAACTAACATGTTCCAAGCACAGCAAGACAGCCGTGAAGAGGGCACAACAAAACCTATTCCCCCTCAGGAGACTGAAAATATTTGGCATGGGTCAAAAGGTTATACAGCTGCACCATCAAGAGCATCCTGACGGGTTGCATCACTGCCTGGTATGGCAACTGCTCGGCCTCCGACCACAAGGCACTACAGAGGGTAGTGCGTACGGCCCAGTACTGGGGCCAAGCTTCCTGCCATCCATGACTTCTATACCAGGCGGTGTCAAAGACTCCAACCACCCTAGTCATACTGTTCTCTCTGCTACCGTACGGCAAGCGGTACCGGAGCGCCAAGTCTGGGTCCAAGAGGCTTCTTTAATAACTCTACCTACATGTACATATTACCTCAATTACTTAGACTAACCAGTGCCCCCGCACATTGACTATGTACCGGTACCCCCGGTATATAGCCTCGCTAGTTGCAATTTGTATTCTATGACATTTCAGATCTACATATAATAATCTTTCACAAAGTAGTTTGGATGTAGTGAACTACTTTTTCAAGGTAACTTTAGTAAACTATATGTTTCATAACGGTAGCTGTAGTTTAGCTTAACCTTCTTCCGTTGTGAAATAGATGGTAGCTTGGTAAACTATATTTTCAGAGTACCTTCTCCAGCACTGTTGGTGTTATCCTGACGGATGATCCGCATGTGCTGCCCATTGTGAATGGAATGTTAATGAGAGGAGCAGAGGACAGTTTTGTTCACAGCCAATGAAATGATGCTGCCAAAAAGAAGACAACGGCAGAGAGGTTGGATGGGATGTGATGGACTGAATGAGCCAGGCACTCTAAAAATATGACTTTAACTTTCCAACAAAGCCTGATAAAGTCAGCCAACCCCCGCAGGGCCGAGTTAGACACAGCGTGATGACTACATGCTAAAGCTCTGTTCACAGCCAGACATCTGTGGGTCATTTTGAGGCAGCCATTTTCCACACTTCCCTCAGACGTTTGGCATGCCGGTGCTAAGCCCCTTGCCTGGTTGGGTCTGATTGGAGGACAGAACTCGTACTGAAATGCCAGCTTGAACATGTATTTTTCTTAGCTTGGATGATGGATAGGTTTTGTGTGTCTGGGTGACTGCTAGACAGGGCCATGTTTTTTCAACATGACAGTGTGTGTTAATGGGAGTGGTGGGAAAAGTACCCAATTGTCATACCTTAATAGAAAATGACTCAAGTAAAAGTGAAAGTCACCCAGTAAAATACTACTTGAGTAAAAGTCTAAAAGTATTTGGTTTTAAATATACTTAAGTATCAAAAGTATAAATAATTTAAAATTCCCTATATTAAGCAAACCAGACAGCATTTTCTTCTTTTTATTTTATTTACGGCTAGCCAGGGGCACACTCCAACACTCAAGCATAATTTACAAACGAAGCATTTGTGTTTATCGAGTCCGCCAGATCAGAGGCAGTAGGGATGAGCAGGGATGTTCTCTTGATAAGTGCATGAATTTGAACATTTTCCTGCCCTGCTAGCCATTCAAAATGTAAACGAGTACTTTTGGATGTCAGGGAAAATGTATAAAAAGTACATTGTCTTTAGGAATGTTGTGAAATAAAAGTAGTCAAAAATATAAAGAGTAAAGTAAAGTAGATACCACAACAAACTACTTTACACCACTGGTTAGTGGCAGTGTGAGGACGTTGAGGGCCCGGAGTCATTATTCAGGTCTGGCTGCATGCATTGTAGATGGCTGAGGAACAAGTTTCAAGTTCAAGCTTTAATGACATGTGCACGAGTAACACTTTTCTTTTGGTTACTACATGATTCCATGTGTGTTATTTCATAGTTTTGATATCTTCACTATTATTCTACAATGTAGAAAATAGTCAAAATAAAGAAAAACCCTGGAATGAGTAGGTGTGTCCAAACTTTTGACTGGTACTGTATACATGACTTGTTCCCCAAGGTAAATGTGGTTGTTGTTTGTGTTTGTACAGGGCCGAGGAGCTACTCTACTTCCACCATGACTGAACGCTTTGACTGTTACTATTGCCGTGACAACCTGCATGGGAAGAAGTATGTGATGAAGGATGAGAAGCACGTGTGTACAAAGTGCTTCGACAAGCTCTGTGCCAACACATGCGCCGAATGCCGTCGCCCCATTGGGGCTGATGCCAAGGTGGGTATTGTGTATGTCCTTGTGAGTGCACCCTTAAATGTGTGTTCATAAAGCTGATTGGCTTCAGTTCATATGTCCAGATTAAGGCCAGTGTTACATATCTGTGCCCGTATCCACAAAGCCTTTCAGAGTAGGAGTGCTGATATGAGATCAATTTAGCCTTTTAGATAATAACGAATATGATTATATGGACAGGTGGCGACCTGATCCTTTGGCAGCCGCCTCCACAACATAACAGTCACAGATACTTACTTGTGTTATAGACACTATCATTGCTAACGAACCCTGAAATATTATACAATTCACATTGTTACACCATGACTAGTGTCTACCCCAAGGTGTCCGGTTTGGCTGTCAGTCCCTTCATGGTATGCTGCACTCAAATTCACGTAATCTGCACTAATGCTTTCCAGAAGGACATTCTCTTTTTTTCCTAACACCTCTGAATACCATCGCCAACAAATGGTTGGGGAAAGTGCCTTAGTCTGATGAGGTGTGTAGGAAGCCCATGTGAATGAATGCATCTCACGCCTTTCCCTCCCTCCTCTCTGTCCAGGAGCTGAACCATAAGAACCGTCACTGGCACGAGGACTGCTTCCGCTGTGCCAAGTGCTACAAGCCCCTGGCTAACGAGCCCTTCGGCGCCAGGGACGACGGCAAGATCATGTGTGGCACGTGTGGCTCCCGCGAGGATGGCAACCGGTGCCAGGCCTGCTACAAGGTGGTCATGCCAGGTGGGCTTAACCATACCCATAATACATTTCTTTCTTAAGTGACCTAGCAGTGTGCACATGGCTGCTGTTTACATTTGTTATTCTTGTGAAGCCCAGGGCAAATTCCGATACTATGCGTGTGAGTAAATTCACTCTGAAGTGCTAGAGTGGGCTCTGGGTGTTCGTAAATTCAGAGCGTTTAGTTCTGTCTCGGAGCGTTCAGAACGCACATTGGACGCTCTGGCCGAGGAGTAGGGTTGATCGGAGTGTTCTGACCTCACACTCAAGCTATCTTGCTAGCTACTTTCAGACCCAAATGAGAGAACATCTCACTTACCACTTTATTCGCCCTAGCATAGCTGGTTAGACTGTTTATGTTATCTAGAGTGTTGGTGACTAACTGAGCTGCTGGCAACAAATGAATTCCATGTTTTTTTTCCGACGCTTACTGATACCGGTCATATTCAACAGGTGTTGCGCATTCGTAAATGAATCCGTTATTCTGCACTCTGGGACACTCAGACAAGAGTACTCTGAAATCTGAGTAGATAGACAGTGAGTTTACGAACTCACCCACTGTGTGAAACAAGCGTCTGTTTTCTAATCTATTACATCTTTGACTGCCAGGCACCCAGAATGTGGAGTATAAGAACAAGGTGTGGCATGAGGAGTGCTTCACCTGTATCGAGTGCAAGCAGCCAATCCGCTCGCAGAGTTTCCTGAACAAGGGTGACGACATATTCTGCGGCCCGTGCCACGAGAAGAAATTTGCCAAGAAATGCTTCCACTGCAAGCAGGTGCATAAGACCTGCCCCTTCACACACCCACAAACAGAACAAAATCGTTGTCATTCTGTTGTGAATTTTGTTTCATTATTTCCTGCCATGTTAGTGTAATTACAGTAGGCCTAATTATAGCATTCTTATACTCAAGTATACCAACAGAAGGTACAAGTTAAAAGGAAATGCTTTCAGTTATTCATACAGAATAAGTACATGGTCTTCCAATGCAACTAACATGGTGTTTTTCTCCCCTCAGCCCATCACCTCAGGTGGTATAAGCTACCAGGACCAGCCCTGGCACTCAGAGTGCTTTGTGTGTCGTACATGCCGTAAGGGCCTGGCCGGAACGCGCTTCACCTCCCATGAGGAGCATGTCTACTGTGTGGACTGCTACAAGACCTCCGTGGCCAAGCAGTGCAACGGCTGCAAGAATCCCATCACAGGTCAGACACCCACACTTTACATGAACATTTATTGTAGGGACACTTTTTATAATAAATGAAGGATTTCATTGTGTAGGATGGAATGTTTTTAGTGATATTCAGTGGCATTAATAAGATGTTATGCCTGTAAACTGGTTAGAATATATCTGGCCCATTACTATGCTGCACATACTATCTCCCATAATACAGGGTTTGGCCATGGGACCAACGTGGTGAACTACGAGGGTCACTCCTGGCACGAGTACTGCTTTAATTGCAAGAAATGCTCCCTCTCCCTGGCCAACAAGCGCTTCGTCATCAACGGAGAGGACATCTACTGCCCTGACTGTGCTAAGAAGCTGTGAGCATAGCCAGCAACATGCCCTGTCTCATTCATGTTAGGGGCAGAACATAAACGGGATAAGCCAACCAACTCCAATTAAGTGGCCAATCAAGCTTTAAAAGAGAAAGTATGTATTAGGTTAATCACCTGAATGAAATCTAACAGCAGTTGAATATGAATCTTGTTCCACTGTTTTCTGTCATTGTTGAATACTAACACACCAAGTGGTTTGTTTTTCTTGGCCTACAATATGTAATACTAACAAGCTTGGGTCAAATTCAGAACTCTGCATAATCATTAGGGAATGCCCTTTTCAGTTCCTTACTGGAACAGTAATAATGGCTGTTACATGCTTCCTGAATCATATACTAGCTAAATAATCAGTCATGGTGTCTCTGAAGTGATGTGTTTGAAGAGCTGTTGACAGTTTTGCGTATAGTGCTTCAATAATCAGTATGGACAAACTAGGTCTTTGTAGGTATCAGTGTTATGCTCAGAGTCTAAATCATGTACTCAGCTTTTTGAAGTGAAGTTTAGGATGTGAATGCACATTATTGCTCAATAAAGGTAAGCGCCAAAAATTGTGTTTATTTCCCTCTGCTCGACAGAAATGAAAGCCCTCTTATTTTGCAAAACTTTATTTAACAGTTCATATCCTCAGTACATTTTAGATATATTTACAAATATAATTTGTGGACAGGGCTTGGGTTAGGGTCTGAAAAGCCTCCAGAAACCAATTCATATTCACTGTAGCCCTGGTCAGGTAGAATGATTGTCATGGCCAAGGTAAGGACATGTGATGCGTTTTATTAGTTATTATAGCAATCTAAGGCACCATTCTAGCCTACCGTCATGAGATCTTTAAGAACAGTTAGCTATTCAAGCGCACCGATGCAGAAAGGGATTAAAATAAGTGTCCAAGGCCTGTTTATTACTAATAGATCAGGACTGCCGTGTATTGGCGGTGTCTGACTGGATGTGCCACTGCCATTACCTAAGCACATGTAGCGCTGACCACGGAACAACCATGGGTTTCACATTGAACATGTCTACGGCAATACCCTGCACTTTGAATAGATGAAGGTTTGTCAAGTCAAGGAGGGAAGTTCATAAAAAGCCTGGACGGGAAGACACCGGGGAGGAGAGAGAAAATGTATTTCCTTCAAGAATACCAAACCCCCCCTCAGGACTATACAGTGAAGTCACCCCAATCTACAAATGTAATTCATTTCAGAAAGCTTTTCAACCCTTTTAAAAAGTGGAAAACCTCCCACAGTGCAAAGCGTATCATATTGTGATGAATAATAAAAAGGTTTGCACATGAAAACTAAAAACAGTTTCCCCTCTGACAGAGATGCTTGCTTGTTTGTTTCGTCAAAGTTACATTCTTTAAGCCTATAAGTCAAAGCTAAGCTCATTGCCCTCCAACTCTAGACATGTATATAATATAAAGCCATTTCAGAGAAACCTTCTGGTTTATTAGCACAACAATCAGCCAACAGGCTTATTATGAGGCAAAAAATAAGGTCCCCAAACCTCTGTTTGGACAATTCAAGCATAGGGAATTAAAGCTTCTCCATACAGCTTTAAAAAAAAATAAACGCACAAGACTGACCAAATCACACTGTTCCCGTCTCCATCCTTCAGTGGTAGACTCAGTCACACTGCTGTTACAGAGGTGTGGGGCGCAGTGGTCAGAGTCCATGTTAACTTTTCTATTGCAACCTTCAAAAACACCATCCCTGCAACCTTTCACACCATGTTAAAATGCCCTGAAACATTCTCCCACTCCTCAGTCCACCCCTCAGTTGGGAACAAATGCAATTGTCTGAGGTGGTTGGGGGATGAATAGCAGAACCATTCAGAGCATCACAAAAATGCCCTCAATCAACATACACACCCATGTTCTCTCAACAGTATGGGGATCCCATGTGTTGTCCCCTAGGGCTTGTAGAGTACTAGAGAAGAGGGTTTCCTATTAGCGCCCAGGGTAACTCCCACCCCCAAACAAACCTAACTCGATTCCACACAAACCCTTAGCCCCTATCCCTTTGCACTTGAGGTGATCTGCAAGTACTTGATAGGTATAAGCAATATAATAGTGTCACCTTGTAGAATTGGTTCCAGATTGCTTACACCGATCCAATCTAGTGTCTAGAGGCTAGGGACTAGGGCTTGACTTGGAACAGTGCGTAGGACAACAGCACTGACTACCCTGCCAAAGAGCACGAGTCAAACAGAACCCAAACTAAAATACAGTAACAGATGAGACAATTAACATCCATTCCCACTACACCACCCCACCCACATCGGCCTAACACTGATTATATACACACACGGTACAATAACACTTAAATATGGAAATATATTTTTCATATAAACAGACAGCCAAATTATACATTATAAAAATAATTGGTTTGTTTTTTTTGCCAGGAGAGAGAAAGTATAAAAGCATTAGCTAGTGTGTTTTGGAGATCATAGGGCCTTAGTAGAGAAACAATGGAATTAGCTACACAGACTGCGTACATCTACTGCCGGTTCAAAACTGCTCAGATGCCTGACAGAACTGTTGTTTCAGCCCTATACTTTGGGCGTTGTAAGTGAGAACTTCAAACCTTTCAAGTTCAGTTTCTGGACTAGTACTGTACACACACACCCCCTTCAGAGAAAACTCTGAAGCAATTCTAAAATGAAGCTGATGGACCTTGTCTGACTGCAATTAACCAACATACACAAGTTAATCCGTTATGGGCTATAGTCATTCATATGGTAAGAGTATAGATTCATGCAGTCATTGCTGGGGGTCAAGTTATACCTCAGCGCTCAGGGTGCAATTAAATTAGAATTTGATACGAGTTAGCTAACAATTAATTCTATATACACATACATGTAAAACCATAACGACATGTCAAAATATTTTTAGGATAAACCTAAAGACCAGGAACTGAAAATTAACAGCAACAGTTAAACTTCACTGAACAAATATTCACAAAATCACCAGCTTTTTTGGGAATTCCTACAGCCTTCAGTTTGTAAAGACAAAGCAATAGTCAAGAGTCATTTCATAAAACAATCAGTTTGATTTGTAGACATAAGTGCCCCCTAGTGGCCCTAAGAAGAGTAGAAGTGAGGGAGGTGGGAGAAGGCGAGGGAGATGGAGGGGCTCTGACCAGCCCTTCGGAAGACAGGGAGAGGGGTAACCCATAGAAGAATAGGGTCTAGAGAGTTTTAAGGTTGGATCTATGGATGCTGGGAAAAGCAGCCTGCCAGACAAATCCAGAATTCTAGGTCAGAGTACAATTTGGGTAGGATGGGATTACAGTTACAGAGTGCTGCTCACGGCTTGGGCACACAGTAGGTCCTAACCGGTTTGTGTAAGTGCTCCCTCAGTCTATTCACTGGACACGCCCCTTTAGGCAGACCCTGAGACTACAGTACCCAGCCCACTCCCCACCAATCAAAATGGGTTTGATCTCATCTCAGCGGGGACTCAAGTTTCCTGACATGAGAAGTAGTGAAGTCTTAACCATCATATAGCCGAGTGCACGTGCATCCTGGAATATTCTCAAACCAGAGTACCCCCCCCCCAAAAATAGACATGAGATAAGTAATTACATATTACAAAGAAGCCCAAATTTATAAATTACGTCACACCCCCTGCCCCACCACCTACAAAACATCAAGTGTGAAAAAAAAAAAAAAAAAGAACCAAGTGAAATGGTAAGTATGGGAGGATAAAGATGAGACCTTAAAGCGAGCACATTGAAGGAAAATTGAGAATTTCCCTGAAGCATCGTTTCTGTGTTGTATTTTTAATGTTTTTTTGTGTGTGTTGGGGGGTGCAAAGCTAGCGTTCTGGATGTGTCCCCCATGCTCTTCCTCTGGCTGAGGTGGTCCAGACAAGAAGGCTGGGTGGGGTGTGTGTATGTGGGTAAGTGTGTGTGTGGAGGGGGGTCAGTTGGACAGGAACTCCAGGAGTGCAATATTAACAGGCCTCTGAAGGGAGAGCTGCAGCCTCACATGTCTACAGAGAGAGAGAAAGAGGGAACAAAAATGTGTAACTGATTATAGAATATCCACAAAGCTATTTACTTTTCTACACAACACGTGCAGTACAGTTACAGAAAATCAACTATACAACCAGTTTAGTTGCCAAAGCACTTTTCTCTCACCTGACAGTGCTTCGATAGGCTGGCTGGAGGGGTGGAGGGTGGCCACGGGGATCCCCTTGTCCTCGAAGGCCACCCTGGGCCCCTCGGGACCCCCGTCACAGTCGATGAGGCCCTGGTTGCGGCCCTCTGCATCGATGAGGGGCCGGCCCTTGGAGTTGACACCCAGGTCAATGAGCTCCTCGAAGCTCCAGGGGCCAGGCTTACCGTTGAGCCCCGGGGCCAGCTTGTTAGAGTCCTCGTTCAGGAACTCTGAGCCTTCTACCAGGCGACCCTTAGGCACTGGACTGGAAGGGGAGGGAGAGAGCCAGTCAGTATAAGGAAGGCGTCGAGTGAGTAAGTGAAAGAGACACTTAAAGCCAAAATAGTCCTACATCAGTTTCATTGTGCTTCATGTATTTGGGAGTGTGTGTTTTTGTGTCATACTTAACAGCCAGGGAATCCTCAGCGCTGGTTCCGTTGTTGTTCTCCTTGTCGTCCGCCTCTGGCTTCCAGTTCACGCTGCCCAGCGGCTCCCTACGCTCTCCCATTGGCTCACTGCGGGTCAGGCCACGCCCCTCGTCCATGCAGTCAGTCTCCATGGCGACATCTCCGGTCTGGGCTGACTCGTCGTCTGCAGAGACGAAACAAGCAGATGACTCAATTTGCACACGTACACAGAGGGAGTGGTGTCTGTGCAAACAGACAGGCTATTCAGTGTACACACACGGATGGTGGACAGTTACCCTTGGCTTCTTCTTCGTCACCCTCCTCGTCTCCCTCATCATAATCTCTCTAAACAGGACACATTAACAGAGTACTGGTCAAAATATCCATCAACAAGTAGGTGCAAGGACTACTGGGTGTTCTTATCCAAGGCGACTGACCTAAGTATTGGAGAAATTCCTGTTGCCATGGAGAGATCAGAGTATGAGAAATGTGAACTCACTTTTTCTAGGTCCCCTTTTCTGGTTCTCTTCATGATCTCCTCAATTCGCTGTAAGTAAGAGTGACAGGACGGTTCATGTCAAGAACCGCTGGCAAATTACACCCTGCAGACACTCAATGTAATGTAATACAAGTTAATGACAGTCGATTTGATTGGACTGCTTTAAAACTCAAGTGTTGGTATAGTGAGTGGATGTAGGGGGTATTTTCACTGAGTGTGCATACTTAATGTACATAATGAACATGTTACTGAGACCATAGTGAATGCATACAGTGTGTATGATAAAGTGTGCAAGCTGAAACGGTGATTCTCCACCCACCTTCTTCCTCTCCATGCGTTCCTGTTGGTTCTGGGCCATGACCCTCTCTCTCTCAATGCGGACCTTCTCCGCCTCAATTGCAGCCTGTGCCTCCGCCTCTTCACGCTGTGATTGGACAAACATGTTGCCAATCACACAAGCAGACAATCAATTAGATCAACACAAGACTAAAAGCATTTGTCCGTACCTCTTTCTGTAGCTCAGCCTGTCTCACGGCCTCCTCTACCTCCAGTCTTTCTCTGTCTGCCTCCGCCATAAGAGCGTCCTCCTCCTCTTTCTTCTTCCTCTCCTCCGCCAGCCTCTTCTCCTCCTCCAGGCGTTTCAACCGATCCTCCTCAGCCAAGCGTTTGTCCTCCTCCTTCCTCAGCCTATAGATAACGAGATATGGCCGGTCAATTTCCCCCCAGAGAGAGAAAGAGATTATAGTAGCCTCGTCTGGTTCCTCACTTCTCCTCCTCCTCTCTCAGAACTCGGAGTGCCTCCTCCCTCTCCTTCTTCTCCCTCGCCAAACGACGGTTCTCGGCCAGGATCATGGCAGCCTCTGCAGCCGAGTTGGTGCCCGCCATGGACTTGTCTAAGAGCCAGAGAGGAGACACACAAGAGTTTAGTTCGACCAATCTTAGCTAATATATTGGTCCACTAATAACAAAGTGTCAAAGCATAGCCAACACGATACAGGAGCCATAGCATCAAACACTCCATATAGAACTCTACTACTGTAGAGCACATTGAGAGGAGAATGAGAACTATAGGTTGAGAGAGGGAGATCGATGAAAAAGATAGAGAAAGAGGGAGCAAGAGAGAGAAACAAAAGGTTGGGATCCGATTTCAAATGACAGTCTCTGTGGCTGCTGGTCATAAAGAGCTTTCTGTGTCCTACTGCAGACAATCCTATTGATAGCAGCGAGTCCCTGCAGCACACGCAGTATCCATTAACCCTCTCCTAATGAGTTCTACAGTAGTAGTACAGGACTCTCACCAGAAGGGGGCACGAGACATCTCTAGGGCTAACAGGATGTAACTACAGCTGGGAGGGAGTTAATGGCTGTGCTGGTCTACAGCTAGCTACAGATCAACTTTCTGCTGCTGCCATGTCAGTTTCCCTTGCTAATGAACAGCAGAGGAACACACTAAACACACTGGTGAAACTTAGGAATTAAGCTATAGATCATTTATATACATCAGGATGGAGGACAGAGCAGAGGCTACTATGAGCCAAACAGATGTTCTTTATTACTCAGTTCACATATAGTACAGGGTTTCCAACCCACTGCTTCAGGGACTCACAGTACAGGCCCTGGCTCTCATTATCAGACGAAAGTGAGTCTCAAGACTATGAGACTGGTGTTTTTTCCTGCTTGATCAGAGCACGACAAGGTCCTTATGCAAGTGAGATTTTAGCCTTATGTCATGACTGTGGTACTGACAGAAGGAAATGGCTAACTCAGCCTAGAGAGAAATGTGATCTCAGTGAGGTTGGAGGTCCTCTTCACTCACCGTCCTTGTCTTTGGTCTTACTGGAGGTGGTATGAGTAGGGGTGGGTGTTGTGCTGGTCTGGGGAGCCTCTGGGGACTGGGGCACCACAGGCTGGATGGGACACAGGTCCTTTGGCTTGGAATCCCGCTTCCGCAGGGTTGGGGGGCCGGTGGGGGTGAGGGCCGGTCTCTGGATGGGTGGAGGTTTGGCCGAGGTGGGCTGGGGGGACGGGGGCTTGGCCGAGCTAAACTGAGGGGATGAGGGGCGATGTTTGATACCCCCAGGTGACGAGGGACGGTTACGTGGGCTTGGCCTGTAAGAGGGGAGACCAGATTAATGACGGTTTTATAAATTATCCAACAGCTGAGCAATATCAACAGTACACAATTAAAGACAGGAAATATTGGATATAGTTCAAACGTTCTCAGGGAGAGATGTGGGGTGTTACTTTGCACTGGGGGAGGGGGTTCTCTTGCTCGCTGGGAGGGGGGCGGGGGAGGGCGAGCGGTGGCGTCCCGCGATGTTGGAGGGCGAGGCGGGACGTTTCCCTCCGGGCGATGAGAACCTTTTCTCCTTCTGTCGTTCCACACAGAGATAGTGAGAGAAGAGGGACGATTCAGTCCATTACGTCAGATCCTCCAAATGTTATATTTTATCATCTCTAAAATAACACATTTAATTTTTTTTTTTATCTAATATAAAGTTACATGTAGGCTATAACATTTTATTCATTTCGTGTCATGCAGGGTTTTATCTGGATCAAAAGGGGCTTAGGTGGTGTGTGTGGCATGGGGGTACATAAATCCATCTGGTTTTAGTCATTACGGTTTACACAGAGTGTTTATTTAATCCCCCCAAAAATGTTCTACAATTAAAAACACTGGAATTAGTCGGCTTGACAGAACGTTTAGGCAGCCCGCCCAAGCATTTCAATGGCCGAAAAATCTGTCATGTATTTTGTTTCCACGTTAAGTGCATAATGGCGCCCCACCACTAAAATCCCTCATGAGAACACAAGTGGGTCAATAAACATGGAGTGACCAGATACCACCTGATCCATGAGACAGTCTCCCTCCCATGTGGTCAGTGTCATGGACAGTCTCCCTCCCATGTGGTCAGTGTCATGGACAGACTCCCTCCCATGTGGTCAGTGTCATGGACAGTCTCCCTCCCATGTGGTCAGTGTCATGGACAGTCTCCCTCCCATGTGGTCAGTGTCATGGACAGTCTCCCTCCCATGTGGTCAGTGTCATGGACAGTCTCCCTCCCATGTGGTCAGTGTCATGGACAGTCTCCCTCCCATGTGGTCAGTGTCATGGACAGTCTCCCTCCCATGTGGTCAGTGTCATGGACAGTCTCCCTCCCATGTGGTCAGTGTCATGGACAGTCTCCCTCCCATGTGGTCAGTGTCATGGACAGTCTCCTCCCATGTGGTCAGTGTCATGGACAGTCTCCCTCCCATGTGGTCAGTGTCATGGACAGTCTCCCTCCCATGTGGTCAGTGTCATGGACAGTCTCCCTCCCATGTGGTCAGTGTCATGGACAGTCTCCCTCCCATGTGGTCAGTGTCATGGACAGTCGCCCTCCCATGTGGTCAGTGTCATGGACAGGACAGTCGCCCTCCCATGTGGTCAGTGTCATGGACAGTCGCCCTCCCATGTGGTCAGTGTCATGGACAGTCGCCCTCCCATGTGGTCAGTGTCATGGACAGTCGCCCTCCCATGTGGTCAGTGTCATGGACAGTCGCCCTCCCATGTGGTCAGTGTCATGGACAGTCGCCCTCCCATGTGGTCAGTGTCATGGACAGTCGCCCTCCCATGTGGTCAGTGTCATGGACAGTCTCCCTCCCATGTGGTCAGTGTCATGGACAGTCTCCCTCCCATGTGGTCAGTGTCATGGACAGTCTCCCTCCCATGTGGTCAGTGTCATGGACAGTCTCCCTCCCATGTGGTCAGTGTCATGGACAGTCTCCCTCCCATGTGGTCAGTGTCATGGACAGTCTCCCTCCCATGTGGTCTGTCATGGACAGTCTCCCTCCCATGTGGTCTGTCATGGACAGTCTCCCTCCCATCCCCACTGCAGCACACATCAGCCTTTAAATAATGTCACAGGACTGACAGTCACTGTGAAGGTTACCGTGTGGGCCTGTCTGTTTCAAATGCATCCATTTGTAAAAAGCCCACGTGCCATGGGACGGGGGTCTGAAAACATGCTGATGGCACAGCAAGTTCATCCAAAATTTGTGTCCAAAATTTGACTGGTACTACACACACACAAACCAAAATTATAAAATGCAACATATAAAGTATTGGTCCCATTTTCCATGAGCTGAAATACTGTAAAAGAACAGATTTTCCATACACACAAAAAGCTTTTTGTTATCAAATTGTGTACACATTTGTTTACATCCCTGTTAGTGAGCATTTCTCCTTTGCCAAGATATCCATCTACCCGTCAGGTGTAACATTATGAAGCATGATCATTAAACAGTGCACCTTGTGCTGGGGACAATAAAAAGGCCACTATAAAATGTGCAGTTGTCACAACACATTGCCACTGATTTGAGGGAGCATGCAATTGGCATGCTGACTGCAGGAATGTCCAACAGAGCGGTTGCCAGAGAATGTCATGTTTATTTCTTTCGACCATGAGCCCCCTCCAACGTCATTTTAGAGAGTTTGTAAGTACGTCTAACCAGCCTCACAACCATGTGTAACCACAGCAGCCCAGGACCTTTACATCCGGCTTCTTCACATGCGGGATTGTCTGACGGGGGATGCTGAGGAGTATTTCTGTCTGTAATAAAGCTCTACTGTGGGGAAAACTAATTCTGATTGGCTGGGCATGGCTCCAGAGTGGGTGGACCTGGCTCCCAAGTGGCTGCGCCCCTGCCCAGTCATGTGAAATCCATAGATTAGGGCCTAATGAATTTATTTAAATTGACTGATTTCCTTCTATGAACTAACTGAGTAAAAAAAATAAAGTGCATGTTGCATTTATATTTTTGTTTAGAGAGTGTGTGTATATATATATATATATATCACAGCTCTGGAAAAAATAACAGTACAACCACTAAAATGATGAGTTTCTCTGGATTTACTATTTATAGGTATGTGTTTGGGTGAAATGAAAATGTTTTTGTTTTATTCTATAAACTACTGACAACATTTCTACCAAATACAAATAGTCATTTAGAGCATTTACTTGCAGAATGTTTTAACTTAAATCAATATTTGGTGGAATAACCTTGATTTTCAAATCACCACTTTCATGCGTCTTGGCATGCTCTCCACCAGTCTTTCACATTGATGTTGGGTGACTTTATGCCACTCCTGGCGCAAAAATTCAAGGAGCTTGGGAGTAATGTCAGTAGTTTATAGAATAAAACAAAACAACGTGTTTCTTACCCAAACACATATCTATAAATACACTGCTCAAAAAAATAAAGGGAACACTTAAACAACACAATGTAACTCCAAGTCAATCACACTTCTGTGAAATCAAACTGTCCACTTAGGAAGCAACACTGATTGACAATACATTTCACATACTGTTGTGCAAATGGAATAGACAACAAGTGGAAATTATAGGCAATTAGCAAGACACCCCCAATAAAGGAATGGTTCTGCAGGTGATCACCACCTCTCAGTTCCTATGCTTCCTGGCTGATGTTTTGGTCACTTTTGAATGCTGGCAGTGCCTTCACTCTAGTGGTAGCATGAGACGGAGTCTACAACCCACACAGGTAGTGGCTCAGGTAGTGCAGCTCATCCAGGATGGCACATCAATGCGAGCTGTGGCAAGAAGGTTTGCTGTGTCTGTCAGCGTAGTGTCCAGAGCATGGAGGCGCTACCAGGAGACAGGCCAGTACATCAGGAGATGTGGAGGAGGCCGTAGGAGGGCAACAACCCAGCAGCAGGACCGCTACCTCCGCCTTTGTGCAAGAAGGAGCAGGAGGAACACTGCCAGAGTCCTGCAAAATGACCTCCAGCAGGCCACAAATGTGCATGTGTCTGCTCAAACGGTCAGAAACAGACTCCATGAGGGTGGTATGAGGGCCCGACGTCCACAGGTGGGGGTTTGCAGGACGTTTGGCATTTGCCAGAGAACACCAAGATTGGCAAATTCGCCACTGGCGCCCTGTGCTCTTCACAGATGAAAGCAGGTTCACACGGAGCACGTAACAGTCTGGAGACGCCGTGGAGAACGTTCTGCTGCCTGCAACATCCTCCAGCATGACCGGTTTGGCGGTGGGTCAGTCATGGTGTGGGGTGGCATTTCTTTGGGGGGCTGCACAGCCCTCCATGTGCTCGCCATAGGTAGCCATTATGTACCGAGATGAGATCCTCAGACCCCTTGTGAGACCATATACTGGTGCGGTTGGCCCTGGGTTCCTCCTAATGCAAGACAATGCTAAACCTCATGTGGCTGGAGTGTGTCAGCAGTTCCTGCAAGAGGAAGGCATTGATGCTATGTACTGGCCCGCCCGTTCCCCAGACCTGAATCCAATTGAGCAGGTCTGGGAGGAGATCCCTCAGGAGACCATAGGTAGCCATTATGTACCGAGATGAGATCCTCAGACCCCTTGTGAGACCATATACTGGTGCGGTTGGCCCTGGGTTCCTCCTAATGCAAGACAATGCTAGACCTCATGTACCGACCATCCGCCACCTCATCAGGAGCATGCCCAGATGTTGTAGGGAGGTCATACAGGCACGTGGAGGCCACACACACTACTGAGCCTAATTTTTACTTGTTTTAAGGACATTACATCAAAGTTGGATCAGCCTGTAGTGTGGTTTTCCACTTTAATTTTGAGTGTGACTCCAAATCCAGACCTCCATGGGTTGATAAATTTGATTTCCATTGATAATGTTTGTGTGATTTTGTTGTCAGCACATTCAACTATGTAAAGAAAAAAGTATTTAATAAGAATATTTAATTAATTCAGATCTAGGATGTGTTATTTTCGTGTTCCCTTTATTTTTTTTAGCAGTGTAGTAAAACCAGAGAAAGTGATCATTTTGCAGTGGTCTCTAAATTCTTTCCAGAGCAGTATATCAGGGTTTCTGTTGGGAAAATGTGGAGCTTGACATTTGACCAGCAGCAATTTAATTCACCGGATATTTGAGAAGTTTACCAGACCCATATGCAAATCACATTTAGGTTACAGTAATTCATATTAACAGAACATTCGAGGATGCAAAGATATGCGGTTCTTCTTACTGAATTCTGATACGCACTTTGAAGATGTGGACGGTTATTCTAACATTTACTTTTCCTCAGCCAACAAGATGACAAACGAATAGCAAAGTCACTAGCCCATGTCAACCTACTATCGGACTTATTAGACAAGTTAGCCTCTTCTATTGGTCAGCTTGTTGAGAAAGAAATGGACTATTCCAAAACAGACTCTGGGACAGTTGTGGGACAATAGATGGCAAATTCATACAACCAGTTGGTCTAGGCTACATAAAAATAACAGTTAAAAAGCAACGAGGTTAAAACAAATCAGAAAGTTTAGCTTTTAATGTTGATAAAATATTAGTAGGCTACAAAATGTTTAATTCCATAACACAATTAGCAGGAAAACACCTCAAAAGTGCCTCAAAAGGGTACCGGACATGTGACAGAAGAAAATGGAGAAGCGAGATCTAATATGCAACACCTAGCATTGGTTGCTAATATGAATAGGATTATGCCTTTGGCTGCAGGACAAGGAAATACATTTGATATAAACTAAGTGCCCCCACGAGTCCACGGATATGGTGGAATTTGGCTGGCTACTTTGACACAAGACATAGCTCAATTTATTTGAGTTTATTTAACTAGGCAAGTCAGTTAAGAACAAATTCTTATTTACAATGACAGCCTGCAGGGAACAGTGGGTTAACTGCCTTGTTCAGGGGCAGGAGAGATTTTTACCTTGTCAGCTCAGGGATTCTATCCAGCAACCCAAGGCTCTAACCACTAGGCTACCTGCCGCCCCAATAATATGTGGTAAAACGTTTTAATTTCAAACAATTAAGTATATGTTTTCAAAATGCATACTGCCTAAGATGCATAACGAATATACTGTACACACACACACTGCAATTTAATTCCACAATTTTATTCATAGTAACCTATAGACCGATAAGCATGACCAGTCAAATGTATTTACATCGACTGGTATTTCAAATCAATTAGGCTAAATAGCTTTATTTCAATGTGGTTTTTTCCCTCCCAGTCAAATTGTACATTTGATTTATTTTCTAATATATCTACATCATTATTATTTTTTTTAATCAGCCAAAAAAGCCAGTTAACGGAAACCCTGGTGTGTGTGTGTCACATGCGTGCCTGTGTACTTATCCTTGCTTTGTCTGAAAACTGTTTAAGAAACCGTAAAAGCCAGAGTGTGCATTTAGTTCTAGACCATTTGTTTTATGTGGGAGCAGAGAAGGCAAAGCAGAGAAGGCAAAGTGCATGCACTGTATGATAATTATTCTGTGAGGATGTGTGTGGAGAAGAGAATGAAAGAGAGGGATGGCTTCATAAGAGGAAGTGCCGTCACCTATCCATTTCACCACACAGAGTACCCTCCGTCCACACACACACTGGAGATGTACACTAGCTAATCACTCAGAAGATGAGTGCATGGACAAGCACACACGCAAAGACACTGGCATGTCTGCCCGCATCATAGAAGCAGAATGACTCCCTTTAATGTGTATTCTGGATATCACCAATTTTCTCTTCACATACCATCTCCCTAGCTTAGAGCTGTCCCCTGCAAAGCTTTGGTGAGATACCTACACGAGTGTCTTTGTCTCGCTCTGCAATCTCTTTTGTAGGCTGTACTGTGAAACATCTCTCCTCCTCACCCACAGCTTCATCTCCTTATCCTCTCATTTATCCTTGCTGATCTTAAAAACACAGACTGTGTCAAAACAATATAGAGGCTACCTACCAGGAATTGGCTTTCACCTGTCCAGTTGTTCATAGTCGGAGGAAAAGAGCAAAGGAGACGAGGAGAGGAAGCCACCTCAGGCTATTGAGACGCAGCCCCGGGCAGGCTCACGATGTGGCCTGCTCGCTCTGTCCTGCTTTGCATTGCCTGACCCAGCCGCTCCAATTCACTACTATACTCGGCCTATTGCGGCTCCTTTGTCTTTTTCTGAGACAATAGCGCTACTTCATATGCAGGAAGGACCATGGAGGAAGGGCAGGGAGGGAGAGCGAGCCAGGCAGTGGAGGACACTGAACCAATCAAAGAGCTTCCCACAGGCTCATGGAACACGTCTCGAGGCCAACATGATGCTGCTTAATGCCCAATGACTCTACTTAGGGACTAAATCTTGAATGCAGTATAGTTGCATCTTTTTACTTGTTTGGTAGACATCTCTAATGCAGCAAGAGTGAGCAACGACCTCCTCTAGTGAACAAAGCTTTTCACCCCAATGGACAATAAAAAAAATAATTCAATTCAGACTCGGTCTGAACTGTGGGATAGCAATGTGATCCTGAGAGAACACCGCTCTCAGATCAATATCGTGGATGGATAACCCACAGGGCTGCTTTGACTGGCAAATCATACAGGATGTGTGTGCATATAAAACCAGTACCATTTGTCCACAGGATTTATTTTCCTGACACCGTATCATTGCAGGCTCGGAGAGAGTGTTAATCATGGCTTTAAGCACCTTGTTCCTGTAACTTTATCCTGGTGTCATACGGGCTTCTGGGAAAGATACCCCACACACATTTACATAGCATACACGGCCACTGTGGACTGTGTACTTACTGAGAATGCAGAGACATGTAGCTACTGTATTTCCACTGGCTACTATGGCGATACATTTACACAGTGGAGACACAACAACGTTCTTAACTGATTTGCCTAGTTAAAATAAAAATGATCAGTTTGCCACCATGGACATGAACACACTAGCTACACCCAACCCTATCAGGTGTTAAAGTGCTCGGCTTTGCCATTCTTAGTGCTCGACACATGCACCAGATCCCATGTCCATTCTGTTAATAAGTCTGTCTTCCATACGTCCATTCTATACATGCTAATTCTATGTCTTCCATACCTCCATTCATGCCAATTCGGTCTTCCACATTTATGAGGTCTCACCAGTGAGGGGTCCACTTGGTCTGCCGAGGCGGATGTAGGCAGGGTGGCGCTCTTCTGCCGGTCGATACTGCGGCTGCGCAGGGGTCCTCGCTGCACCGGGTGCAGGGGGCTGGCCGAGGCTGAGCGAGGACACAGGTGACACTCTGGTAAAGGACACAGTCATCGCAGGGCAGGGAAACCAGCCAATGGGAGCATGGGTAAAAGCAGCCGAGTTGGGTGAGCAAAGCAGAGGCATGGAGAGAGAGAGAGATGGAGAAAATACAAGTAGAAAGAAGATGGTTCGGGGGATAAGAGCACAAAACAACATGGCATATTGTTAGATTATGCACTGGTGGCACAAGGTTGGTTGTTGAAGCATCAGGGCTAGGCTGGCAGTGGCAGGGCTGGAGGGGGGAGACAGAGAGACTGGGACAGACTGACATCCCCTGATTGGTTCTAAAGCTCTTGTGCTGCACAAAGCTGAACACATTGACACAACACGGCACTGAGCACACCGCCACAGCAAACAGTGCACACAACCCACCACCATCGCAGCACAAGCTGACCGCACTCACACTCTAGAAGCACCGCAAATGCTGGAGGATGACGTTAATGGTTGGTACCCATTTGTATAAAAAAAAATAATAATAAAAAAAAAAAAAAAATTGGGGGGGGATCATTTCAGGCGTATCAGCATTTCCTGTTTTAAAGAATATTTTAGGGCTTAGCCTAGTACACCAGTGCCACTACTCCTTCCACCTTGAATTCAATCCAAATCAAAACAGTAGAATACATGACAGAAGTCCTTCAGGGAGAATTCTGTATGCACACTGTCAGCTACACCATAGAGTACTCCAGTATATTTGGCTTACCTGGCTAGTCAATTTCTGACCCACATGGAGTAGCTAGCCTCTCTAAAAAGGGTGTTAATGAGAAAACCTGAGTGAGTCGGTTTCATAGAGAGCCAGTGTAAGCTGGTCTGTGGTTCGGGACACGAGTTCTTACTACTGTAGCTGGGTGCTTGCTGTGTCAGATTGGGGGATTAGCAGTGGTAATCCGGAGGCCCAGGGATTTTGCTCACCCTGCCAGTCCCTACTCCCAGATATGCTCTGTAACTCATTCTGATGAGCAGCAGAGATAAAGGATGCGCTGTTGAAATTAACACTCCCTGTCCATAAACTGTCACATCATGTTTCTGGGGGCTATAATTATTAGTGGGGAGGGAAGCCATACCAGCTAACGTGTCTCAATGGGTTGTCGATACGCACCGCACAGCTGTCAAATCAGCACCACGTTACGACACTATGCAGTACATGGCAGGCCAACCAGGCCACTCAACCATGTTCAACTAGCCATCTCAGAGCATAGGGTTAATGGGTTCAGCCCAGGATATGTGATCAGGGGGTTAAGTCCATTAGGTAAGCGGAGGAAGAGCCTCTAGATAGGGATCAAATGACCCCTAAGTAGTATGGAAGATATCTCATAGCTTCTGCACTTCCTCATGGTGACGTATTCCCATGAAAGCACATTAGATATTAACAAATAGCGTTCTAATCACCGGTGTTGCAAGTCAACAGAAGTCAATGACCTGTGCTGAACTACCTTTAGGTCAAATTAGTAAGACCAGCTGAACTGTGCATTCTGTAACAGGTATTCCACGGGCAGTGTCCTAATAGAATAGAGTTGTAACAGGGATCGGAGCAGAAGCTCCTCTAGGCAAGTCCCCAGCTCCCTGAGATCATTACTAGTTACCAGCACACAACCACCACAACACTCATTCTCTCTCACGCAACAAGCACTGGGCCCACAAGAAAGCAGCTTAGTGCAAAGCCTCCAGCATGGGCCCTGTTTCCCAGGGCCCCATCCTCAGACAATTGTGTCTGAGCTAAGTGCATGTGAGCAGTGCTTGTGTGTGGCGCCAATCTACATATGTATACACAACCTTGTGATCACGAGTGTACTTTTACTGTAAAGCAAGTTCTGTACCACTAAGCAAGCAGGGCCCCTCAACATTGAAATTACAGGACTATAGCCTTCAGCCACCACTGTACAGCAACCACCACCAAAAACAACAAGGGGGCACAGATTGCTTCAAAGGATTTGCCTAGCCAGCAGCAGGGGCCTGGGCTAGAGAGATATATTTCTATATATCTAGTGACATAATATGGTCCTGGGGTGGGGGGAGATCTGGGTGTTTTATAGCTATTAGGTAGTGATGTAATGGGGGCAGGGGTGTGGATTTCAGGCTCTTATCGTATACTGTAGCTAGTGATATGATGGAGGCCAGAAGCAAGGTTGGGGGGGGTCCCTGTTAATTGCTGAGTCCTCAAGCTCTAAAGGGGTCTCCTCTGTGGGGTTACCTGGGGCGTCGCCTCCTTCGGCCGACAGGGCAGCGGCGCTCTTGCTCCTAGCTAGTGAGGCCTGGGTGGGGGTGAGCAGGCGACTGAGGAACCCTCCGTCCACGGGGCTCGCCAGGGGTTTGCGAGCTACACGGCCAGCATGAGCGGAACCCCCCCAAAAATGAAGGAGCCAAAACAAGAAAAAGAAGGAGGCGATAGGAGGGGGGGTGAGGGTCAACACAAAGAAAGGGGCGGAATGGGGTTTTGGGGGGGTCACCATGTGATTTCCACTCATAAAAAGGAGAGAATAAACATAAGAAACCAAGCCGTGTCGCAATAGTCTTGAATGGCTTCCCTGTGGAAACCTAGTCCTATCAACATTCCACCCAGTGGTCATGAGGACAAAGAGACCAGGAAAGGAAGCCATGAAAAAGTATTGAGACAGACCCAGAGTGATTGTCGAGCAACTGAAGAGGACTAGTGAGGTACAATGAGGTCAAATTAAGGTGTGTCCCTGGTGCAGAAGGGATAAAAAGGGTGTTAGTGAGCTTAGTCCACAGACAGGAAAGGGTGTGTGCTATGGGGTAGATAGGGAGGGCAGGGAACATAGAGGTAAGGGCTCAACGTAAGAGTGCGCAAGTACTCTTAGGTTTCTACTGTACAGACTCAGTGCTTTGTTTTGGGAAGAACAATAATTTAAAGTCAAATGGAAAATGCCAATCTAAGGCAGTAATTCTATGCCCTGCCCACCGCATTTGAAAAGACAGTGGTGTACCGATCACTTATGCACGTTATCGAGAGACTGTGAGTCTGACAGTAAAAACCGAGAGCTCTTGATCTCATGCAATGACAGAATACAGTTCCCCTTTGGTTCCATTGGAAACCCAGTAACAAAAGGATGAAAAACAAAAACAGAAAGGTAAAAGTAAAATGGGCTATAAGCACCGTTTCCTTTTTGGCACTTTGGATGAAGGGACTTCCATCGAGGCCTCCTTCAGGCTCCCTGACAGAGTGGACGTCTTTTTCAGACAGACTAATGTTTTAGAGGTAGAGTGGCCCAGCCCCTTCAACTGTCAGTCACAGAGCTCCAGACTGATTATAGGACAGGGTCATCCAGGGAACATGGTTAGGAACGGGAGAGTTTTCCCCTGTCTAGTTAATGAAGGGATTCAGCTTTTAAGGACAGACATGGATGTCTCGTTGTGGGATTCTTCTAACTCAGTATGAGACGTTCAAAGATGATCTTATTGAGTCAAACTGAAAGGCTGAAGGATATTTGAACACTGCATTAAGTCTCACAAAACATCACAGCACTGAGAAACAATTTGCCCTGTAAATGAGATGCGTTTTTTTTCTCTCTCCCCAACGCAGTTAAGCCAAAACCACGTCCCGTTATTCAGAGGAGCGTTCTACTACGCTCCCATTGGCTAGCTAGCGGTGTCTCACTCACAGGCGATCAGGGCGGAGACAGTGAACCTTCCAAGTTAAGGATGGAAAGTGTAATTTAACAACCACCATAATGGAGGCATATTATCATCGCGTCATCATGTTTGGTAACATTTGCCCATGTATTTATTTTCAGAGTTTCAATGGGTTGTAAAAATGTCTCAGAACTCTGCTGAATTCCCTCAATTTAAGGTCAGCAAGGTTAACCTAGGCTAATTAACATTACTAGCTCGGTATTTGAAGTTATATTATCATAAGTAGTCTACCAGGTGAAAGCGTATGCTTACTATTCATAATTCCTCAAATATTTATTAGCTAAATCATTCAGTCGAATACGCTATGCTACAGCCATTGAATCGGTCTGAGCGTTAAGGGATGCAAACGGCTAGCTCGGTCCACGACGTCATGTTTGAAAAATATACTATCTTGAAGATAAAAGGGCAAACGTTATTAATCAGTAACTGAAATTTCGCACTACGGAGATATTCACTTCCGGACTTGGAGCGCTCAAAGCGTTGTTGAACGCCCCTCTGAATAACGGGGCGTGGTTTTGGCTTAAACTGCGTTGGGGAAAAAGAACGAACGCAAATGAGATGGTCGCTTTTCAAAATGACTCTACAATCAATATACAGTATGGACAGATGGAGTGGTTAACACATAGGCATACAACACAGTTAGTAGTAATAGCACAGCATTTCAACAAGGAGTGGCCATGCTAGTGCTCTCTAGACACTAGCTGAAGTGGGATGGCACTGACATACACCGCAGGGGCACGAGACCACACGTGTCAAATCCTCTGCTTACATACGTCATCTGCAGGGAAAACAACAAACCCATTGTGACCAACAAACAAAACATTGTGTTAGTCAGGAGCACAAAGGAGGTATTTCTGGTTTATAGCAGCTCCGAGAGAGAGAGCGAGGTTAAGACAAGATTATCTGGGAGCAAAAAAAAACACAGGGGTGAGCAACAATATAGGAGGGATCTGTTCGAGAAAGATAAAGGAGTGAGGTGAGTTAGCAACACGAGGACCAGAGAGAGTCCCTGGTAGAGACCAGGGATAGACGGAGACACAGGAGTTGGGCAGGTAGGTTAGAGGCTGTCGAGAGGCAGACAGACAAGTGTGCGCAGTGTTGGCTGGAAAAGAGCACATGTGTAGAGAGAGGGGCAAAGAGTGGAGGAAAAGGCTGGTTTGGAAGTTTAGAAGCACTAGGCTGCTGCACTTCACAATCGCCGCAACACAACAGTAGCTGCAACTGGCTACACCTCTCCAGCTGGCGCATACAAATCACCGCTAGGAGCTGAACATTAGCGAACTGAGTTAAAAGACAAAATGTCAGAGGAGATGCGTGCTTGTTATTACAAAAAGAGGAGGTCCGAGCGATGCAGACAACGACGAGAATATAAAATAGGTACATGCTAGCCACCTTGGTCGTCTGTAGTCCCCTTGTCGAGCTTGGAGGGGGTTTGCGTTTTGCCCCCTCCCGCTCGTGTAAGGGAGGAGCTTCTCTTCTTCAGGGAGGGTCCTACAGACAGGAGAGGGGGGTTACAGCCTACCAGGGACAGAGGGGGCGGGTCAAGCTCCCCTAAAAGTCCTCAAGAACAACATGAATGTTATTTAGCATTATTTTGTTCTCATTACAGTACAAATCAATTGTTAGTCGACTGTGGCTAAATTGCACTGTATGTTCCATGTGAGCAGAAGGAACACAGCCATTGCACTGGTCATAATCTGGTTACTGGCTCTCTCTTGATAGAGAGCTACATGATGTCTAGCACCACAGTAGTGCATGGTGTTAGCCTGCATCGGTCAACTAATCAGTTCCAAAAAAACATTCATCTAGATCTAAGAAACATGCAAAAAACTAAAAGACTCTATATCAATTATCTTAAATATGTTCAGGCACCACTTCCCAGTGGGCACAGGTTGAATCAAAGTGGAATAGACGCCGAATTGCAGTCTTTGCCCAGTGGGTTGTAAGGAGCCTCAGAGCCACACCAGGCAATGGTTGCTCAGACTCATTAGAGGTTGTGTAGAGCATGTAAAGGAGGGCCTTAATATGCACCTGTCTGTTCCACCTGAAGCTTTTTCCTGCCTTCCTTATTGGGCTGAGTGTATAGGTCGATTTTGTCGTTTCTAGGCAACCGGTTCAATGACGAACTCCTCACACGAGCACCTGAGAGACAACGAGTAGACACCCAGGGTGAAACAGTGACACAGCCATTTCTCTTCCCGTCTCCTTCACAATAACAGGCATAGGAACATTGTTGTAGTTGGTCTAATTTGTCCCTTCTACTTAAGAGGGACATACACACTGGAATATTGCTGCAGGTGGTCTTACAATTTCCATCATCCTACCACAGGAAGGCCCAAGGTCACAGGGATCGTTATTACAAAAGAAAATGTGCCGACATTCTCAGAATGTGTTCCTAACCCTGGTGAAAAAGGAAACGGGCTAGTGGAATTTGACACAGAGACAGGTTAAGGAGGAGAGAAATCAACAATATCAGATAGCGAGAGAGGACAGACAACATTGTAAGTATCTTGGCGACGGTGGAGGAAAAGGAAGCTGTGGAGAGAGAACGATTGGACCTAGAATGATTCTTCTTCTCAGTGATGGTCAGAAACAATGCAATTCCCTGCGAATCAAACCAGGATGAATTGCATTAGCATTAGGAAGGTACAGTACAAAGACTACCGAAGACGATAGAAGAGATCACAAATGCGTCACTGATGCTTTGGGGCAACTCCTTCCCTGTGTCACAAAATGCACTACAAAACTGAAAGTGAACAGTAAATGGATGCAATGGAATCCCAAGTTCATGCTGGGTTGATCATTGGTTGAGGTCAGAAACAGCGAGCCACGGCATTGGTTTACCAGTCTATAATGTTCCGCTGATTGGCTTGTCTCTCAGCTCCTGGACACGGGAAGGAGAGGGTCAACGCAGTGACAATAACAGTGGGCTGACACGGTGGCTGGGTAGAGGGTAGGATGGAACGCAGGAGGGTGGAAAGGGGACTTACTTTTGTCGGGAGAGTTGATGAGGGTGGCGGAGGAGGAGGACAGGCGCTTGTTGATGCCAGCCTCAGACAGCTGTTTCAGGTTCATGGTGGAAGTGGAGCGCTTGTCAACTAAGGGGTGGAGGGAGAGACAGATAGGGAGGGAGGGGGTTATACAGGAGACTGACCAATGGGAGACTGGTGGAAGGGGAAAGGACATGGGGTGGGGGGGGTGGGTGGAGGACAGGGTTCTGCAGGGTCCTAATGACCTGCAACCAACATTCAACACTCATTTAGCCTCAATTCTAGGGCATACTACACCGGTGGGGTCCATGTATAAAACAATCATTGAACTAAGGCACTACTGAACATAATACATTTTGATAACAGAACAAGTAGCAGACCAAAGCCATTCCAGTTCATAGGCAGGCACAGCAGTTCATGATAAAAGTTGAAAAGCCAGAAAAAAAATCCACAGAATAGATACCACAGGTGAACAGTCAAGAAATCAACATTAGTTGGCACGTGTTAAACAGTCAACAGCAGTGCTGCTCAGAGAGCAGAGCCTACATGTGACACCTCATCTGAAAGTGCTTCAAAGTGAGTGAGAGAGTAAAGAAAAAGAGGAAGTCCACCGGCTTGTGGGACAGAAGTGACAGTGAAGTTGCCCATACATGCTGATCTAAGGTCAGCCTTGCATTTTCCCCACTAACGGTTAATGTCAGGATAAGCTGATCCTAGACATGTACATATAAGCAAAATCAACCCATCCCTGGGAGAACCAGGAAGATATTAGTGAGGGAGTGAGTAAGATAAGGGCTGGTGGTTAACATAACAGTGCCAGTCCATGCTGCTTTGCTGTGGGTACAGTACAGGTATCAACCAGTTTAACCTGCACTTTGTTGTGTCCTGGGGGGCTTTTCTGGAGACGCGGGTGAGATTACTATAGCTACTGGAGAGGCGGCACCTGCGTCAGGGTCTCCTGTGGGGGGGGAAGAGAGTCTCTCAGCGGGGAGACAGGAGCAGACACATACCGCCCACAGGGGCAGTGAGGAGGAGGAAAAGGGCTGGCTGACAACAATCAGTAGATTTCCATCTCTGACAGTCAGCGCCCACAACACAGCTGCTAGGAAACAAGCTCACATGATAAGACTCGGATGAGGATCAGACCACATATGGGTCAAATGACCTGATAACAGACATCTTTTTTTGACCTATAATATGAACATTGCTTTTATGAAGTATGGTCCGGATTCCCTTACACAGATTAAGCCAAATCCTTGACTAAGCGCTTTCAAATGGAGATTCTCTTGGATTACATTTTATGTCCAGGACTAGGCTTAATCTGTGTCTGGGATACGGCCCCTATATGATTATGAGCAATAAATTAAAGAAAAACAGATTGAGATATTATATAGCAGCTATGCTAACGCTCACTGCACATTAAGAGTATGCGTCATTAAACTAAAGAGGCATTCAGACTTCAAAAGAAAAGCATAGAAAATGTTGAGAAATGTCGTTAAGCGAGCCTCGGACATACGCAGAACATATACCGATGCCTAAATCAACATAACTCCAGCTGACAGCAAACCAATAACGAGCCAGTCACTCTGAGGATGAGTCAGCAAGTTTTAACCGACCTGTGCTTTTCAGCATCCGCTGTCAGACAAATAGGAAACCATAAATCCTTACACACATGCTTGAGTCCTATACACTTAGCAGTCCTATCCATATGGTATAGAGCAGAGTGGAATGGTATGGAGGAGGATTCCTTACCGGATCGGTTGTCTGATTCTGAGAGTCCTCCCCAAGACCACCTCTTCTGCCTCTGCTCCACTCTCTGGCTGCGCTCCAGGGTCCGCCGCATCACCGCCTCATAGTGCTCCTGCAGCACACAGAGGGAGAGAGAGAAGGGGAGAGAGCGGGGGTGGAGGAATGCAAAGTCATTCACATGACAAAGTAATTCTCTGGGTCTCCCAAACCCAAATAAACAGGGTCAAAGGGATAATGATGACAATATGAGCCTACGTCCCCGAATGAGGTGAGTCGATAACTCAAAGAGAAATGCTGTTTTCAGTCTGACAATAACAGTTCACTACAATATGATCATAGTGAAACAAGAGGGGGTGATGACAACGTTAGATAAAGCCCAATTGTCTGCTCTACTTTGAAGCAAAGATTAATATCCCTGTAATATTTTTTAAATTATTTAGTCTTTCATATGTTATACCAACACTACATTGTTCTGGGGTGGTAGAGTTGCATTTGTCTGCTTAGCAGTGGTGCAAAGCAACAGGTCACTAGAACCAATCAGGCTGGAATAAGAACACTGAGGGAATGAATTTCCTGCAGCAGACGCCCATTAAAAGAAGCAAAAACAGGAGATGGTTTCATTCATAACACTAACAAAGTATGCATCCTTTCCTGAAGTTGTTCACTCATGCTCTAACAGAGACATAGCATTAACTCTGCCAATTAGGCTACACCAGACAATCCATGAACCTGAGCAGTGAAAATAGTCAACTCGTGATAGCTGCACATTTGATTAGTCACTGCAGTTCACCCGTCCCAATTCAAATACATTATTTTCGCTTACTATGGATATCGACATGCTCCAGTTTAGTGCACACATTTACGCCATTGACTACACAAATAGTCTACAAAACAAGAGTTGTATCTGTAGCGCCACCCTGGTGTTGGAGGACCCCCGGGACCCGTACCTTCTCTTCCTCCTGTTTCTGCTTCCTTTTCTCCTCCACAGCCGAGCGTCTCTGCTCCTCCTTCCTGCGCTGCTCGTCCAGCTTCTTCTGGCGCTCCTCCATCTGACGCTCCACCTGCAGCTTGGCCTTACGCTCTCTCTCCAGGATCTGAGAGTCCTTCGCAGCTGGATAGGCGGGTGTGTGTTTAGGTGTGGCATGTATGCGCGCGCAGTGTAAAGAGAAAAAGGGAAAACACATTGGTTTGTTTACTTTGTGACCAGCCCAGTGGTCAAAATCACCCAATTAAAATCTCCCAGTAAAGTCCCACTATATAGAAGGTATTTCCTGTCTCAACAGGAACTTGTAATGTATACACTTGTGTATGTTGCTAAGATAAGTAATGAAATGGTCAGAGGCTGGGCCCATTAAAGAGAATGGTGTACAGGCCGGACTCCTGAGACATTAGCTAATAGCTAGTAGAACGTGTTGATGGATTATGACCAACCCATAGAAATGGACCCACCATTTAGACTGAGCTCTTACCTTGCTGCCTATCGGCCTCCTCTCGTCTCTCTTTTGCCACTCGAAGCCGGTCGTCTATCCTTAGTGCAGCACCATCAATGACTGCATGCACACAGAGATGCAGATAAGTGTGTACACACATGCAGTGGAAATAGTGTGGGCATGGGCAGAAAATCAGTGGTGGATTATGATGTGCTGCAGGGTCACCGTGAGTTAATCACCTGACAGGCAGATGTGCTCATCATGAATGACATTAATGCCCTTTGAGTCATCACCTTATTACTGCAACAGTTGACAGCACTGTTTATGCGGCATTAAGCCACAACGACATGGCGGTGTGACGTGTGAGTGATAAGTGTCACTCATTATAACCCAGGTAACAGACAATGTGATTTGTAGTTAAAAAACCTGTATGAGATAAGGAATATATATAAATAAAAGACTGGCCACTTGGCAATGAATTAAAGGTAGGCTTAATTTATGACTACTGAGCCATCGTCATGTTTACCACATGGTTAATGACAAACATTAGCTAAGCCTCCACACTGGAACTCTGGCAGAGGCTATGGGAGAGACATACGAGCTGTTCTGGTGGTGGGTGTGTATACGTTTGTGTAGGCCTAGGCTATAGGTATGCATAATATATACATATGAATGTACCCTGTTTGTTTGTGTGTGTGTGTGTGTGTGACAATGCAGATGCAGCAGGCTAGGGATATTTTGTTACCTGGCCGGGGAGACTTCGCTGCAGTGGTGTTGGGTGGTGTGTTTGCTGTTGCAGGGGATGCAGGTACTGGGCTGTTCCCTGCTAGGCTGCGCCGCTCCTCTGCCTGCGCCTGCGCAGATGCAGCTAAAGACACACACGACACAGAGAGAGAGAGAGAGAGAGAGAAAGTCAGGTCACGCTGTCTAGAATAGCATGATGAAATGTCTAATGAAATGAAAATGCCTTTGGAATAACGAGCTGCTGAGCAGTCTAGAGCAGGTGGCTCTCTGTGCTTTGTTTGTCCTCCATAGGAATGCATGTTCTAGAGAGATCCAGAGGAATTAAAGCTACAGAACAATCCAGCTATTCAGCCTCCCCCTGCCCCCTCTCATCAACGGTCAGCCAGGCTGCTGTCCACTGGGCTCTGAGTCTCTCGAAACACCCAGTTCCCAGCATTCAAGTGACCACCCTATGCAGACATCCCTGGATTTTAAAGGATCAGATGAGGAACACTTTAGTGTAAGGGTTAAAATGTTGGTTTCAGACTTGGGCAAATGACAAAAAAACATTGAGGCCTAGACCTCCATAGGGCACATCAGAGAGCCCCACTCAGCATGGCCAAAATGGCTCCATTCAAAGTTGTAACCTATTGCTATAGGGGCCTCTATAATAAGCCTATCAAGGCAGCCAAGGCACTAGGCCGGCAGGGGGGAAAAGAGGGGGGTGGAGAGAGGGAGGAAGTGGAAAGAACGTGATCAACAGCTCTGAGCCATGGTAGCAGCCCTTTCCTCATCCCCAGTACGTGAAAATGTGTGCGCGTGTGTGTCAGTGGAAGAAAAAGTACCCAATTGTCATAAAAGTAAAAAGATAACTTAATAGAAAATGACTCAAGCAAACCAGATGGCATTTTCTTGCTTTTTTAAATTTATGGATAGACAGCGGGCACACTTCAACACTCAGATATAATTTACAAACAAAGCGTTTGTGTTTAGTGAGTCCGCCAGATCAGCGGTAGTAGGGATGACCAGGGATGTTCTCTTGATAAGTGTGTGAACTGGACCATTTTCTGTCCCGCTAAGGATTTAGGTCAAATGTATGGAGTAAAAACATTATTTACATTATTTTCTTTAGGAATGTAGTGAAGTAAAGTACAGATACCCAAAAAAAACTCCTTATTAAGTAGCACTTTGAAATATTTGTATTTAAGTACATTACACCGGTGTGTCAGGAGCATTGTGAGACTGCTGACAGAGGGGTCGTCATGTGATAGCACTCTGGCTGCTGATCAAGCTCAAGCCAATAGTCTGAAATAGCCTCCTGACTACTGTCCTTCATGACCACCACTGATAAGTGGAAGGACAGGTTGGAATTTTCAACTGCTGCTTCGGTGATGCTCTATCTGGTTAGATTAGAGATTGTGAAGGAAAGAATACAGGAAAGGACACCGCAAAAGAGTCCCTTTCAGGCTGTTGGAGAACAAAGTCAACACAAAACCGGTCCCCTCTCACTGCTCTTTATGATGTCACATGCAAACAATAATGTTAGTGCAACACAAAGGAACCGTGATCCTTACTTCCCACAGCACCTCTGGCTCTCCCTACCCGTCTGCATTGAGACAGTAGGTGACAATAGGGGAGCTCTCAATGGCTCTCCTTACAAGAAGTGACACTGACAGTACACTGTGTTCACTGCCATGCTTTGTTTCATACTGTTGTTTTCTGCTGAGTGGGATGACCGGGAGTGCATATTACAGAAAATCTCATATAAGGAGGAAGAGAATCTGCAGGAGAAAAAAAAACAATTCAGCCGGATATGAACACAAAACAAAGGCAGGTTATCAGCGAGTGGAAACTCAATCAGGAACATAAAGGGGACTATAGAAGAGGACTATGTTACATCCCTTTAGCATTACATTAGCCCATATCACTGTGGTTCTGGAGAGAACACCTCAAATAGTGACAGACAATGGAGCTCAAAGTTCAATGCTCCTCCACTCCCAATATTACCGGAATAGATGTGTATCTTTAGCCATTGGTCTTCACAGACTAGAGCAATAGGATGTAGTCAATAGGACAAAAAAATAAAACATATTATACAGAATGACGCCGGAGGGGGATGGCTGCCGTTTTATGGGCTCCTAACCAATTGTGCCATTTTGTGTGCTTTTTCGCATTTCTTGTAACTTATTTTGTACATAATGTTGTTGCGAATGTCTCTTATGACCGAAAAGAGCTTCTGGATATCAAAACAGCGATTACTCACCTCAAAGATTTTTTTCTTTAATGAGTCGGAAGCAAAGGCTATAATGTTGCTCCCAGATGGTCCCAAATCCTAGGGATGCACGATATGAAATCGGTAAGCACATCGGAATTTAGCTTTAAAAAAAAGCCGACATCGACCCGATGTGTAGTTTAACGCCAATGTGCAAAACCGATGTCCAAACTGATGCGCAAACCTATATAACGTAGGTAGACTAAGTAGTGGCGCCATGGAAAATACAGCACTACACAGAACAAAAGCAGAAAAATACTAAGCGTACACTTCCAACAATTAAACATGTTCAGGTCGAGCATTCATTTGAAAGAGTAAGAACATTTTAGCGAGACAACTCAAAGGCGAAATCCATTAACTCCAAGATAATGGAATTCATTGCCCTTGAAAATCAACTGTTCCCTGTCGCGGATGATGTTGGCTTGCACCGACTTGTCGAGCACCGGTACACACTACCAAGTATGCGCTATTTTACAGATGTTGCACTACCGGAGTTACATAGTATTGTTGTAACGCACATCTATGAGCTACTTGTTATGGGTATCACTGCTATTAGCTTCACAACTGACATTTGGACCAGCGATGTCAGCCCCATGAGCATGCTGAGTCTGACCGCACAGTGAGTCGACGAGGATTTCGTACTAAGGAAAGCCGTATTGCATGTTCAAGAATGTGCTGGTTCTCATACCGCTGCTGCCATTTCAATGGCATTGAAGAACATTTTTTGAAACATGAACACTCCTAGCTCCAGTCAAACAACAGACTCGAGAAATAAGCTCAACTGCGTCTGCAGTAGACGTGATACCCTCTGTCAAAACTGTCGACACATACCGTGGGGTTAAAACTTTCAAAAGTACTCTACAAGAGGCTGTAAACAAGCGATTCGGTGGAATTCTCTGAGCCTCTGTACTGTGTCGCCACCATGTTCGATGCTAGGTACAGGGACGACAGATCCAAAATTCATACAACCACTGCACAACAAAACATTTTCAAAAGCAATGAGGCTGATGCAACAGATCAGACAGTTTAGATTAAAATGTTGATGAAGTTGTATTTCTTCATATTATAAGCTCAGAAATGTGTACATGGCTGTAGGCTACACATGAAGGTTCCAAAACGCAATTAGCCAAAAACACTTGTCAAAAGTGCACCGCACGAGCGAGCAGTTTCATGTGACAGAACTGAAAATATAAGTTAGAAATTAAGAAAAAAGGGGAGCTCTAAAGATGCAGCAACTAGCATGAGTTACTAATATGAGTAGGATTGTGCCTTTGGCTGCTGGACAATAAAATAATGTTGATTTGAAAAATTGAACATAAGAGAAATGCTAGTTTCAAAGGCATGAGGTGTTTCTAAAAGCATTCCCTCAACATTTCCATGGTCGTTTTCTGGCTAGTCTACTTTGAAACAAGGTAAGAAATGGTTCATAAAATGGCAAAAACAGCCAGGTTTTAAACAATTAAGTTTATGGTTAAATAGTTTCAAAATGCGGACCACCTCCGCTCAGATTCAAGGTGGGCGATGTGCAACAGGCACTGTCCTTCACTCTCTGATCTTGTGACAACTTGATCTGAATGAACTGTGCAGAGTATGGCGACAGAATCAAACCCATAGACGTTAATGTTAGTTATCATTCATTATACTTGTCAAACATGACTGACATTTAGCCTATATTTCTGTAATTTAAAGTCTCATAGTTTGGCAACATTTTCTGGCCCATCCCTCGAGTCAGCATCAGTTTGGACACGAGGCTGTAGTCAACATGCATATCACATACACTGACATGTAGGCTTTTTTAATTTGAATATTATTTTCAATGTTGGTCTCTCTGATCCAATTCTGAGCAGATTAATTATTTGATATTGCGGTGTTATTTATTGAAACTTGTCCATTTGGACAACTTAAAGGGATACTTCGGGATTTTGGCAATGAGGCCCTTTAACTACTTCCCCAGAGTCAGATGAACTTGTGGATACCATTTGCTAGCAGATACCAATACATTGCACTAACTCTAGTTAGTATTGGCTCGTGAAACTACCTCCAACTTCCTTCATACTGGACACAGAGGCATAAAGATGGTATCCACGAGTACATCTGACTCAGAAGTAGATAAAGTATCCCTTTGTATCTATACTCTTCTTGTCCGACTTTTTATTTTTTACTTGACACTGACAAGAGAACAAGCATTACTGTTGAGCTCTGAAACAGTATCAATATTTTTCATGCAGGTCATCATGGATGAATGAATGTCTGCTGCTAATCCCACAGGAAGTGGAGGTCAGTTTACTTTTCCTCTCCTCAAATCAACCCCCCGCCGCATGTTTACGAAACATGTCTGGACCAACACTGAAATGCTTACTTATGGGCCCATCCTAACAATGCAGAGAGAAAAGACAAATATGAAGTAAAAACACATAAAGTCCTAATAGATGCACAATGAGTAACGATAAATTAAGTATATAGCAGGGGTACCAATACCAAGTCGATGTGCAGGGGTACGAGGTAACGCGTCACTGGGTGGGAATCCCAAGTTAAGTGACTCAAAAGGTGGATGAAAAGGAGTTCTAATGAATGACGATAGAATTCATAAGCTTATGAACTAGTTAGAGGCAGTGGGTTGGCTAGAAACTGAGGGGTACTTTGATTCCTGCTCAGTATTCGAATACACATTTGGGGTTAACAATTAAGTAGTATAAACATCCACCTTTCCATCAAGGGAATAGACAGGGGAGAGAAACAGGTGGAGGGAAAATAGATTAACCTTAACAAATACACAGCTCTTGGGTGTACCAAATAGGGGAGAAAAGATATAATCCAAGTCTGTGCAGATATTTATGAATCATCCACAAAATGAAGTTAGGCTTAAAGTGACTCTTATGACACTATTCATCTGGTGTCCTTCTCGCCCTGCCAAGGCTTAGGCAGCTCTGTCGCATGGCAACTGTTGCTGAGCGAGGCAGAGTAGAGCTTGAGAGACCAGACAAGGGTTTATATCTCGCTCACTGTGGACCAAATCCTCAATTCACACTAATTCCAAGCGCAGTGCCAAAGAGAACTGAAAAAATATTTTTTTTAAATAATTCACCCCGAACCACTAATTCCTATGATTAACAGTGTTAGTGTTATATTGAAAACTATTTTTGTTAACAAAATGTTTCATTTTGGCATTATAGCATGATTGGTAGAAACATGTGAAAATCGTTTTTGGAAATCTATTGCAGCTCAAGTCTACTACAAAACCCACAATGCAATGCTCTCTGGGCTGGCTAGCTAGAAAACATAGCTACACACAATAAGTCAAAGCATGTGAAGTAGCTACCTACTGTACAAATCAGCTAAACTGCACTATCAATTTAGAAGTCTCTCACAGAGTTCAACTTGCATTTAATCTCTGCCCAGAGCACATTTCTTTCCCACAGAGTTACTTTTGAGAAGATGGGAAACTCCATTAGAATTGTATTAACACCCATTGTGTACGTTGCCCATGCATCGTCAATGGGATGCGCGGTGCATTCTGGGACAAGGAGAGCCCTCCTCCAAGGAGTGAATGGGAATCAATTGGGTGCTAGCTCAAAAACCAAACTTTGGCATGCATTTCATGAACAAGTACAACATTGCAAAATACTCATATCCTGACTTTCAGAAGGGATTGTGTGACAATTAGCTTAGCAACCGCATTAGGTGAATGTGATGAGTTGACAGTCAGTTTGGTGGGGCGATTTTCCATATATTGCCCAATGGGAGACCCATCTCCTTTCTGTTACATCTTTGTTTCCCACAGACAGAGCTTTGCGACATGGTTCTTAGAGAAACGTAGTTCAATTATTTGGTACACTGTTTAGATTAAGCACATCTAAGCTAAATATATACTTTGTCATGACGATATAAATGGATGGATGTGTTCTAGACAACTATGCCCATACCAGCTATTGGCTGATTTGGCGATCTGGAATTCAGGTAATTGTTTAAAAGTGTTGTAAAATGTGATGTGTGTGGTACCCCATCAATAGAGACGAGAATTATGTAGCTATGACACGTTCCTACATGATTTCCTAACTTTCACGGACGGACCACTTAGAAGTTAAATCATGGGGACATTTTCTATTTCCCCAAAATAATGCTCCTCCACTCCCAATATTACTGGAATAGATGTACATCTTTAGCCATTGGTCTTTACAGAGTAGCTCAATAGGAGCTAGTCAAGAGGACAAACCTAACACGGTAAACAAAGCTGCAGCAATATCTCAGTAATGTATTAGTGAAACAGCCTTAATGATCACCTGCTTGTGTGATAGCGTGATTAGGACTTGGTGTAGCCTGCCCTAGCAGACACAGTAAAGAGCAGGCTGAGGATATCATTACAGAATGTGAAAAAGGAGACAGTCAGTCACCATCCTTCCATCCACTCAAAAAAAGGATTGCAGTGGGCAAATATTGGGCACGCTCCATTACAATGGATGCAAATAACAGTTCACCATGCCAACATTAATGATCGAGTCCCTGGTTACACCCACCTATGCTCCAGTCCATACCCATTAACCCTACTACTACCCCTTGAGAATGTTGATACCAGACATTATTCAAAGCCAATATTAGTCTTAAACTATGCATTTATCCAGGTCTCTCCATATATGTCAACGTAATGTAGAACTGAAAGAGCCAGGTGTCCCAGGGCTCTACAGTGCGACCATTTTAAAATGTAGGAGCACCAGTGGGGCTAGAGAAAGGAAAGATTCTACATTTGTGTGTGCACCTAACTGTTTCAACTTAGGAGCACACGTCATCCTTGTAAAAAGGTCAACATAGAACCCTGTGTCCTTGTGCACACAGAGAAGAGCTGACGAGGGGAGGAAGAGGGCACCTGCATCCATCTCTCCATCACTATGGAGATTTGCATCAATAAGCATACATTAGACCTGAATGGGCTGGCTGCAGAAAATCAGACAGACTGACGCAGCACAAAGCCGGGCAAGAACGTGGGTAGTGTTTTTTAAACCAGAAGTCAATCGTGACTGTGTGAATGTATTATGGAAAACCATTAGGATAGACAGATTTTCCTGCCTAGCCTATGTCCACAACTAAAACACTATCCTTTGAAAACATAACCTACTTTTTCCTGCATCAGACCATAGAGGACATTCCATTTTATATAGCATATGCTTGCTAGCTGCGGAGGCGCCACATTGCTGCGATAGGGGGAAACTCCTTAACCGATTAGTCTGTAGTACATAACTTATCCTATTAAGCAGTTAGGATATAGTACAGGAACAGCTTTGAACAGAGCTCTCTATAAATCACACGCAACATAGTAAATAGACTGGCTATAAACGGGTTGGTTGTTTAGCAACAAAACCGACACATGCACAACTATTGGGCAAAATCATACAAGGTTGGCTTAGATTGTTGACATGTAAACCATTCTATTTTCAATAAACATTGGAGACAAACACATTTGCACAATGATCACTTGTCTTTAAAATACATTGTAGGTGACTGTTGTTGGTTAGATAGCAAGCTTTTTTTTTTACATAATAGCATTGGCATGAAATCTGTCAAAATAACTCAACAAGCCATGGTATCAAGAACAAGATTAAAAAAGTCACTTACAATTCCCCACATGGCAGTTTCTTGTCATTGTTGCTATCTATCCATCCAAAATCACAACAATACAGACTTCTTCCCCATTGTAGTATGCACATAATTTGACATTGTCAGCTAACCCATCTGTTGGTTTAGGCTAGCTAGGCTAGCCTAAAACATCCCCCAGGCAGAGCTGTTAGGGGCAGCAGTAAGAGACCACTCTCCACGGGGCTCCTGTCTTGGAAGAGGCCAGTCAATGGTCATAAACAGGAAGCAGGCCAGCCTGCACTAACATGCAGCTGCAGTTATGTTCAGACGGCCAAAACCACCAGTATCCAACCAGCAAATCCCTAACTTCAAAGCACTATGGGTAATGCACACTTGTATAACAGTATGGGGCATAAGGGTACTCATATATCCACCCGACTTTATAACTGGAGGTCGACCGATTAATCGGAATGGCCGATTAATTAGGGCCGATTTAAAGTTTCCATAACAATCGGAAATCGGTATTTTTGGGCACCGATTTGCCAAGTTTACATTTTTTTTTTTTTAACACCTTTATTTAACCTCTTAAGTCGACCCTCTACTTTTTTGAACATTCTGTTAAACATCGCGCAACATTTCAGCGCCCTGCTACTCATGCCAGGAATATAGTATATGCATTTGCTTAGTCTGTGTGGATAGAAAACACTCAGACGTTTAAAAAACTGGTTAAATCACTGCTGTGGCTTTACCAGAACGGCATTTACATCGAAAAGCACAGGAAAAACTGATCACTGAAAATGGGAAAATATATCCATGCGCTACTTGAACCCATTGATAAAGGTGAACCACAATTAATTGACTGAGGTTGCAGTACCTACAGCTTCCACACGGTGTCTAGAGTCTTGTCATTTCCCTTCAAGTTTTTTCTTGGTCAAACACATGCAGGGCACCGTATCTCCTATGGTCTAGGACCGGATATTTTCGTTGAGTTTCTAGCCGGACATTTTTCCAGACGGACAGCTAATGATCTTTACATCGCCTCCTGATGAATTTTATCGCTTATTAACGTTTACTAATACCTAAAGTTGCATTACAAACGTATTTCGAAGTGTTTTGTGAAAGTTTATCGTCGACTTTTTGAATTTTAAAAAATGACGTTACGTTTTGAAACGATGTTTTTTTCGTTTATCACACAGTCTACATATAACGATATCTAGGCTTTATATGGACCGATTTAATCGAAATAAAGACCCAAATAGTGTTTATGGGACATCTAGGAGTGCCAACAAAGAAGATGGTGAAAGGTAATGAATGTTTTCTATTTTATTGTACGGTTTGTGTAACGCCGAAATGCTAATTATTTTGTTTACGTCCCCTGTGGGTCTTTTGGGGTGTTGCATGCTATCAGATAATAGCTTCTCATGCTTTCGCCGAAAAGCATTTTAAAAATCTGACTTGTTGCCTGGATTCACAACGAGTGTAGCTTTAATTCGATACCCTGCATGTGTATTTTAATTAACTTTTGAGTTTTAACTAATACTATTAGCATTTAGCGTAGCGCATTTCCAGAGCTCTAGTTGGGACGCAAGCGTCCCGAGTAGAAGCAACAGGTTAACTAGGCAAGTCAGTTAAGAGCACATTCTTATTTTCAATGACTGCCTAGGAACGATGTATTAACTGCCTCGTTCAGGGGCAGAACGACAGATTTTCACCTTGTCAGCTCAGAGGATCCAATCTTGCAACCTTACAGTTAAGTAGTCCAACACAATAACAACCTGCCTCTCTCTCATTGCACTCCACAAGGAGACTGCCTGTTACGCAAATGCAGTAAGCCAAGGTAAGTTGCTAGCTAGCATTAAACTTCTTATAAAAAACAATAAATCATAATCACTAGTTAACTACACATGGTTGATGATATTACTATATATTATCTAGCGTGTCCTGTGTTGCATATAATCTGACTGAGCATACAAGTATCTAAGTATCTGACTGAGCGGTGGTAGGCAGAAGCAGGCGCGTAAACATTCTTTCAAACAGCACTTCCGTGCGTTTTGCCAGCAGCTCTTCGTTGTGCGTCAAGCATGTGAGTCAAGCATTGCGCTGTTTATGACTTCAAACCTATCAACTCCCGAGATGAGACTGGTGTAACCGAAGTGAAATGGCTGGCTAGTTAGTGCGCGCTAATAGCGTTTCAAACTTCACTCGCTCTGAGCCTTGGGGTGGTTGTTCCCCTTGCTCTGCATGGGTAACGCTGCTTCGATGTGGTGGCTGTTGTCGTTGTGTTGCTGGTTCGATCCCAGGGAGGAGCGAGGAGAGGGACGGAAGCTATACTGTTACACTGGCAATACTAAAGTGCCTATAAGAACATCCAATAGTCAAAGGTTAATGAAATACAAATGGTATAGAGGGAAATAGTCCTTCAATAACTACAACCTAAAACTTCTTACCTGGGAATATTGAAGACTCATGTTAACAGGAACCACCAGCTTTCATACGTTCTCATGTTCTGAGCAAGGAACTGAAACATTAGCACATATTGCACTTTTACGTTCTTCAACACTTTGTTTTTGCATTATTTAAACCAAATTGAACATGTTTCATTATCTACTTGAGGCAAGATGTATTTTATTGATGTATTATATTAAGTTAAAATAAGTGTTAATTCAGTATTGTTGTAATTGTCATTATTACAAATACACTATTTATTTATTTATTTAAATCGGACGATTAAATCGGTATCGGCTGTTTTGGTCCTCCAATAATCGGTATCGGCGTTGAAAAATCATAATCGGTCGACCTCTATTCATAACCCCTGTATTCATCACAATAAACTGAGAACATTGGTTCACTGCTAAAGAAGACCCATGCTGACTGACCGTTGCACTGGTGCCTCCTGTTCAAAGCACCACCCACCACACACATACCAGTCAGACGACAAGAGTAAGTTCAGTGGGTCAGTGAAGTTGTTCCAACACTCGCGCTCCCTCTCGCTCTCTCTCTCCAGGACCCGGCTGCAGCTGTAACAGGCTGGGTGTTACTTGGTTGGCAGAAAGTGCAGTACTGCAGATGCCTGGAGTGTAATGTGTCCACACGGTCTAACAATGACAGCATTCACCGGGCACAACTGTGATGAGGGTGCGCACACACACAGACAGCAGATCTTGTCCAGGACAACTGGGGACACATTCACTCAAGAGCTAAGCCTGGGCTATTTCCAGAGCCATCGGGATGATGATACGTCAGCAGGTCGTACACCATTCTCATTGGCTAATGAGAGAATGCCCTGACCAGAGCTTGGCTCCTTAGGGTGCACACAAGGACTGTCCCAGGTGTGGACATGCATCACATTTCATCAACATCACTCATGGTGGGCAAACAAGTGCAATTGAGTGGATAGGCTAGAAGGCTCAATGCTTATACAGTCCACTGATTCAAAGCCAAATCTATGAACTAGGCCCATCTTTCCTTTTTAGTGTGTCATTTACTACTCTATACCATCAAAATGAGAGGGCGATGGACTGGCCTCTTATTCAAATAATGTAGTCTACATTTGTTTCTCAAATCTTTCCACTGTGCCGAAAGGAGAGGGCCTTTTGCATGAGTAAGCACATCCATGATCGTTAACTGCAACATAATCAGTTCTTATTCACCCTATAAAAAGAGTTGACCTGCCTGGGGGCACGTTTCTCTCTGTGCTGTAATGCCTGGTGAGTAACCAAACTGTGTTCTTGACTGGGGCTCTGCCATCTCACTGGCTAGCGGGTCATGACCTCAACTCAGGGTTAACCTCCTGCAGAAGGCAGAGATGACAGGATCTACTCCTAGCCGTTTCACTGCTACAAGCGACTGCACCAAATAAGGCTTGTCAATTTCATCCTTTGATTCAATCACAGCGATTCAGAAATATTGATCACGCTTTTGATTCTGCAGCCCAGGATTCAGATATCCTTGCTGGGATTTGAGTCCCAGGCATCTGATCTGCACTCAAGGTCTGAATGCCCAGTTTGATACACAAGCTCACATTCTTGTGGAGATTTTAAGGCTGGACTAGATTCCAGCCATTATTTTGTTAGCCTTCCTATGTCCAAATGTTGAGGGAACCTCTACAAAGTCAGTGCAGTTGGGATTTTCAAACATCCCCTCATCACACTCTAGTCTAGATTGCATTTCACTGGAAAATACTTCCACAAAAATCAGTGTGGATATAACTTTCAGAGTGAAAATAGTGAATGGGAAACTGGATGAGGAAAAGTTATGGTCTACTTTCAGAAACCCCTTCTCCACAAGGAAAAATGCACACCCAATCCGTGTTATGTTGGGGGGGGGGACACTAGCATTTCAGCCAAATCTTACAGCTTGAGTCAAAACAAACTGGGCATTCAGACCTTGACGTAGACCCAGTGAGAACTTGGCTGCCACTCAGGGAAGTGGCCCGCAAAAGAGAAAAGTAATGGACGAGGGACATTGAAAGGAACTGTGTGTAAATAAAATTACTACCGTTATAGAGTAAAAGACAGAAAAAGTGTTGGTTTATAAAGCAAATTTCAACCACTCAAGAAACAACCCTTTATCACTGACTACATCCATGAAAACTAGCTGTAACTGGACAGTCTTATCCTCCATCAGCAGCTATGTGGGCTTGTTGTTCATTGCCTGTGTGGAACTCAGTGCAAGACCACTTTAGAAGTTATGTAGCTAGCTACTTTGTCAAAAACAGTTTTGACCATGGACATGATTACACTAGTCTAGTCACTCTAATCATGCTAAACTTTCAGAGTCACTCATCTAACTTTTGAACCATATGGTAGAGTCATAGGGTTTGGATTATTGCAATTCTCTATTGAATGGACATGTCTTTATAAAACTTGAATTAAATACTAATTTTATGGGTGAACACCTTAGAATCTGTCACATGTAAACAAGGTTAGTACAGTAGACTGAAATATTTTTTACTTTGAGATAATGTTCACTGCTTGAATGCTAGCTAGCTAACAGGCCAAGACAATTGATGTAGTAACGTTAGCTAGCTAAAGTTAGCCAACAGTTACATACAGCCAAGTAGGAAAACTGCTGCCTAGACAAATAAATATGGTTAGCTAACTAACGTTAACTCTTTGCTCAGCTAGCTACCCTGCTAATGTAATTTGAAAGTATCACTTGCTGGCCTTCCCAGAATCAATCTTATTAGCCGAGATATCTACCTAACGTTAGCTAGTAAACTAGTTAGTTAGCCAGCCAGAAACCACCGTTTGCTACTTTTCATACAAAATGGCTAGGTATCTAAAGTTAGCGTACTAGTAAACGGTAGGACTTGGGAGTCAAAGATGGGCATGACGTTAGTCAGACAGTAAACACTTGAGGCTGGCTAGCTAAGTGTATACACAAATCTGCCAACTATGTTAAATGGCCAAATAAGTTAGTTAGCTTTTACCTAACTAGTTAGCCAAATATTTAAAATTTAAAAAAAAGTGAATGTATGGCGCCAGACAGCAGCGCGCAGATGTGTCAAACGGTCACGAAATCAATGTCGGATCCAACGATTGGTTGTCGTTCTACTACTACGTTAACTCTTGTTAGTTTAGGTGTTTAAATTGCAGGTCACAATAAATAAACTTTAATTGAAAAATGCCGAACGTTGTACCAAATATAATGGCGTGGTTATGATTGCTAGCCAAGTCACATTACAGTGCAAAATAAATGACCCGGTAAACTATCATTTTGATGTAGCTATTCCGCTAAATAGTAGTAGCTTTGACAGATAACGTTAGCTATCAAACTAGCACCGAAGGGGATCAGACAACCAACCCCAGCACATTGTCAACGGATAGCTAAGGCTTACTAGCCACAGAACATGTTCAAAATGAGTATTAGCTAGGTTACCGGTAGCAGGGTCACTTGGCAAACAACCAAGAGCAATTTCGACTTAATAAAATACATTTGGCACATCAATATTTAGTTATGCTATGTGTATTTCTTACCCATTTGAGCTCGCAACTCTTTCAGAGACGTTGCACCCTCCGCCATTTCTATGAAGTTTTCCTTCTCTATTTTTTTATGGCACATTACCCAGAGACGCGCATAATCCGCGGGTACGTGGACATCCAAGTAAAACAAGGGAACAAGACAATAATAGGCAATAGCGTCACCTAGCGTGAGAATTTATGGTTGACAGTAGGCAACTGTTGCTTATCATGTATTTTGACATGTTGATGGTGAAATCGTTTCAGAACACAGATTATGAAATGATAATGTATGCATGTTTTATTCCAATGGAAGTTTAATTAGAACACGGGTGGTAAGTAATATTAGGCCTCCCGAGTGGCGCCACGGTCTAAGGCACTGTACATCGCAGTGCAGGATGGGTCACCACAGTCCCTGGTTTGAATCCAGGCTGTATCACATCTGGCCGTGATTGGGAGTTCCATAGGGCAGTGCACAATTCGTCCGGGTTTGGCTGGAGTAGGCCGTCATTGTAAATAAGAATTGGTTCTTAACTGACATGCCTAGTCAAATAAAGCTTACATGTAATATATATCATTTTGTATTAATATTATATGTATTGCTGTCATAGCATAAATACAAAGTTTCCTTGAGGACTTACCTTATGGAGAAAGCTGGAGTGTCTGAGGAGATTTGCTGCAGTGGTGAACCAACCCCTCCCATAAAGAAAACAACATGTTCTCCCTATTTCCATCCAACACTAATGCTTCTGTCCTACCCCATCTCACATGCCTTAGCCAGCGGGCCCTCATTAATTTTACATGGAAAACAGGGAGAAACATGACACCGTGGGTTCAGTTACACTGCCCTGAATGATACAGAATAGCCCCATGTTATTTAACACTCTGACCACCATCGCAAATAATGGAAGTGGTAGTGAGATTTTGGACCAGTATACCTATGAGATACTATAAACCCCACAATGGTATAATTGTCATGGGTTCACAGCCTGCCGTTTACATACTATTTGATGGTTAATGATGACGTCTCTGTGCTCTGCATCCTGTGATTCGGATGACAAAGTCATCTATCTAGGTCACATTACAATGCTGACTATTCACACCTTATGCAAACAAATGATACCACACTGTCTTATGCAACAGAAAGGAGTTCAGCGGTATTACATATGTAATGGCTATACATTCAATGGGTTAATTTAACCAAATGTGCACAAGTAATAGCAGTTTATAGCCCAAAATAAATCACATTTCAAACTGTCAAGTTCTGCTCCGTTTCGCTTGATTAAACCAACATTGACATAATTGGTACCATTTAACAAGCCGTCAGTCCCTCTTTTTAACAATGAATTGCAGAACTAGTGCATTATCCAAGAGTATAATTTCAAACCAGGGTGTGACATACCATGCTGACTTCATGTCATGGTGTTAGAGTACATTCAGAAATTATTCAGACCTCTTTACTTTTTCCACATTTTGTTACGCTACAGCCTTATTCATCAATCTACACACAATACCCAATAATGACAAAGCAAAAACAGGTTTTTAGAAATGTTTGAAAATTCATTAAATAAATAAGTATTCAGACCCTTTGCTATGAGACTCGAAATTGAGCTCAGGTGCATCTTGTTTCCATTGATCATCCTTGAGATGTTTCTACAACTTGATTGGAGTCCACCTGTGGTAAATTCAATTGAATGGGACGTGATTTAGAAAAGGCACATACCTGTCTATACAAGGTCCCACAGTTGACAGTGCATGTCAAATCAAAAACCAAGCCATGAGGTCGAAGAAATTGTCCGTAGAGCGAGACAAGATTGTGTCGAGGCACAGATCTGGGGAAAGGTACCAAAACATTTCTGCAGCATTGAAGGTCCCCAAGAACACTGTGGACATCATTCTTAAATGTAAGAAGTTTGGAATCACCAAGACTCTTTCTAGAGCTGGTTGCCTGGCAAAACTGATCAATCGGGGGAGAAGGGCCTTGGTCAGGGAGGTGATGGTGACAATGACAGAGCACCACAGCATCACGCTGTGGGGATGTTTCTCAGTGGCAGGGACTGGGAGACTAATCAGGATCGAGGGAAAGACGAACGGAGCAAAGTACAGAGAGATCCTTGATGAAAACCTGCTCCAAAATGTTAAAGACGTCAGCGCTCATGACCTTTGCCCCACGACCTCAGGACCTGGGGCAAAGGTTCACCTTCCAACATGACAACGACCCTAAGCACACAGCCAAGACAATCCAGGAGTGGCTTGGGGACAAGTCTCTGAATATCCTTGAATGGCCCAGCCAGAGCCCGGACTTGAACCCGATTGAACAAATCTGGAGAGACCTGAAAATAGCTGTGCAGCGACGCTCCCTATCCAACTTGACAGAGCTTGAGAGGATCTGTAGAGAAGAATGGAAGAAACTCCCCAAATACAGGTGTACCAAGCTTGTAGCGTCAAACCCAAGAAGACTTGAGGCTGTAATTGCTGCCAAAGGTGCTTCAACAAAGTACTGAGTAAAGGGTCTGAATATTTATGTAAATCTGATATTTCAGTTATTATTATTTAATGTTTTTTTGGGGAAAAATCTAAATGCCTGTTTTTGCTTTGTCATTATGGGGTATTGTGTTTAGATTGATGAGGGGGAAAAAACAATTGAGTCCATTATAGAATAAGGCTGTAACGTAACAAAATGTGGAAAAAGTCAAGGGTCTGAATACTTTCCGAATGCACTGTATGTCACACAGGCCAAGTTGGGATTGGCAACATGTCCCTAGGGCCTGGATATCTCTGTGTGATTGACCACCAGACCACGGTGTATCCTAGCAACAACGTCAGGGCGGGGCAGGAGGGCGGCGGCCTGGGCCAGTTGGGGCAGTAGGATGTAGGTGGAGGTGCGCAGGTACTGGAAGAGATCCTGGAAGCCATGGAGGTTAGAAAGGACCTCCGGGGTGACACCCAAGGAATAGCCCAGCCTTCTCACCCCGCTGCCCCGGCCACAGCCCCCTGAGTCCAGCAGCAGAGACAGGTCCTGGACTGTGTCATAGTTTAGCTCCTCCAGACTCTGACCTGGACCAGCACAAGGAGTTCAGTGTCAGTCAATGACATAAATATTGGTGTAAGCACTGTAATAGAGACTTGTCAGTCAACACCTAAACCGTGGAAACACAAAAACCTGATATCAGTTTCTGAAAACATTTGGTTGTATATTCATATGAAAATACAAAAGCATGAATTGATTGAATTGATCAATCTCACCCTCAACATCACTTGTTCGACATGGGAGATCCTACTGTACCTTGAGAAACTTTGCAGATTTCCAACAGTTTTTGTTCCATCTACAAATGAAAAGTGGAGTGAGTTAGACTAGTTATAAGAATTTCCTAGTGTCTCATAATTTATAATAGATCAATATTCATTAGAAAATGGAAACACAAAGCACATGCAATACCTCCTCTGGTGTGTGACAGTGTCCTCTCTGACCCTCCCAGGGGCCGTCTTCACCTCCATGTTGAAGGGATGGCTTGATGTTGGTGGTGACATTGATGACAATAGAGGTGGGATGCACTTCACCTTCACGGCTCAGTGAGCTTAGGCATCTTATTGGTGGAAAGAAAGAGGCTCTATTGTTTGACATCTATTCATCAACCAGCCAACATGACCAGTAGATGGAGCAATGCAGAGAAGATTGTTCAATTGACCCGATTACAGTTATTCCCCAAAGCAGAACCTCTGGCCAGGAGGATTAGGTACCTGTGGTGGGCGTCCTGGGTTGGTCCAGGACTCTCTGGTGGGGTAATTGATGGTATCGCTCCAGTCTCTGTGGTGTTAGAGAGGAGTGTATTCCGTGGGAAGGCTGTGCCTACTTCAAAATGTAGACCTTCAGGACAATACTTTGGAACCTGTTCTGAACACCCCACAAAAAAAAACAAAAAAACATATAATCCACATTCCATTCCCACCTTGTGTGAATACAGAAAACGAATGGGAGATTGAGTACAATTTTTAGCCATGGTTTGAACGGGAAGGCAAAACTCACCGAATCTCTCAATGATCAGTAGTAAGGCCCAAAGTAACAGAAGCAGTAGGAAGATTGAGGCGGAAGTCACTGAACCAATAAGAGCCATGGAGACTTGGACCGTATTCAGCGTCACTATATGAACAATACACACATAACCATCATCTACACAACTAGTTTTAAGAGTCAATGTACTATTACTCACTGTTCTCTGTAACTCCTTTGAAACTTCTCCTGGAAAAAGTGATTGCCAATGAAATTCTCACTCCGAGGAAGATGATTTGAACATCAATGGGCGCTACCAGTGGAAGGCTTACAGAGACGTTATAATTGTTTGCTAGCAGCATTCATTTATTTGCTGGCTGTTCAATTCATGTTTACCTTACCTGCTGTGGAGGTGTGTTTCCACTGCAAAGGTAAACACTCTTTCCGGATCTTGCGTGTTGGGCTGTAACAGGGCATGCACGACAGGTCCACCTCCCCACTCCTACTTCTGAGCTTATAATACCTGAGTACAGACATAAACACCAGACATAATGACATACGCAGCATGGCCCATGGGGATGGTGACTGATCCTACGTTTCCTTCATGCTCTCTAAGACTACAGCGGTTTTTGGCCTCTCTTGAACGTTATTGGAATAAAACACAATGGAATTGCAATCAGTAATATGTCACAAATGGAAACCAGCCAAGTCCAACCTTAACCCCCTGAGGTGAAATGTTACGTGTTTGCTTTTGTCTGCACTGCACTTTTACTCACCCCATAGATATAGGACTTACCCTGGGAGGCAGTTGCCACACTGGGCATTGTTGATGGGTGAGCACACTGCTCTCTCCTGGCGGTTTAGCAGAATACAACGAGTGCACTGCCAGCAGGGGGCCAACCCAGTCTCAGTACTGAACTGCCCCTCTGCACACGCCACACAGCGGCCGCCCTCTCCCCCATCCCCATAACCACAGTCCTGGGACAGGAATCAGACAGGTGTAGAGCCAGAGGCAGTTAGACAGACAGACAGACAGACAGACAGACAGACAGACAGACAGACAGACAGACAGACAGACAGACAGACAGACAGACAGACAGACAGACAGACAGACAGACAGACGGATGGATGGATGAACGGATGGACACACACACACACACACAGTAACTATTTGTTACGTCTGTTAGCTGCTCCCCAGGTCCACAGACAGGACAGTCAGCACAACTGCCATTAGAGTGCAGAAACTGGGTCTGATTACAGCTGGGCTCAGACAGTGCCAGCAGACAGGATGCCTGTGGAGAAGCACAAGCCACAAAAAAACACTTATTGGCATAACTCTATGGTGAAACTCCCCCACAACATAACACATACTTTAGAAGGACCTACCATCAGCAGAGCTGCAGAAGCACTGGCCTCCATAGAAAGACCCTCCATGGTCCTGCAGTCTGGGCTGCTCAATGTGGGGGACATGAAAGTATTATGAGAGAGTATTATTATAGTAATCAACTGAAGAAGTCAAGAAATCATACATTTCTCCATCATTTTGCAAAAAGAGTAGACTGCCCTCTAGGGGTTCCAAGTCATATTTTTGCAAAACGCCACAAAAATTCTGTCAATATTGATTACGTTTCAGAATTTTGAATATGCCCATATGCCCAGTAGGTGACAGTAATGCACCTTAACATTGCACACTGCCATAAAACACCAAAGAGTCAAAATTGAGAAAAACAGCAAAAATCATGCTAAATTACATAGACATAGTCCTTAATTGCCATACCTGTAATGCTTCTTCCCAGTGTGTTCTCACTCAAACTTTATGGGTGTCCAGGGTCTGTGGAACTCATCCAACATGTATTCGGAACTGCCTGTTACTCTACATGGCAGACCCTCACTCAGCACAGCAGAAGAGAACGAGAGGGTTGCTTGCCTCATTTAACCTTCAGGCCCCTCCCTCTCTCTCCACCGGGTGGCTCACATTGGTGGGAAAGCTTCATGGGAATCCCCCTCTCACCACCCAGCATTCCTGCTCTGTGACACAGGAGAGATTCCCTCCCAGGCCAATAGAAGACAAGGAGAAAAAAAAAATAGAAGGCAAGGAGAAAAAAGAAAAAAGAAAAAAAATAGAAGGCAAGGGAACACTGGTGATGCTGATGCCCACCTGGAGCCTACGTAACGACTGGCATTCTCAGGTTCCCCCTGGTCTGGTCCTGGCTGGGAAGCCCTCTCCAGGGGCTGGGCTCTGTTCTATAAGGTCAAGGAAGGGAGGGGGGCAGGTGAGCCTTGAAAGGGGATGAATACAGTCTTCTGTTTCATACAAAATAATAGCCTTGTGTATGTAGGCTGTGTGTGTGCCTCCATGGGTCTTACTCCTCATGTAGTGTATTGCAGATTAGAAACTGTATAGAGAAATGCGTGAACAGTCAGTCATGTAAAGAAAAAGACTCAACTACTGAATAGTGATGCACCTTGAAGGTTACAGCACACTAAATGCCCAATAGTTGGCAGGCTCAAGAGAATAAAGTAATGACCTTTAAATCAAAACAGTAGACTCTCAGGAATACGATTAGATGTGTTACCTGAACTGAAAACCTAAAGGTGAACGTTGCCGCCACTATTTGCACAACATTACAGTTCGGTATTGGTATTTTATTGTAGACCGCCATTAGCTGTTGCGAAAGCAGCAGCTACTCTTCCTGGGGTCCACACAAAACACAACATAATACAGAACATTAGTAGACAAGAACAGCTCAAGGACAGAACTACGTCAATTACATTACACTACACATAAGAGTCATTGGACGAAAGTGTCTTCTGTTTTGTCAAGAACCCCGACTCTTGGCCTGAACATTAACACGCATCGCTTGCGGTACGGTTTTGGAAGTATAAGGACCTTATCTTTCATATCAGCAATAAATATTCTTTAAAAAATTAAAAGGTTACATTGATACACACCTTTATAGGCTTAGGGTTCCCACACTGCCATATCTCCATGTTACAGCGGGTGTTTACAGAAGACAGACGGAAGACAGAGAGACCACCAGTGCTGATTAGCTAATTTAGCAAGTGCTGAACACCAGTGTGTCAGTGTGTAATGGAAGAAGGCCGCAAGAAACGTGTTGTCACTGAAAAATAGTGTCGGCTGCAACTGTGATACAGTCGGTTAAAACTGTATACAGTAAGTGTATATTTTGCATTTGTGAAATAATTCTGATGTGACATGAAGGCAAAGGGCTTTATGTTTCTAGAACAGTATCACAATTTTGAATCGATTCACGTTTAGAGGGAGTATTTGGCTGTTTTGGCTGCCAGAGCAGTATACATTGCATTCGGAAAGTATTCAGACCACTTTACTTTTTCCACATTTTGTTACATTACAGCCCTTCTAAAACGTATTCAATTGTTTTTTTTTCGCCCATCAATCTACACACAATACCCAGTAATGACAAAGCGAAAACAGGCTTTTAGAAATGTTTGCAACTTCATTAAAAAACATCTAAAACTGAAATATCATATTTACATAAGTATTCAGACCCGTTACTCAGTACTTAGTTGAATCAACTTTGGCAGCAATTACAGTCTCAAGTCTTCTTGCGTATGACGCTACAAGCTTGACACACCTGTATTTGGGGAGTTTCTCCCATTCTTCTCTGCAGATCCTCTCAAGCTCTGTCAGGTTGGATGGGGAGTGTCACTGCACAGCTATTTTCAGGTCTCTCCAGATATGTTGGATCGGATTCAAGTCCGCGCTCTGGCTGGGCCACTCAAGGACATTCAGAGACTTGTCCCGAAGCCACTCTTGCATTGTCTTGGCTGTATGCTTAGGGTCATTGTCCTGTTGGAAGGTATACCTTCGCCCCAGTCTGAGGTCCTACTTTCTATAGGATTGAGGTCAGGGCTTTGTGATGGCCACTCCAACACCTTGACTTTGTTGTCCTTAAGCCATTTTGCCACAACTTCGGAAGTATGCTTGGGGTCATTGTCCATTTGGAAGACCCATTTGCGACCAAGCTTTAACTTCCTGACTGATGTCTGAGATGTTGCTTCAATATATTCACATACATTTCCATCCTCATGATGCCATCTATTTTATGAAGTGCACCAGTCCCTCGTGCAGCAAAGCATCCCCACAACATGATGCTGCCACCCCCGTGCTTTTTTTAAATTTATTTTTTTTAGTTCATTTTACTTTTACAGGGACAGTGCACATTAATCAACGTTTCAGTAAAAGTGCCGGTTTTAGCCAGCCGGCTAATTTTCAACCGCAGTCCCTGGGCAGGTTATTAAAAACAATTACAATATAGACAATAGCACCATAGAACAAGCAAGACATAGCAACATAGGACAAGCAAGACATAGCATACAGACAGAGCAACATAGAACAAAAAGCAGCAAGACAAAATTCATAAAAGCAACAAAGTGTTTCCACACCTCACAAGCTACAGACAACAGACAACATGGAAAGCGGCAACACACAGCTAGGGACCATGTTCACAAATCTGATTGACCTTCAGCCAGGTCTTCAAGCATTTTGTGAAAGTGTGATATGTGGTGCAGTTATGTGTGTCTGATGGCAGTGTATTCCAGACATGGGAAGCTCTCACAGAGAATGCAGATTTACTAAAGGTGCTTTTCCTTAGGGGAACTATACAGTCACCTCTCATGGCAGACCTTGTGGATCTGCTGCCATATGTCTGGGTTTTCTGTTTAACAAAAATATTGAGTGGAGGGGGAGCCAGGCCATTAAGGATCTTGAATACAAGACATGCGTCGGTGTATTGCACAAGCTTCACAGTTGGGATGGTGTTCTTCGGCTTGCAAGCCTCCCCCTTTTTCTCCCAAACATAACAATGGTCATTATGGCCAAATAATTATATTTTTGTTTCATCAGAACAGAGGACATTTCTCCAAAAAGTACAATATTTGTCCCCATGTGCAGTTGCAAACTGTAGTCTGGCTTTTTTATGGCGGTTTTTGGGCAGTGACTTCTTCCTTGCTGAGTGACCTTTCAGGTTATGCCAATATAGGACTTGTTTTACTGTGGATATAGATACTTTTGTACCTGTTTCCTCCAGCATCTTTACAAGGTCCTTTGCTGTTGTTCTGGGATTGATTTGCGCTTTTCACACCGAAGTACGTTCATCTCTAGGAGACAGAACGCCTCTCCTTCCTGAGCGGTATGGCGGCTGTGTGGTCCCATGGTGTTTATACTTGCGTACTATTATTTGTAGAGATGAACGTGGTACCTTCAGGAGTTTGGAAATTGCTCCCAAGGATGAACCAGACTTGTGGAGGTCTACAAAATAAAATTCTGAGGTCTTGGCTTATTTTTTACAATTTTCCCATGATGTCAAGCAAAGAGGCACTGAGTTTGAAGGTAGGCCTTGAAATACATTCACAGGTACACCTCTGTTACGTTCCCCAGTTTATGTATTGTAGTTTGTATATTTGCATGTGTTTATTTCAGGAAATGGCTTCCTGAAATCCCTCAAGCAGCTGATTGGTCGACTCCATGGCTAATTGGAGAGCTGACCCCGCCCCCTCGTCAAGACGCAGCTGTCTCCAATTACCCATTCCCTCTGAAGCTATATAAAAGCCAGTGTTCTGTTCAGGAGAGAGAGATTTTCTGGGAGGTCATTGCAGAGATATTTTGATAGAGGTTGATTTTGCTGGGAGTTCATTGCTGAGAGTTGGTATGTTTTGTGAGTTTGTTGCTCAGATAGAGCTTATTTGATGTCCTTTGTTTCTTAGTTTGTTTGTGAAATTGTTTAATATTCTGTTTCATTTGTTCCCAGGGGGGAAGGGGAAGGCACCTAGGGAGTGTTTAGGCAAGAGGCCCGCGGGCATACATATACCCGTAGCATATTCGCTGTCTAGGCACACTAGGTAAGACCTGGGCGGACCACCCCCTGTATTTTGGTTAGGGCACCAGGTGGTGCTAAATTAGGTAAGTAGTGGGTAGGCAGGTAAGATAGGAGAGGGGGGGGACTTTGAGATTTACTTTCTTTGCTTTGGTTCCGTCCAGCCCCTTTTCCCCATATTACCGTGTAAAGGAATAAAGTCCTTGTAAACGGTACTACATTCTGCCTGTTGTCATTCTTACTCGCACCTACAGTCCATACCTTTTTTCGCTTCACGGAGAGCTTAGTTGTAGCAGGGTGTTGCGTTCCCTCTTCATAGAGGCGTGAGTAACAACCTCCAATTGACACAAATTATGTCAATTAGCCTATCCGGACCTTCTAAAGCCATGACATTATTTTCTGAAATTTTCCAAGTTGTTTAAAGGCAGTCAACTTAGTGTATGTAAACTTCTGACCCACTGTAATTGTGATACAGTGAATTATAATAGAAACAATCTGTCTGACTTCAACTGTACATAGGGCACATACAGTACATCTAAGTTGGGTAGAATTTGTATTTATTTCCATTTTTGAAGAGCTAAAGTTGTAGAAGCATGGTCCAGCTGCCCTCTGTTGCATTAGTTCGTTTTATTGCTAATTAATAAGTAACCTAGGGTACTAAATGAGAGGGCGTGGAGGTCTTCTTAAAGATAAATACACTAAAGTCTCCCTCCTTCAACAAAGACTATTATCCCAGGAGGTCAACCTTTTCTCTTTACCTTCCATTGAGTATTATAGACATATAAGAGACAATTTATTAAACTCATTTGCTTGTGTTTTCTGGCAAAGGAGAGTGCTGTTTGGACTGGGGAATGACACAGGTAAGTCATAGTTTTGTTTGCATGTACAGTGCCTTCTGTCTACTTTAATACACACAAGTGAATTTTTCCCAATACTTTTACTCCCCTAAAGTGGGGGGACTATGTACAAATTACTAAATGGTTCACCTGATATGGATGAAAATCCCCTCAAATTAAAGCTGACATACTGCACTTTAACCTTATAGTCATTGTTATATTTCAAATCCAAACTTTTGGAGAATAGAAGAGAAAATGCTACCCTGTCCCAATAATTATGGGGGGCACTGTACTGATAACAATTCTATTTGCAGATAGTCCTAGTCCTTGTTCCCCTTTTCTGACATGAGAGATATTGTTCCTCTTTTGTCTTTAGACTCGTGATGGATTCTGCCAGGAGACCCTGTTTAATAGCTGTGTGTTTATCAGTACTGGCAGCCACTTGTCTTCCATGCTCTGGTATGGTCATAAATATACTGTATAATAATGTAATTATGAAGCATTAGTGTTACAGTAGTATCAATCAAATGTGTTATGGCTTTGACTGAAGACAGGAGGAGTTTGGTGAAATTGTCCAAAAATGTCCAATGTCAATGTATGATATTGGTTCTGTCTCTGTACCAGGCTCCCCAGGCCCCAGCCTGTGGGGTAAGAAAGTGGTGTTCATGGGCCGTCACTGTGTGTGGCAGCTGGATAAGGGGTGCGTAGTGCCTCCCCTGGAAGAGCTCAGTGTGTGTGTGCACCTATACCGGGAGATCGCAACATCTGAGTGGACAGGCTTCGTGTACAAGGCGCCTGGCGAGAGACAGGTAGAGCTGGGTCTGGCAGGCCGAGGAGGGTTCTTGGTGGCATGGCTGTTTGGGCATCAGTGGTCCGTACCAGAGGATCTGCCCCTGAAATGCTGGCACAATGTCTGCCTCACCTGGTCCAGCCACTCCGAGAGGCTCCGGCTCTACATCAATGGGAGCAGTTGCCTGGACGCCCATGTTAACGCCACCCTGCCCCGGCGACTGGCCTACAATGGCACCCTGACCTTGGGGGTGTCCCATAACATAGTGGGTGGGGTGATGGAGTTTGAGAATGGAAAGAACTTCCTGGGTGCCATCAGCCTGTTCAGGATGTGGGGGCATGAGCGGACAGCTGAGGTGCGGGCCCAGAGCTGTATTGATGGGAACGTGGTGAGATGGGACAACAACGACTGGGATTACCAGATTTGCCTACCTGAAGATGACACCAACATCCAGTGTGGTTAGTTTCCATACATATTGTGTTCTACTGTGGGTGCTATTTTGAGTTCTATTAAAAGGGCTCCATTGAACAAATGTACAATAAAGGACAAAAGTTATACATTTGCCATTTAGCAGACACTCTTATTCAGAGTGACTTAAAATCAAATCCAATCAACTGGTATTGGTCACATACACATGGTTAGCAGATTTTATTGCAAGTGTAGCGAAATGCTTGTGCTTCCAATTCAGACAGTGCAGTAATATCTAACAAGTAATCTAACAATTCCACAACAACCACCTAATACACACAAATCTAAGTAAAGAAATGGAATAAGAATATATACATATAAATATATGGATGAACAATGACTCAGCGGCATAGGCAAGATGCAATAGATGGTATAAAATACAGTATATACATATGAGATGAGTAATGCAAGATGTGTAAACATAATTGAATTGGCATTATTAAAGGAGCATTATTACAGGAGAAATTCGGGTAAAGTGCCTTGCTCAAGGGCATATCGGCAGATTTTTGTTCTCCCCTTCATCTACACTGATTGAAGTGGATTTAACAAGTGACGTCAATAAGGGATCATAGCTTTCACCTGGTCAGTCTATAATGGGAAAAAAACAAGTGATTCATGTTTTGTACACTCAATGTACAGTTTAAGTCGGAAGTTTACATACACTTAGGTTGTAGTTATTAAAAGTATTTTTTCAACCACTCCACAAATGTATAGTTCACAAACTATAGTTTTGGCAAGTCGGTTAGGACATCTATTTTGTGCATGACACAAGAAATTCACTGTATCACAATTCCAGTGGGTCAGAAGTTTACATACACTAAGTTGACTGTACCTTTAATCAGCTTGGAAAATTCCAGAAAACAATGTCATGGCTTTAGAAGCTTCTGAGACCCTGCCGCCCCTATGGTTCTCAATCAAGGATAACAATTGACAGCTGCCTCTGATTGAGAACCATACCAGGCCAAACACAGAAATAGAAAATCAAAGACAAACTAACATAGACAACCCACCCAACTCACGCCCTGACCATTCTAAAACAAAAGACAAAACAAAGGAACTAAGGTCAGAATGTGACAACCGCTCAGGAAGGAGACGTGTTTTGTCTCCTAGAGATGAACATACTTTGGTGTGAAAAGTGCAAATCAATTCCAGAACAACAGCAAAGGACCTTGTGAAGATGCTGGAGGAAACAGGTGCAACAATATATATATCCACAGTAAAATGAGACCTAAATCGAATTAACCTGAAAGGCCACTCAGCAAGGAAGAAGCCACAGCTCCAAAACCTCCATAAAAAAGCCAGACTACAGTTTGCAACTGCACATGGGGACAAAGATTGTACTTGTTGGAGAAATGTCCTCTGTTCTGATGAAACAAAAATAGAACTGTTTGGCCATAATGACCATCGTTATGTTTGGAGGAAAAAGGGGGAGGCTTGCAAGCCGAAGAACATCATCCCAACTGTGAAGCACGGGGGTGGTAGCATCATTAGGTGGGGGTGCTTTTCTGCAGGAGGGACATCTCAGATATCAGTCAGGAAGTTAAAGCTTGGCCGCAAATGGGTCTTCCAAATGGACAACGAACTGAAAAAGCGTGTGCGAGCAAGGAGGCCTGCAAACCTGACTCAGTTACACCAGCGCTGTCAGGAGGAATGGTCAAAAATTCACCCAATTTATTGTGGGAAGCTTGTGGAAGGCTAACTGAAATGTTTGACCCAAGTTAAACAATTTAAAGGAAATGCTACCAAATACTAATTGAGTGTATGTAAACTTCTGATGAAAGAAATAGAAGCTGAAATAAATCATTCTCTCTACTATTATTCTGACATTTCACATTCTTAAAATAAAGTGGTGATCCTAACTGAACAAGACAGGGAACTTTCACAAGAATTAAATGTCAGGAATGGTGAAAAACTGAGTTTAGGGGTATTTGGCTAAGGTGTATGTAAACTTCAGACTTCAACTGTACATGTTCAAACACATACAAATAGCATGCACAAAGCATACACATGGATGCAAATGGAATGCACATTCACATTTTTCACGCTGTTAGGCATACCTATTTGTAATATCTCTCTTCTTCACAGGGGCTTTCCCCAATGTGACAGCCTCTCCTCCCACTGTCACCAACACCACTCCTGGTTCACCAACCAGCACTAATACATCAGGTGACAAAGTTATTTCATAAAATAAAAATGCTGACTGCTATGCACTAAGGAGGACCTGAAATTGGCTTCGATTACATTTTCATAAATCTATTCAAAAGAAGCTGGTTAATTTCTTGTCTGTAGACCCTGTAACCCCTACAGAGACACAGCAACCATCCCTTGGACTGCCTGTAAGTCCCACTGGCCTGTCTACAACCAAAGAACCTTCAGACCTCAACTCAACAGGAACAGGTCAGCCAATAAGACACATTTGATTATAGTCTGCTATCGCAAGAAATATGCTTCATTTTCATAGAAAAATCTCAGTGGCTCTGAAGTTCTTTCCGTCTCCATGGGTGCAATATTCAAGGTTAGAGATGAAGGCTGTTCAAATGTACAATGATTTCCACTGTTATGCTGCTAGGCATTGCATCCACCTTCTACAGAGTTCAAATGAAGCTGAACATGACAATGACTGTAACTGGCAGCGACCCAGGGGAGACCATTCAGACGTGGGTAAGAAACACAACAATGACAACACTGAAACTGGAAGATGATAAACGTACAATGACATTCTCTTCGATATAACTTTTTTATACAGCGTCTTTATGTATTGGCTACAGGTTCAGAGAAAACTTGGAGAAGTCAGGATGAACGCATTACATTTCCAAATATTTCAATCGACTTATAAGTAAGTCCTCATCATTCACAAATGGCATCACCTACCTACATGAATGTATATGGCTACGTGTAAAATAGCATAATAAAAGCAAGACTGCGTTTGATGTGCAGGGGTGGAAAGAGTACATTTACATTTACATTTAAGTCATTTAGCAGACGCTCTTATCCAGAGCGACTTACAAATTGGTGTGTTCACCTTAAGACATCCAGTGGAACAGCCACTTTACAATAGTGCATCTAAATCTTTTAAAGGGGGGTGAGAAGGATTACTTTATCCTATCCTAGGTATTCCTGAAAGAGGTGTGGTTTCAGGTGTCTCCGGAAGGTGGTGATTGACTCCGCTGTCCTGGCGTCGTGAGGGAGTTTGTTCCACCATTGGGGGGCCAGAGCAGCGAACAGTTTTGACTGGGCTGCGCGGGAACTGTACTTCCTCAGTGGTAGGGAGGCGAGCAGGCCAGAGGTGGATGAACGCAGTGCCCTTGTTTGGGTGTAGGGCCTGATCAGAGCCTGGAGGTACTGAGGTGCCGTTCCCCTCACAGCTCCGTAGGCAAGCACCATGGTCTTGTAGCGGATGCGAGCTTCAACTGGAAGCCAGTGGAGAGAGCGGAGGAGCGGGGTGACGTGAGAGAACTTGGGAAGGTTGAACACCAGACGGGCTGCGGCGTTCTGGATGAGTTGTAGGGGTTTAATGGCACAGGCAGGGAGCCCAGCCAACAGCGAGTTGCAGTAATCCAGACGGGAGATGACAAGTGCCTGGATTAGGACCTGCGCTGCTTCCTGTGTGAGGCAGGGTCGTACTCTGCGGATGTTGTAGAGCATGAACCTACAAGAACGGGCCACCGCCTTGATGTTAGTTGAGAACGACAGGGTGTTGTCCAGGATCACGCCAAGGTTCTTAGCGCTCTGGGAGGAGGACACAATGGAGTTGTCAACCGTGATGGCGAGATCATGGAACGGGCAGTCCTTCCCCGGGAGGAAGAGCAGCTCCGTCTTGCCGAGGTTCAGAGTACTGAAATATCCTACTCAAGTTAAAGTACAGTTACTTCAATTAAGTAAAATTACTGTTGTAAAAAAAGCTACTCGGGTAAAAGTAAAAAGTAGATCATTTAAAAAGTACTCAGAGTAAAAGTTATTGAGTTACTTTTCAAATAAAAACATTGACCTTGATAATAATGAGCTAACTTTGCTAAGGTTACCTTAAGGTTGTTACACATGATCTTTTCCATGCATTCAATTGAAAATGCAAGAGAGGAAATAAATGGAAATGGAAATAAACAGCAACTAAGTTAATTTATTTTATGATTGCAACATCTGTATGTAAAAATACTATTATACTATGAACATATTCAAAATAAATGTAACATTCAAAGCAACTAAAATCAGGGGTGGAAAGAGTAGGCTTCTGAAATATCCTACTGAAGTAGAAGTACTGTTACTTACATTACATTTTACTCAAGTAGAAGTAAAATTACTGACTGAAAAATACAACAACAACAAAAAGGTTCTCGGAAAAGCTACTCAATTACAGTAACTAGAGTAGAGTTGTAATTCGTTACTTTACACCTTTGTCCATGTGTTTTTTTATAGGGACAATGATAAAAAAGAGACTCAAAGAGTGGAGATGGTGAGTATTAAACATTTTGGCTTTTATCAAACATGCAAATTGATTAGGGTATGATTAAATGTCAAATGTAATTTGGGTAGACAAAGCATCATCGCAGCAATAAGGAACCAGTTATACTACTGCAACAATTAATAACCATAATCTTTATTACCACACTGTAAGTCTATGGCTTTGTCTTCAAATAACGTTCAATATGAATAAACAAATGGTTTCCCGGTAGCAATGAATTGTGTGTGTTTGATGAACAGTAAATACTTCCTTGTGGTGTCTTCTCTGTTAGGCTGCTGAGCTGAGAAATCAGAAAAGGTAAGTGATGATGAAACAAACCATGTCTGATCATTCAGAGACGCCTTGATAGATATTGAAAACTACATCTTGATGTAGTATGCAGTTGAAATTACAGTAACCATTATTTGATATTTTACTGAATCATGGGAGGTATGTATCATGATAATCATGGGAGGTATGTATCATGATAATCATGGGAGGTATGTATCATGCATCTCACAATGTTAATTTAGGATCAGTTTTGCCTTTTAGATCACAAGGAAAAAGATTACATGGATACGGAAGACCTGATCCTAGATCAGCAGTCCTATTATTCTGAGACGCTTGATACGTATGGACCCTGGTCTATTAGCAGCTGCCTATGGTTTCGGGTACTCATCCCATGTTGTCTGTATAGGTTTAGATGTACCTTCCATGTTCAGGATGCCGATGCACGGAACGTCATGACCACTCAGAGACTCATCAATGACCTTCTGTCCAGGATCCATTTTGGTGGAGAGATCCAGGTAGACAGCAGAGACGTTCACGTCTCACATATAGGTACAGCACGGCTTTCCTCGATCTGTATTAGATTTGCTGATCTACACTGAGTGTACAAAACATTACGAACACCTTCCTAATATTGAGTAGCACCCCCCTTTTGCCCACAGAGCAGCCTCAATTCGTCGGCGCATGGACTCTACAAGGTGTCGAAAGCGTTCCACAGGGATGCTGGCCCATGTTGACTCTAATGCTTCCCATAGTTGTGTCAAGTTGGCTGGATGTCCTTTGGGTGGTGGATCATTCTTGATCCACAACTGTTCAGCGTGAAAAACCCAGCAGCATTGCAGTTCTTGACACACTCAAACCGGTGCGCCTGCCACCTACTACCATACACCGTTCAAAGTAACTTAAATATTTTGTCTTGCCAATTCAACCTCTCAATGGTACATATACACAGTCCATGTATCAATTGTCTCAAGGCTTAAAAATCTTTCTTTAACCATTCTCTTCACCTACACTGATTGAAGTGACATCAATAAGGGATCATAGCTTTCCTCTAGATGAACCTGGTCAGTCTATGTCATGGAAAGAGCAGTTGTTCCTAATGTTTTGTGCACTCAGTGCATATTAGACTTCATAAGTGAATGAATGGTGTCCACTGCTGTCACCCATCATACTTTCTCAGATCTGTGATTACTTCAGGAAAGAAGGACGGTGCCTGACTTCCTTCCCCCTCTACAGATCCAGGGAGCTGTCCTGAGGACACCCATGAGAGTATCAGGGGTGTGTATATATGGCCAATCAAAGATGCCCAGAAGACAGAAACTATGATCTGTGAGAAGAACAGTGGTGCCAGGGCTTCCAGGAAATGGTGAGAGGCCCAGCTAAAGTTACGTTTGCAACAATGCTTGTTGATTGGTAAACATATGTGCCATCAGTGCATTTGCAAAGTATTCAGACCCCTTCCCTTTTCCACATTATGTTACATTACAGCCTTATTATAAAATAATACAATTAATTGTTTTCCACATCTATCTACACATAATACCCCATAATGACAAAGCAAAAACAGGTTTTTATCCATTTTTAAAAATAAATTAAAAACAGAAATATCACATTTACATAAGTATTCAGACCTTTTTTATATGAGAATCGAAATTGAGCTCAGGTGCATCCTGTTTCCATTGATCATCCTTGAGATGTTTCGATAACTTGATTGGAGTCCACCTGTGGTAAATTAAATTGATTGGACATGATTTGGAAAGGCACATACCTGTCTACATAAGGTTCCACAGTTGACAGTGCATGTCAGGGCGAAAACCAAGCCATGGGGTCAAAGGAATTGTCCGTAGAGCTCTGAGACAGGATTGTGTTGAGGCACAGATCTATGGAAGGATACCAAAACATTTCTGCAGCATTGAAGGTCCCAAAGAACACAGTGGCCTCCATCATTCTTAAATGGAAGAGGTTTGGAACCGCCAAGACTCTTCCTAGAGCTGGCCGCCTGGCCAAACTGAGCAATCGGGGAGAAGGGCCTTGGTCAGGGAGGAGACCAAGGAACCGATGGTAACTGACAGTGCTCCAGAGTTCCTCTGTGGAGATATTAGAACCTTACAGAAGGACAACCATCTCTGCAGCATTCCACCAATCAGGCCTTTATGGTAGAGTGGCCATACAGAAACCACTCCAGTAAAAAGCACAGCCTGTTTAGAGTTTGCCGAAAGTCACCTAAAGGACTCTCAGACCATAAGAAACAAGATTCTCTGGTCTGATGAAACCAAGATTGAAATCTTTGGCCTGAATGCTAGACGTCACATCTGTAGGAAACATGGCACTACGGCGAAGCATGGTGGTTGCAGCATCATGCTGTGTGGATGTTTTTCAGCGGCAGGGACTAGTCAGGATCGAGGGAAAGATGAATGGAGAAAAGTACAGAGAGATCCATGATGAAAACCTGCTCCAGAGCGCTCAGGACCACAGCCTGGGGCGAAGGTTCACCTTCAAACAGGACATCAACCCAGCTCACACATCCCACTCAGAGCCCGGACTTGAACATGATCGAACATATCTGGAGAGACCTGAAAATAGCTGTGCAGCGACGCTCACCATCCAACCTGACAGAGCTTGAGAGGATCTGCAGAGAAGAATGGGTGAAACTTCCCAAATACAGGTGTGCCAAGCTTGTAGCGTCATACCCAAGAAGACTCAAGGCTGTAATCGCTGCGAAAGGGGCTTCAACAAAGTACTGAGTAAAAGGTCTGAATACTTATGTAAATGTGATATTTCAGTATTTAAATGTTTTTTTTAGATATGTGTAAAAACTTGTTTTTGCTTTGTCAGTATGGGGTATTGTGTGTAGACTGATGGGGGGAAATAAAACAATTTAATCCATTTTAGAATAAGGCTGTAACGTAAGAAAATGTGGAAAAAGTCAAGGGGTCTGAATACTTTCCGAATGCATTGTATGGTCAGGCCACGTGGTCAGAAATTCTCAAGGATGTATGGATTATGGTGAGAGCACCATGTATGATACTGTAAAGTAAAATTATGTGTATTAGACCTTGTTAAGCCAGGCAAAATTTAAAAAAAGCTTTATTCAGACAAACAGTCCTCTTAGCCCTTTATGTCTTTCTGAGAATTTGTGTTTCTGAGAATGTGTACTCTTAGTATTATGACAATATTCAGCTTTTTACCTGTTCAATGCCAGAGCTGTGAAAACGGTCAGAGGAAAAAAACACATGTTGCCATAGCGACGGCTCAGTGAGGCCCTCCTTCAATTAACTTCAACACACAATACAATCCTGTTCTATGCGCTCTTCCCTATGTGCACACAATCACCTACTCACAGATGTGACACTGGTGGATCTCTGACTGCTAGCAATCAAGCAAGAATCAATTTCCTTCAACTGAATTATTAGGCTACCAATCAATGTCTCACAACACAGATATTAATATTGCATGAAGATAACCAGACAAGTCCAATAACTGAATGATGAGGATAATCAGTTTTATGGGGCCGTGAATGGAACGCCTCTGCTGTCAGAGTGAAACATTTCCTCATGTTTATTATGCACGCAGTAAAACATTGCCCTAATATTTATTATGCAAGCAGTAAAACATTGTCCTAATGTTTATTATGCAAACAGTGAAACATTGTCCTAATGTTTATTATGCAAGCAGTGAAACATTGTCCCACGTTGTTTCCACGCCATTAAAACAATACAATAAACTATGTGATGACATTGAATCAACGTGGAAAACTGATTGGATTTGCAAAAAGTAAATTTAAGGACACTTCGTGTTTTTTTCACCTAACTTTTAACTTAAATCCAATGACATGGTGAAATGTTTTCTTGATTTCACGTTAAATTCACAGTAGTTGACAACTCAAACAAATATAAATCAAAACTGACGTCTGTGCCCACTGGTTAAGGCTCATACAGGAAGGTTTACTCTAGGTAATAAACATTGAAGACCTTTTAGGGGGCAGGAGCAAATACATTATTTTCATACGGGATGGTTTGGGTTAGATGATTAGCAACAAAACCGACGCGTGCACAACTTTAGCACAAAACAAACAAATATTGAAAACATTTAAACTATATTTCGTCTCCCTGAACTAAAATATAAACACAACATGCAACAATTGAAACGATTTTACTGAGATACAGTTCATATAAGGAAATCAGTCGATTGAAATAAATTCATTAGGCTCTAATCTACAGATTTCACATGACTGGGAAGGGGTGGAGCCATGTTCGGGCCTGGGACCGCATAGGCCCACCCACTTGGGAGCCACCCCCTCCAACTGGGGAGCCAGGCCCCGCAAATCAGAATTCGTTTTTTTTTAACAGACAGACATACTCCTGGTTAGCGTCTCTGGCAACCGAACCAATAGATCGAAAGACCTAGAGTAGCAACCCTAGATTTGTGTCGGGACTATATATTGTGAAATAATTTAATAGTATGAATAAATTAATAAAAATACAGCATTGAAAGTAGGAAAATATGTCAATCATTATTTGAATATTTTGGTAACCTGTTGTATAAAAGTGATAATGCGGTGCGTGCCAACATATCCTCCAAACACCGGCTTCGAGGGTATTATCACGTAACTATGTCCTGCCATGGTATAGGCTCTGAGATTAAATAGGCAATGATGTTGTGCTCCTATTACACAACAATACTGTAGCCTAACGTTACCCATACTGTCAAATATTTTACAGAAGCTACCAGTCTGTACTGTGTTGGCAGAATGTTTTAATGGCAAATTGTTCTGGACCTGTCAGCAGAACGTTTGAATCCCACAACGTTTTGCATTTCCCCTAGCTGGCTAAATTTAACTCCACGATTGACGAAGTTTTCGCACCCAAGGAATAGTGACCAATTACACCGAACAATGTTGTCGGAGCTTCATTCCGCCCACACTAGTCGAAGCTCAAGTAAATGTATTTATTAGGCTATTGGTCCAATTAAATCAGAGACGCACATGGTAATTTGTCGTATGGCTCCTTCGGGAATATAAACCCATCACGGCTAGAAAAGGTAAGGAATTTGTTCTGCATTGGTTGTGAAAATAAAATAAAAATGATCAAGTTTTATGTATAATTATTTTAGATGATAAAGTAATCATATAAAACAGATTATTTTTCTCAAGGCAAATGGCTACATTCTTGTTAATATGTTTTCCAGTTGTTTTATTCATAAATATGCTTTTCATCATATCCTCCATTTGCACAAAATACTTAGGCCTACTCGCCAACTTGCAATACAATATTTCCACCACTAACAGATGTGTATACACGTGGTCTAACGTTTGCCAGGAGGTGAGCATATTGTACATTTTTTTTTAAATTAAAAAGCCAACTGGCGCATTCACATTTTGGGGTATATTTTGTATGGACACACGGTTTATAAATGAGTCCCCTGGAGACTGCGTCCAAGATGTCTGAACATTGTGTTCAAGGTAATTTACTCATGTTCGCATACACCAATTCATGGGCCATCTGTATCTTGGTTGCATCCGGTTTACACGGACCAACATCACATGTACACTAGCCCTCAGTGCACACAGGAAGCAGTGCATGTTTACTTCGACATTATATATGTTTTATAAAGAGTGACAACACTGCCATGTTGATATGTGCTTTGCTGTTGGAAAACCACATTAGAGTCTGACTTTCACGTGTGGCAGATGCACCACCCCCAACTTCACTCCTGTGAGTGACGGAAAATAAAATCAGCAACAATTATTTGAATAATTCAATGGATGTTTTGTGCACAACGTTGGTGACTAAAGTGTCTTATTAGGAATTTTCTAATCTGAGTTTTGTATGTGGCCGTTTTTGGAAATTGTCTTTCTGGGCCAGGTGTCAGTTAAACTGCAGTACCGAAGCAATACTATGACTACTCGAAACAGCTGTTCTTAGACCTGAACCCTGGCACGTTGGGTGGGGGCGGCGAACTTGACGACGTCACAACGACCTAAGGGCATTATGGAAGTCCAGAGGGTACATCATTATGAATAAATCAAAAATGCCCTCATTATGTCGAGATCACAACTTATTTATCTCACTATCACGACATAACAAAAGTTGTTTAGTCAAGATCACAATATCATTTTCTCATGATTATGACATAACAGAAGTTGTTTTGTTGAGATCACAAGATAAACTCTATAAATAGGAGCGGACACAGATTGACAGTATGGCTGGGGCGGCAGAGCCCACGTTGTATCAACGCATATGTTTTTATTGATTACTGCACTAAGGGATGGTACATTTCATGCTAATATTATGCCTTCGTTTGTGTTTGGAGCTCATTTTCAGTTTATAAGTTAGAATGTTACTACCAAGCTAAATGTCCTTACCATCAGCTACGACCTCTTGGGGCATCTCAGCCCTCATGGGGCATTTAAGACCTGAACATGCCTGACAGGCAGCCTGTCTCCTAGGCTGTATGACACCCCCAAGACCACAGCCAATCGCATGCAAGCAACAACGTAGCTCCGGTGCCTTCAGAAGGTATTCATATGTCTTGACAAATTCTACATTTTGTTGTGTTACAGTCTGAATTTTCTCACCAATCTACATACAACAACCCGTAATGACAAAGTGAAAACACATCTTTAGAAATGTTTGCAAATTTATTGAAAATTAAATACAGAAATATCTCATTTACATAAGTATTCACACCCCTGGGAATACTTTGTAGAAGCACCTTTGGCAGTGATTACAGCTGTGCGTCTTTCTGGGTAAGTCTCTAAGAGCTTTCCACCCCTGGATTGTGCAACATTTTCCCATTATTTTAAAAATTCTTCAAGCTCAGTCAAATTGGTTGTTGATCATTGCTAGACAACCATTTTCAGCTCTTGCCATCGATTTTCAAGTAGATTTAAGTCAAAACTGTAACTCAGCCATTCAGGAACATAACATCAAATTGTATTTGTCACATTCGCCGAATACAACATTTGTATTTGACTTATGTTCTCCATGATGACTCCTTAGCCCACCGTCCTTGAAATAATTGTTTTTTATCATTGTAAAAATAGATGTGCAATTATGCAAAATAGCAACATATTGCTTAATGACTACAGATCAGAACAAGACAAGACTGGTCCTCTCGTCTTCTGCTCATTTCACCTTAATCTCCTTTTCTCTTGGTCCCCTTCTTCACATTAGTGAGTTGGATGGAGTGACTGAGAAGGCCAAATGGGCTGAGCCAAACCTGAAGGCATGCAAGCCAATGATCACCATCTCTGATCTGGACAATGTCACCGTCACAGCAAGTAAGCCCCTTGTGCAGTCTAAATACCAGTGACTAGGTTCTGGTGAAATAACAGTAATTTGTCATGTATTATACTGTACCAACGGCATGCATACATAACTTTGGACTTTGTGTCTTTTCCTCCCAGACAACTCAGCAGATGTGGTGGACATGATTGAGGACCTCCTGGGTGCCGAGGGGGACCTGAGTGACTCCCAGCTGGCCACCGTGGTCCAGAAGCTGGATGAGGTTCTGGGAGTCAGCACAGTGACCCCTGCCCTCGGCGAGGACATTGTCAGCATAATCGCTGACATCCTGGGGTCCAGTTCTAACCTATCAGCGGTCGCCAACGAGTAAGGGAAAGGGACAACGGGGAGAGGGAATGTGGTTGCATTACAAGAGTACATTTGAATCTAGCCTCGTCTAATTTTTTGCCTTCACTGCTGTCGTTTATGGCAAATCTGTCACACACATTTCCCATCATGTTCCCAAAAGCATACTGGGTATCACAGGCAGCGTTGGGGACCAGATGGATTTCCCTGAGGAGTCACAAAATGTGACCGTCCCCTCCCTGGCTCTCTCCATGATCAACGTAGATCCAGAGCAGTTCCAGGGCCTCACATTTGGCGTGTCCTCCTTTTCAACTGGCCTTGCTCCAGAGGTAAGTCAGCAATGACACTCTATTTTCTCGTCAGGCACGTACTGGATTTGACAAGCAGTGGCTATCACAGCTGACAGAGATACACTGTCTATGCTCCAGCAGTCAAATACCTGTCCTGTCAATATAAATGTCCGATCCTTTTTTGCTCGAGTCCTTCCTTACTGAAAATCAATAGCATGAAACACTAGACTGTTTTTACTCCATTCAAATGAGGGCATGCCCTTGAATGAACAGAGAAAATGTAGGACACATGCAGAGGTTATTGTGAAACAGCTAAAGGTTTCTTGGAACTGACTCTAGCCTCTAGCATTAATTTCTAGTTAACCTTCAATGTGGAAAAACAGCACAGGATTTAAACTGCGGCGAAACACTGAATGGTAATGAAACTACAACGATTTAAAGGAACAAGAACATTGCTTTACAATAACAGTGTGTATTCCAACACTTGTCCAGTGTTGTCTCTGTGGTGTAAGGACCTATTACATTTAATTCCATGATGGAATGGAGTTATATAGGACGACTTGAATAAAACATATGTTTTGAGTTACTTCAAATCAAAGTTGACAGTTTAGCAGAGGTTATAGTGGGTGCAGTGAAATGCTTATGTTACTACCGCTTAACAATGCAGTAAAATGTCAAACAATTCAAATGTAAGGTTGGAAAAAGGACAAGAAATCAAGAACGGTGTGATAAATCTGATTAAAAATCCAAATAGCGCTGTAGCAGTAGCCAAATGTAATCTATACATACTGTATATACACCTGGAGAATTTACACAAGATCAGCTTAGAAAGATATGTACAGCAGTATATATATTAGAGTAAGTTATGTCAAGAATCCAGTGTATATATACATATGTGGTGTGGATAAATAGTGTAACTAAAATACAATGTACAGTAGTAGAAATATTATGATGAGCACAGTGTGAAACGGGAAGTGACCAGTGGTTCAATGTCTCTATAGCATGAGACAGCAGTGTTGGCTGTGTGTGTGTGTGTCTGTGAGTGTGTTTGTGAGTATGAGGTGTGTGTGGTAGCTTGTGTGTGTGTGTGAGTGTGCATCACCTGGTAAGTATATGTACACCTCTTTCTGTTGTAGATCTTTGTCAACCAGACATTCCTGAGTCAGCCTTACGACGGCACAGTGGCGTCCATCTCTCTGCCCCGTGCCCTTCAGAACTTCTTCCCCGAGGGAAACAAAAAAAAGCGAGTTCAGTTCCACTTCTATGGCACACAGGAGCTCTTCAAGGTGATGACGTATGAGGTGTCTAATTATTTTGGGTCAATTATTCATTAATAAGGAATGATACTCGGGATGTTTCATGGTTTTCTTACTTCAAATGAAAGATTCCAGCAAATGTACAGTAATTCAGTGTTCAAGTTTTATGATCATTCACAGGATCCAGAGACCAACTGGACGCTGAATAGTTACGTGGTGTCTGCCAGTGTCAATAACAGCAATGTCAGCAACCTCGGGAATCCCGTGGTGGTGACACTTACTCACCTCAAGCCCAAAGAGGTGAGGAATAAAAAATAGCTTTATCTTACCACTGAGCGTAGCGATGACGAACTAAATCCTTTTCTTCCCCAACAGAAAAACGACAAGGTGGAGTGTGTGTATTGGGAGTTCCAGAAGAACAATGGGAGTGGTGGATGGGACAGCAACGGCTGTGAGACACTACCAAGCATCTCCGCTTATCAGACCACCTGCCACTGTTACCACCTGACCCATTTTGGCGTGCTCCTGGTGAGTCACCTTTTTCAAATCACACTACTGCGTTAGTGCAGTGCATCTGGACTGATATATTATGCTCCTATTGTGGTGTCCTACAGGATGTGTCCAGGACTCCTATCAGTGAGGCTGACCAGGAGACACTGATGGTCATCTCCTACTTGGGCTGTGGTGTGTCCTCCATCTTCCTGAGCATCAGCCTGCTCACCTACATGGTCTTTGAGTAAGTCAGCATCCAGACAGATAGAATATTGTTCTCTATTTTTCTGTATCCTTTGGCATCTCTCCCCCTTTTCTCTCTGTATTATCTAATCTCCTCCTGTACTTCATCTGCCACTCTCACTATTCCTCTCATTCTCAATCTCTTTCCACTCATCTCCCAATTTCTCACCCTGTGCCTCTCTCTCTATCTCTCACACACTCCTTTCCACTCTGTCACAGGAAGCTGCGTCGAGACTATCCGTCTAAGATACTCATCAACCTCTCTGTGGCTCTGCTGGGCCTCAACCTGGTTTTCCTGATGGACTCTTGGCTGTCCTCCTTTGGCTTCTATAGCCTCTGCATCACCACGGCAGCCATGCTGCACTACTTCCTGTTAGCCTCATTCACCTGGATGGGCCTGGAGGCTGTCCACATGTACTTCTCTCTGGTCAAGGTCTTCAACGTTTACATCCCCTCCTACATCCTCAAGTTCTGCACCCTCGGCTGGGGTAAGCCAAGGCAGTCTGAGGCAAAATAAGGACACTTGTAAAAACATCTTTAAAGTAATTGTCCAATGAAAATATTTTAAAAGCTGTTAACTCATACCCAAATAATGTCGTTGACTCATCCTTTACTTGTATTTGTGGCCAAGTCATAAATTAGATTTTTTTTTTTTTTAAACCCAACTCAAACCGTTTAAAAAATGCTTGCTATTTCCTCATAGAGGATGACGTCATGTTTTTGGCTGAGAGGTCTCATTGGCTCATTAGCTGAGCTGGCCAATCAGCTGTTTTACTTGACATTAATATTTTTATGATTGAGGCTACGAACACAGAGTTTTCGCCCCCGCAACTCTGGAAACGTCTTTCTCAAAACTAAGGATCCGAATAACATTCTGCGCATGTGTGATTTTACGCACACATTCAAGTTTCTCTATTTACACTATGCTTTACTCAGCCTCTTCTGAACCGTCAACCAATTTGAGCGACATGATAATGAAGCCTCATATTTCTGAACAGCTGAAATAACAACTTGGTGATGATTTGAACGAACGTTCCGAAAATATATACATTACCTTCAGCAAGTATTCATACCCCTTGACTTTTTTTTCGCATTCTGTTGTGTTACAGCTTGAATTTAAAATTGATTCAATTTAGATTTTTTTTTGTCACTGGCCTACACACAATACCCCATAATGTCAAAGTGGAATTCTGTTTTTAGAAATGGTTACAAATTAATAAAAAATGAGCTGAAATGTCTTCAGTCAATAAGTATTCAAACCCTTTGTTATGGCAAGCCTAAATAAGTTTAGGAGAAACCATTTGCTTAACAACTAACATAAGTTCATGGACTCTTGTGTGCAATAATAGTGTTTAACAGGATTTTTTATGACTTCCTCATCTCTGTACCCCACACATACAATTATCTGTAAGGTCGGATCACTGCTCAATTATCTCAGTCGAGCAGTGATTTCAAATACAGATTCAACCACAAAGACCAGGGAGATTTTCCAGTAACTTGTAAATAAGGGTATCTATTGGTAGATGGGTAAAAATGAAAAAGCAGACATTGAATATCCCTTTGAGCATGGGGAAGATATTAATTACACTTTGGATGGTGTATCAATACACCCAGTCACTACAAAGATACAAGCTTCATACCTAACTCAGTTGCCGGAGAGGAAAAAAACTGCTCAGGGATTTTACCATGTGGCCAATGGTGACTTTAAAACAGTTACAGAGTTTAATGGCTGTGATAGGAGAAAACTGAAGATGGATGAACAACATTGTAGTTACTCCACAATACTAACCTAAATGACAGAGTGAAAAGTAGGAAGCCTTTACAGAATAAAAATATTCCAAAACATGCATCCTGTTTGCAATAAGGCTAAAATAAGGCTAAAGTAAAACTGTGAAACATTTGGCAAAGAAATTAACTTTATGCCCTGAATACAACGTGTTAGGTTTGGGGCCAATCCAACACAACACATCACTGAGTACCACTCTTTATATTTTCAAGCATACTGGTGGCTGCATCGTGTTAGGGGTATGCTTGTCATCAGCAAGAACAATGGAGTTATTTTGGATAAAAATAAACGGAATAGAGCTAAGCAAAGGCAAAATCCTAGAGAAAAACCTGGTTCAGTCTGCTTTCCAACAGACATTGGGAGACAAATTCACATATCAACAATAACCTAAAACACAAAGCCAAATATACTCTGAAGTTGCTTACGAAGACAACATTGAATGTTCCTGAGTGGCCGAGTTACAGTTTTGACATAAATCGGCTTGAAAATCTATGGCAAGACTGGAAAATGGCTGTCAAGCAATGATCAACAACCAACTTGACAGAGCTTGAAGAATTAAAAAAGAATAATGTGCAAATATTGTACAATGCTGGTGTGCAAAGCTCTTAGAGACTAACCCAGAAAGATTCGCAGCTGTAATCGCTGACAAAAGTGATTCTAACATATGTTGACTCAGGGTTGTGAATACTTATGTAAATAAGATATTTCTGTATTTCGTTGTCAATAAGTTTGCAAACATTTCTAAAAACAGGTTTTCACTTTGTCATTATGGGGTATTGTGTGTAGATGGGTGAGATTTTTTTGTTTATTTTGCCATTTTGAATTCAGGCTGTAATAACAAAATGTGTTATAAGTCAAGGGTTATGAATTACTTCTAAAGGCTATCTGTCTGTTGTTAGGGATATTGCCGTAGCACAAGCAAGACGCAATCTACACATTGCATTGGGGAAAACTATCAGAGTTTTGTGTGATGATGCAATCGTTATAGTTATGCTGCCATAAAGCCATAGTTGCTGAAAAAATAACTCTGCCACCCAATAGCAATGTTTGCACATTAAATCGCTATTGACTGCCTCTGTGTCTTCATTGTTGGTATGCTGTATATTTATAAATATATATACAGTGGGGAGAACAAGTATTTGATACACTGCCGATTTTGCAGGTTTTCCTACTTACAAAGCATGTAGAGGTCTGTCATTTTTATCATAGGTACACTTCAACTGTGAGAGACGGAATCTAAAACAAAAATCCAGAAAATCACATTGTATGATTCTTAAGTAATTCATTTGCATTTTATTGCATGACATTAGTATTTGATCACCTACCAACCAGTAAGAATTCCGGCTCTCACAGACCTGTTAGTTTTTCTTTAAGAAGCCCTCCTGTTCTCCTCTCATTACCTGTATTAACTGCACATGTTTGAACTCGTTACCTGTATAAAAGACACCTGTCCACACACTCAATCAAACAGACTCCAACCTCTCCACAATGGCCAAGACCAGAGAGCTGTGTAAGGACATCAGGGATAAAATTGTAGACCTGCACAAGGCTGGGATGGGCTACAGGACGATAGGCAAGCAGCTTGGTGAGAAGGCAACAACTGTTGGTGCAATTATTAGAAAATGGAAGAAGTTCAAGATGACGGTCAATCACCCTCGGTCTGGGGCTCCATGCAAGATCTCACCTCGTGGGGCATCAATGATCATGAGGAAGGTGAGGGATCAGCCCAGAACTACACGGCAGGACCTGGTCAATGACCTGAGGAGATCTGGGACCACAGTCTCAATTTAAACCATTAGTAACACACTACGCCGTCATGGATTAAAATCCTGCAGCGCACGCAAGGTCCCCCTGCTCAAGCCAGCACATTGTCCAGGCCCGTCTGAAGTTTGCCAATGACCATCTGGATGATCCAGAGGAGGAATGGGAGAAGGTCATGTGGTCTGATGAGACAAAAATAGAGCTTTTTGGTCTGAACTCCACTCGCCGTGTTTGGAGGAAGAAGAAGGTTTTAGTACAACCCCAAGATCACCATCCCAACCGTGAAGCATGGAGGTGGAAATATCATTCTATGGGGATGCTTTTCTGCAAAGGGGACAGGACGACTGCACTGTATTGAGGGGAGGATGGATGGGGCCATGTATCGTGAGATCTTGGCCAACAACCTCCTTCCCTCAGTAAGAGCATTGAAGATGGGTTGTGGCTGGGTCTTCCAGCATGACAACGACCCGAAACACACAGCCAGGGCAACTAAGGAGTGGCTCCGTAAGAAGCATCTCAAGGTCCTGGAGTGGCCTAGTCAGTCTCCAGACCTGAACCCAATAGAACATCTTTGGAGGGAGCTGAAAGTCCGTATTGCCCAGCGACAGCCCCGGAACCTGAAGGATCTGGAGAAGGTCTGTATGGAGGAGTGGGCCAAAATCCCTGCTACAGTGTGTGCAAACCTGGTCAAGAACTACAGGAAACGTATGATCTCTGTAATTGCAAACAAAGGTTTCTGTACCAAATATTAAGTTCTGCTTTTCTGATGTATCAAATACTTATGTCATGCAATAAATGCAAATTAATTACTTAAAAATCATACAATGTGATTTTCTGTATTATTGTTTTAGATTCCGTCTCTCACAGTTGTACCTATGATAAAGTGTACCTATGATAAAAATTACAGACCTCTACATGCTTTGTAAGTAGGAAAACCTGCAAAATCGGCAGTGTATCAAATACTTGTTCTCCCCACTATATATATATATATATATATATATATATATATATGAGTACAGAAATTGTTTGCTCATTGGGAAATGAATATCCAACTAGTCAGTGACAACTGTTTGGAGTTTGTGACAGCAACTATGTGAGCTTGTTGCAGTGTTATAGACACTATGTCCTCAGATTTACTATGATCTTCTATGTACCTTACCTTCTTACGACTCTTGTGTAGCTTGTGAGCGTCACAGAATTTGGGCATGTTCATGAGTCTCAGCTTTTCATAGATATTGTTTAATAGTTTGTATCTCATACGATTGGGACTCTACAGATGTTTTTGTAAAAAGACCCGGCCCCAGTCCATTTGGGGATCCGCTCTTACAAACATCACTCTAGCTCAGCCCCCGTTAATCACACAGACTAATGGTTGGTATTAATGGATGTAGAAGAAGTAGACCAATTGAATGGTGCAACCCATATTGTCAATCATATTGTAAAAAAAAATGAACATCAGTCTATCAATCAAATCAAGGTAAATTAAAGTTATTTAATTTCCTTTTGAGTGTTTTTATATTGTAGTCAGCGATTGAATCCTTCACACGGATCCTGTTTGACCAAGGGAATAGAATGAAGAAGTAAAGTTCTCTGTCTCCACACAGGCATTCCTCTGGTGGTTGTCAGCCTGGTCCTGGCCATAGAGAAGGATGCCTATGGCAATGTTCTATCTGGGGACTCCCTTGACTCTCTACAGGGCTCAGAGCCATTGTGAGTATGCAGCATGGCCAGTTGACCACTGTTACGGATACATGTGATTAATCACATTTCTCTTTCTCCCTCTCTATTTCACTCTCTCTCTGCCTCCCTCTTCCTCCTATTCTCAGCTGTTGGATGCAGAGTAACGTTTTCTTCTACATCACCATCGTGGCATTCGTGCTACTGGTCCTGGTCTTTAACATGGTCGTGTTCATCATGGTTCTGATCCAGATCCGACACATGCAGACCAATAATCCTGCAGCTACAGTAAACAAGCGCAGTGTCATGCATGATCTGAGGGCGGTGGCCAGTCTCACCTTCCTATTGGGTCTCACCTGGCCAATAGCCTTTTTTACCTGGGGACCGGCCAGGGTACCTATGCTCCACCTCTTCTCAGTCCTCAACAGTCTGCAAGGTAAGAGGACCAATATACGTTGTCTACTGTACAATAGAGAGAGAGAGAGAGAGAGAGAGCCCATTATCTTCTCTCCGGCTGTGTTTCAGGGTTCTTTATCTTTGTGTTCCACTGCCTGATGAAAGAGAATGTGAGGAAGCAGTGGAGGATCCACCTGTGCTGTGGCCGATTCAGGCTCAATGACTACTCAGGTACAGTCGAGGGGCCTCCAAGCAGTCTATCTGATATTGCATAAGCCCCATGTGGTTCATAGAGAGTGTTCCTGAGGTTGCTTCATTTTTACCTTTGACCCTGTTTAGATTGGAGCCGCTCCGTGACGATGGGCGGCAGGACCAAGCAAAACCATCTGGTGCACCGCTTTCCGTCTGTCAAGTCTGTCAACACCTCCTCTAGGAAGATCTCTGATGACTCCACTACAGCTAGTGGTAGCTCTTCCCCACCCTACCACCAGTGGGCCTAGTCTACTGTAGCTCCACCAGGGGGCCTAGTCTACTGTAGCTCCACCAGTGGGCCTAGTCTACTGTAGCTCCACCAGGGGGCATAGTCTACTGTAGCTCCACCAGGGGGCATAGTCTACTGTCGCTCCACCAGTGGGCCTAGTCTAGTTCCACAAAGGGTATTAACTTGGCTCCACCAGGGGGCCTAGCCGGGCTCACAACATAGTGCCATAATACCACTCACCTGGAACAATGAGAAACACTTGAGCTCATGACACCATAGCAGACACCTAAGTTCAGTCCATTCTGAATTACACTGTGAAAAGTCCAGATACTCGACTGATTCTATCTAAATGACCAGTATCCTTCCCACGAACTGCTGTATGTCTCTCTGCAGTGCAGTCTCTCTGCAGTGCAGTCTCATCATCCTCGGGAGATATTCATTCATACTCTATGTGCAAGTATTAGCCTGTTCTGTGCTTTAAAGGACATAAGCTCTATTATTATAGGACAGGGAGGCAAGTAGCCTAGTGGTTAAGCGTTTTGGTTCCAGTAACCGAAAGGTCGCTGGTTCGAATCCCCAAGCAAACCAGGTGGAAAATCTGTTTTCTGTACCTTTGAGCAAGGCACGTGACCCTAATTGCTACTGTAAGTCGCTCTGGACAAGAGCATTTGCTGAATGACAAAAAAAAAGTTGACTTCATGTCAGACTATTGTTGTAGAGTATGATCAATATTTTGGTACTTTATGCATTCTCTTTTTAAATGACATTTCTCTTTCTCAAAATCTGTTTCTGTTCTTCTTTTCATGATGTTAAATAAATAAAACATACACATAGTGAAGTTTAAAGAGTCAAGGACGCTTAATGACTTTTTTTGACTTCATAGAAAGAACAGATCTTTTCAAACAAATGTACAAAGCCTCCTTGCTGTTATGCAATGAACTGTAGGCCTACCATTGATCTGTGGATCTGTCACCATTTCAACTGAGAAAAAATCCAGGACATTTCATGACACACGTTATGTTCACCGCCATCTCTAAAAGACTTGAAGGTTGATGAATGTGGGTTGTTTAGCGTAGGGGATAATGCAGTAAAGATATTTTATGTTCAGTCTTTTCTCCATTTCTCCATCTCAAATGCAGCTTATTGTATGAATGGCGTTCTTCCCACGCTCGCCTTTTGACACAAAGATAGGACTACTAAGTAACAATAACATTCTGTATATACAGTAGGGTCCGAAATTATTGACAGCCTTGATAAAGATGAGCAAAAATTACTGTATAAAATAAATAATAAAAATACTGTGCTATATTGTATGCTCAAACAAATTGGGAAATTATACTATTGTATTCCAATACAGTTGCTCAGAGAAAGTCCATGGCAAAAACCGGTGGAATCAATGCTGTTTCCACGTCATTAAAACATATATATATCTATGTGATGATGTTGAATCAACTTGGAAAACTAATTGGATTTGCAAAAAGTCATATATGTAAGGGAAAGTTCGTATTTTTTTCTTTTAACCTAAATCCAATGGCAGGGTGACATTGTTGGTTGATTTCACATTGAATTCAAGTTAGTTGACAACTCAAGCAAATGTAAATCCAAACTAGACATTTAATTGACGTCTGTGCCCAGTGGGAGAGATTTTGTTTAACAAGTAATACTTTTTTTTTTTTTAAAGGTATGGTCAAAATGATTGACAACCCTGTTTTCAATACCTTTCAATACTTCACCTTGCAAGGATAACGGCACTGAGCCTTTTTCTAAAATGTTTTATGAGTTGGAGAACAAATTGGGGGGATGCAATAAAATGCAAATGAATTACTTAAAAATCATACAATGTGATTTTCTGGATTTTGTTTTAGATTCCGTCTCTCACAGTTGAAGTGTACCTATGATAAAAATTTACAGACCTCTACATGCTTTGTAAGTAGGAAAACATGCAAAATCGACAGTGTATCAAATACTTGTTCTCCCCACTGTATTTGTTCTACACTACAGGGTAAAAAAATATTAAGTTGGGGTGCTTCCAATATCTTGTCTGTAAGAAGAGCTTCATGTACTGTATGTGACAGACCTCTGGGGTCTAATACTCTAATACTCCTGGTCTTGTAGGATTTACTGCAGGGTGAGGCCTAGGGCTGAAATGTGGACTAATGCACTTCTTTACAGTCATAGGTCCCATTTCCTAAAGTGTCTCAGGTAGGAGTGCTGTTCTAAGACCAGCTACCCTCTGTCCATGTAACCATATAAATGATTATGAAAAGGCTAAACAGATCCTAGATCAGCACTACTATGTTTAATGAATACAGGCCCTGCCCTGGTATACAGTGTACTCCAATTTATGTGCCTGTTCTGGTACGTTATCACTTTGCTCACTTTGTTGTATGATGGGAGTATGTATTCTCTTTAAATGACAGTGAATAAACCAAGTCAAAGCTGAGTCTTATTTTGGAAAATACATATAATTTGTTTGGCTCATGTGTCTTCCAGACAGTATACACAGTTTGTGGAGGACACGTTGTGAGCATGTTCAGCAGTGTAGTCCATTCAAAATGTCCATTCTCAACACATCTGACAATAAGGCTATTTGTCAAGTACATGATAGCATAACGTCACGTTTCTCATTGTGTTCTTATATTGACTAGTGAAAAGATACCCCACCACATCTCCATTGGTGGCTGTAACTATCATTGTGGTTCTCTGCATGTGTAACAGGAAAACCTCAGTGGTGTCTTTTGTTATTGTCAGTGTACTTTCTGAAATCTGTCATCATTTATCATAATATCAATCACGAATACGGCTCTCGTTTTTGTAAGAGAGCTATTTAAAATAAGAATTTAAAATATAATATTAACATGTTATTACACCCCTAAATTAAAAATAAATAAAAAACCTTTTATTACATTATTGTCTGACATTACTGTGTGAAATGCTCAGCTGTGCATTCTGCCTAAAGGAAAACATCTATACCAAGCATATAAAGCTTGTCTTAGTTTAACAATATAATTATTACTTGCACAGTGCACAAAAAAGTATGATAATGGTGTTTTCTCGGCGTAACGGCCATTCTATAACGATGGTATTCATTTGAATCCTTTCAGTATCACACAGTAGATATTTCCACACTTTATAATTAAACTCTTTCCATATAGCATGTGTTCCCATAAGCCATTTTCTAAACGTGAATACGAGTTGACAGTGTAGACAGAGTTGACAGTGTAGTTCACTAAGGAATGTTTTGATAAGGTGCTGCCGGTGTGTGGAGGAAGTTGTTAAGTTACATTCTCATCATACTGTCGTAGCGCATCACACCCTCCCTCGCGATATCTCCACACAGCAGGCAGCTCGAGCGCAGGATGTGTTGAATGAAGGCGGGTTTCTGACGAACAAACTCCAATAAGCGAAGAGATCGATGTTTTCTCCATCAATCTGGAAATTTGAGAGCACAGTAATCTCAACAGGTTGTGTTTTATCAGCAGCATTTGAGGAATGCCAGTGCTGTTGTTAAAATAACATTATTTTGAGTAATTGTGCGCAATTGCATATAGGCAGCATCAAGGGTTACTTCAATCAATCAAACCTGGGACTTGGTCCTTGATCAGAGGAGCTCACCTGCTCAGGTAAGAGAGAGTACATGGCATGCATTTCTTTGTAATATAATCTTACAAGACTGCATACGTAATGTATAGTTTTATCAATATTTGCAGATACATGTCTGATTATTATAATTCCCCACTTTATGGTGTATTTATTTTTTTCTGACTTATGTCACTTGGGAACTTTTTTATTCAATATTACATGGTTGTTGACATAATTTAACTGAAAAAAGGTAGGCCGATTTATATACAGAGATAAAAGTTGTGATGCAAAAGGCAGGTTGACCTTTATTGTTATGAATCTTGCCCTGGAGGCAAAACTGAGCGTTTCCTCTAGATTGGCCAGCTGCAAAGTCAACATTGTCTATATTGTAGAAACATAAACTTTTTGGTCTTAAATTAAGGTTAGGGTTAGCACTGTGGTTAAGTTTAAGGTTAGGTTTAAAATCAGATTTTATGACTTTGTGTCTGCTCCAGCTACACACTAAAATATAATGGTTCTAAATAGACCCAGATAAGGGTTATTTGACTTGTAACCATAACGGAACCCTTTTTGGTGCTGTAGTTACAACCCTATTTGGACCCCTTTTATATAGGACCCCTTGTAATGGTTCTTTACAGAACCTTTATGGAGAATGGTTCTATAAAGAACCATTAAAAAAGGATCTATATAGCACCGGGGAAAAAAGGCTTCAGCTGTGGTTACAACCCTAATTGGGGCTATATGTTTCTTTCTAGATGCTTTATGGAGAACGGTTCTATAAAGAACCTTTTTCAATCTGAAAGGTTCTTTGTCGATCATTTTGAAGAACCATACAGGGTTCTTAATTCTGGTCAGCCACATTATACTGTTAAAATGCTATAGGTGTTATTAATGAGTTAATTGACAAGTTGAATCAAGTGAGCTACCTCTGGAACAGCTGGGGGGTCCCTGAGGAGAGAATTGAGACCCACTGACTGATTTAGTCAACCATTTTCAATTGACAGGCCATACATGACTCATTCACAAGACACCATCACTGGCCATAAATAATATGCAATGGCATAACACAACACATTAGATAAACTGGAATGACACTCTCACTCAGGGTTGTACAAAAAGAGCTGTGCGCAAACCACACCCCAAAATATTCTAATGAGCCGGTCCCCAACATTTTAATTATCACCAAAAGAGCAAATAACCTTTTTGTGAACTGTAAAGAGCCATTGAAGAATTCAAAGGTTTTTTTGAGCCATTATGGTTCCACATAGAGCCATTACCCTTCCCAAAGAACCCTTGAGGAACCCTCATTTTTAGAGCGTAGTGACCGCTCTGCAGAGCTGCCTCCAGTACATGAGTCATCTCAATAAATGCCAAACTGTATAAAAAGGATGTAGTGAACAGCCTGTAATGTGCTGACATGAATAAGCATTGATTTACTTTGAACCTTTGTGTAATGACAAGCAGACATTGTTTGCAAATAACAGATAAATACCAATAAAAGATGACATTTCAGTCAGGTTTTGAATAGCTTATCCTGCCCACTATTTTATGTTGATACATGCACAGAAGAAGGCGATTTCTCAACATGTGTTCGATGAATCAAATAAGATCACCTTGATACTTATTGAATTATTATTGAATTATCATCCCGGCAGAGTGGAAAACAAAATGACAAATGAATGTTAGGTTATAACCCTTTTACTACTTAACGGTGAGATGATCTGTGAATTCCTCTGGATGCTACAATAGCCACTCAAGTCAGTAAATAAAACAAAAATGGAGAGAGTAAGCCCTAGTTCAAAAACCTCTCTATCGCCGTACCAAACTTAAAAACACGTATCTTTGTCTTTGGAAGAGTGGGGATAGAGTGCCTTCTGAAACCACGCAATGCGCCTCGTCAAACTTCTGACAATAGTTCGGCAGCCTCTTTCGGTGCTATGCAAGTGAAACAGGCCTCTGTTTCAGGCAGCGCGTCAGAGCAGTTCTTCCACTGTCGGGAGAAATGGTCATGTATGTTAAAATATGTTAATTGTAAAGGTTGCTTGGCCACACCCACCGCGGGAAGCACAATCATGGGCTCGGATTCTTAGGTGGACTTCTGTGAGAGGTCACTGTTATGCCAGCCGACTAAACTCAACTCCACGATTCACGATGGAGTTGAGCGGTGACTAGTGTGGGCGGACTGGAGTTCCGACGTCACATAAAATAAAGTTTTTAAAATCAAAATCGATGGATTTCCACACCCAAAGAATAAGCCGCGTTTACAAAGAACAAATGTCACGGAGTTGTTTAGTCGGCTACTGTTATGCCTGAATTGAACCCAAACCAACGAGGAAGTCTGCTGCAGTGTTGAGAGCGGTTGAATGAAAACAATCGGTATGCCAAGCAAAGCTCTTAACCGTCCATGCCAGACGACTTTTAATTTCTATTCAGTTTGACTCACCATAAGTTCAGCGTCTGAACTGTGCATTATAATGTTATATCCATATCCCTTAATTATGGACGTACAAAAGCCATAACTCAGCAATCACATACTGTATGGGTAGCCTAGCCTACAGATGATGCATGGACTTGTTAGGCAAAATATGAATGTTCTCTACCTTCCAACCATTGTACTCTACTATGTTCCCACAGGATCTAAGTTGAGTCAGCGATGGCAGGACATTCAGGTAGCCCCCAGGTAGTTCTAAAGACAGAGGAACAGTCCAATAGAGTCATCTTCACCTACTTCCAGGGTGACATCGGTAGCATGGTGGACCAACACTTCAACCGTGCCCTCAGCAAGGCCAGTAAGACCAAGGCCCCCAGCGGGAAGGGCAAAAAGAGCCACAAGGCTGTCAAATCTGGTGAGCAGACTGATACCTAACTATGCAATGAAGGTTGGAATTAAGATTGGAGTGATTGATTGAGTGATTGGCCAATACACTTGGAGTCCAGTGCAATTAGGAAATAAACTTTATATAAAATATACATTTTTATAATAATATATATATATATATTATTGTGGCTGAATGGAAGCAATTCCCCGCAGCAATGTTCCAGCGTCTAGTGGAAAGCCTTCCCAGAAGAGTGGAGGCTGTTATAGCAGCAAAGGTGGAACCAACTCCATATTAATGCCCATCATTTGGTAATGAGATGTTTGACAAGCAGGTGTCCACATACTTTTGGCCATATAGTGTACATAGATCTAAATCAGGCTTGAATTATGAATGCAGGTACTATCAGTCTGACAATGATTTTGATGTGATATGAAGGCTAAGGGCTTCATGTTTCTAGAACCATATCGCAATTGAGAATCGATTCAGATTTAGATGGAGTAATTGGCTGTTTTGGCTGCCAGAGCCAGTACACAGTGCATTCGGAAAGTATTCAGACCCTTTGACTTTTTCCACTTTTTGTTGTAAAATTGATTACATTGTTTTTTCCCCTCATCAATCTACACACAATACCACATAATGCACTGTATATATATATATATATATATATATATATATATATATATATATATATATATATATATATATATACAGTGCAAAAAAATGAAATGCCTAAGTCTATAAAATAACATTACCTGCATCATTTCAACAACTATATATATATCGTTGTTGAAATGATGCAGGTAATGTTATTTTATAGACTTAGATTTTATCTGCTAATTTCAGCTTGTCTATCCCCCCCAAAAATAAAAAAGGCATTTCATTTTTTTGCAATGAACTTTGTATGCTATCATCATGATGCTGTGTGCACCAAACAAGAAAACGTGTGTTCACTGACATGTGAAATGTACAAAATGAACACATTTCTAGACTCTTTGTGGATGTATTTTTGTCTATCCACATCTGTTTCAGAGTCTGACTCAACATCTTGCCAGTGGGTTGTTCCAACCCCATCTTGGTCTGAAGACCATTTTCCCCCTGTGTCTGGTCGCCTTCATCTGAGCAGCACCAATGAGTCTCTTTCCAGCCACCGCCTGGCTCTCAGCTCCCCAGATGAGAGCACCAACCCATTGGCCTTCGCTCCGAGGCAACATGGTGGTCTGGGCCTGCCTGCCATGGCCTATCCTCACTCCATGTCCCATGAGGGCCTGGGGGTCACTGGACAGCCTTACACCAACTCCCTGCTCAATCTCTTCCATAGTGACCAGTCAGAGGTGGCTGCAGGCGTGGCCTCGGGCTCCAAACCAGAGCTCCTCCCTAGCTGGATGGGTCAACCTGGCTTCAGAGACCCCATGAACCGTGACTCAGGTATGGCTGCCTCTACCCAGATCCCTTATCACTATGCATGTGCAGGGAGAGGGAGACTTCTTTCTTTCACATAGATTAGATAGTGAACTGACAAATAAATCTGTAATTCTATATCCATTGGATTTTGTAAAGATTAGGGAGGTTTTACAGTATCTGTGCTCCAGTGTTTTTTATTTTTTTACTTCATTTATTTTGGTGGTTTGCTTGGTTTTCCAAAGGTCTCTTTTGAGTTATTCAACACCTATTCTACCCTCTTTTGGGAATAGGTCTGCAGAAAAGGGAACTCTATTGGTATTAAATGAAGCATGACCGCGCAGGGAAGAGAGGAGTCTGCAACATGTGCATGCTGTGTTCACTCCTCTGGTTATCAGACAGGCCTCCTCCACAGCCACTAGAAGAAGGAAGTGCCGGTAACTCTCCCCTCTGTTCCTCTTCAAAGGATGACTTCAGTTCCTCACAATGCAGCAGCTGGAACTGCCTCTCAGAAACAAATCACTTACTGACTAACCAGTTTGCAAACCGGATCATAATTCACATCAAAGACCAAGGTGACAACCACTGCCAGTCGCCAGTATGCTGCCTACAACTCAATAGCTTTAAGCATTTATACACAAGGACAGAGAGAGAGGGAGTGAGAGGGAGAAGGGGGTGTTTTGCATGTGTAAGAAAAACAGTGTTATGTCAAAAGTAGCCTGTATCGACTGGAGAAAATTTACAACGTTTTTTAAGACTATTTTATTGAAATGTTGGTGTTTAGGAATATCTGTTTTCTCTGATGTGTGGACTTCTTAAGGAGGGGGTTTTGATGTGATTTTCAGTTGTGATATGGAAACAGAAACTGTTTTCATTTTTTTGCACGTAGCAAATTAATGAAATGCCGTTGATATCCTAATAAATGATTGCCAAAGTAACCATGAAAATGAAAGATGTTTATGAAGAGGTTTTTGTTATTCAGAGATTTCTGATGAGAATACCAAGTAGACTATCTGCATTGCATTGTAGGAATTGACACAAACCTCTTTTACTGTAATAATTGAGTTGTGATTCGTGATTAAACATTAAAAAATATATATTTTCCATCTTAAAAGTAGACTCAGGGAAATGACATTGCCACAAGCAGCATCGCATATTTTGAGATGAGCAAGATGCAAGACTTTGCTCCCACACAGTCACACACAGTATCTGTGCATGGGTTCACTTCACCCTGTTAGAGCGTGGTAGCCACAGGACCAAAACGGGAGAAGTTGAGCCTTGCTGTTTACTTTCTACATCTACGTCATATCGCTGAGTCTACCTTTGATGAAGTGGAAATACATGATGAACTGGATCAGATGAGATATCTCTCGCCTGGCAAGTGCACATAGTGTACATTACTTTCACAGGAACAGACCTCAAGCCATTTAGAACAAGTGTGACAATACTGCCATCCCGTGGCTGAAAATAAGAAGAGGGAAAAGGTGCCAAATGTATTTCATTTTCAAATTAAAAATGTTAAGAAATAAATACTAGACTACTAAATATGGTCATGTTTTTGCATTAATTCTTTTATGTTCATTATGTGTATTTACATTTACACTTCAGTAATTTAGCAGATGCTCTTATCCAGAACAACATACAGTTAATGCATTCGTCTTAAGATAGATGGGTGGGACAACCAAATATCACAGGCATAGTAAGTACACTTTTCCTCAATAAAGTAGCTAACAGCAAAGTCAGAACTAGAAAGGTGGGAGTCGAGGTGTGGAGGGGGATAATTTAAGATACTCTTTGAAGAGGTCCCTACCTCTTTCAGGTGCTTTTGGAAGATGGGCAGGGACTCTGCTGTCCTAGCTTCAGGGGGAAGCTGGTTCCACAATTGGGTGACAGGACAGAGAAGAGCTTGGGTACGTGGTGCAGACACAGATCCTCTCCACGTCATCTGGTAGGAGCGGCTTGCCAGGTAGGATGCAATCCAAGAGTGGGCAGAGCCTGAGACACCCAGCCCTGTAGGGTGGAGAGGAGGATCTGATGGTTCACGGTGTCAAAGGCAGAGGATAGATCTAGGAGGATGAGAGAGAGTCAGCTTTGGCAGTGCAGAAAGCCTCCTTGACACCGAGAAGAGTAGTCTCGGTTGAGTGATATGTCTTGAAGCCTGACTGGTTAGGGTCAAGAAGATGGTTCTGAGAGAGATAGCGAGAGAGTTGGTCAGAGACTGCACGCTCCAAGTGTTTTGGAAAGAAAAGAAAGAAGGTTTATGGTTTTTGACATCAGATTAGTTGAGTGTTAGTTTCTTGAGGAGGGGAGCGACTCGGGCCATTTTAAAGTCAAGAGGGGACGCAGCCAGTGGTCAAGGATGAGTTGATCGGGGAAATGTGGATTGGGAGAAGATCTCCAGAGATGGTCTGGAGAAGGGATTAGAGGATGGGGTCAAGCGGGCAGGTTGTCAGGCGACCAGACCTCACTAGTCACTCAAGCACGGAGCAGGAGGGGAGGGCCAAGCCACCCGGGAGGAAAGGGGACAGTGCGAGTCATACGATGCAGAAAGGGAGGAGACTATGGTCGAAGAGGCAAAATCAGGAGACAGGAGGGAGAAGGATTTTGCAGAAGGGAGAGATGATAGGATAGAAGAGGAGAGAGTAGTGGGAGAGAGAAAGCAAAGATTGCAACAGCGCAAGACCATCTGGGTAGGGGCTGAGTGGCAAGGGTTGGAGGAAAGGGAGACAGAAAAGGAAACAAAGTGGTGATCAGAAACGTGGAGTGGGGTTGCAGTGAAATGAGAAGGCGAACAGCTTCTGGTAAAGTTGATGTACAGCGTATTGCCTGCCTTGTTAGTTGGAGGGGATTGGGAAAGGGTGAGGCCAAAAAAGGCAAGGAGGGGAAAGAGAAAAAAATCATCAAAGGGAGGTTTAAGTTGCCAAGTATGAAGAGCGGTGAGGCGTAGTCAGGAAATTAGCTTATCAAGGTGTCAAGCTCATTGGCCCAAGGGCACCTGGTGGATGATACATGACAACAACGCTAAGCTTGAGTGTACAAGTGACAGTGACATAATGGAATTCAAGTGAGGAGATGAGAGAGGGAGAAAAGAGAAAATCTCCAGTTAGGATAAATTAGTAGCCCTGTGCCACCACCGCGATAACCAGATGATCTTGGACTACGAGAGAAAACGTGGTCAGATGAAGAGAGAGCAGCTGGAGTACCAGTGTTCTCTGGGGTGATCCATGTTTCCGTCAGGGCCAAAAAGTAAAGGGTATGAAAGGCAGCATAGGCTGAGATGAACTCTGCGTTCTTGACCACAGATCCGCAGTTCCAAATGCTGCCAGTGACCCGGGGAATTTACCTCGACTAACCTGTGTCCCCGCACATTGACTCGGTACCGGTACCCCCTGTATATAGCCTCGTTATTGTTATTTTATTGTTTTCCTTTCTATATATTTTTTTCCTTTAGTTTATTTGGTAAATATTTCATTTATTTGGTTTATTTGGTAAATCATTTCTGAACTCTATTTCTTGAACTGCATTGTTAGTTAAGGGCTTGTAAGTAAACATTTCACGGTTATATTTGGTGCATGTGACAAATAAAATGAGATTTGATTTGGACACATCTCATGTGCACGTGCACACACACGCAAACACACGCATACACAAAACTCTTGTGTGGTTCCTTCCTGTGTGTATCGTGTCACCACTGGTGGTACAGAAGAGCCTTTGTTCCTTGGCTTCAACACCAATAGACATCTGAGGACTTCTAAACAAACAGTATTCACCTGTATCTCAATACATATAAAAAAATATATATATAAAAAATAATTATTTGGTGGAGATTTGACATTACTAGCTAATTACACAAAGTTCCAGGCATCCTTAGCATTCTATTTACATGTACGTTTTTTTTAGAGTGAGATGAGGGGAGTCCTTTGACATCCATTTCAGCAGTTTGATTGATGCGCTCCCATCTGCATTTGTCACAGAGGCTCCGTCCAATCAATTGGTTGGACACGCTCTTCTCCCTTATTCAGAGTGTATCAGTGACTCAGAAGCCAGGTGTGCCACAACAGTAGCAGTGCAGCGCTACACATGACTAATTAGCTAATTAGTTACAGAGAAACAGGGATGTCAATGTGGAACAATAAGAAGTTTACAGGTGACCTTATAATATAATGTCCCTTAGATTTTTCCCATGGTAATGTGTTATTTCAGTTTCACAAACACATTTAGAACCTAATTGTCTGTCCAAGTTACAGATTGACCTCGTATTGATACCTTAAAAGTTGATGGGCAAGTGCGTTAACCCAAGGGTTTGTTTTATTTGCCAGTTAGCATTGTTGAGTGCGAAACAGTGTGTGGAAGGAAGAGCCTGCCCCCAGTCACTTCAAAACATGGTGACGCTGCCTTTTTTTCCCACTCTTATCTAAAAACTCTAAACTGACCTATGATTTTTCAGGTGGCATTTGGCCATAATGGATTCCACTGTCTGCTCTTTCTTGTCTCTATCTTCATCTCTATCAGTCTCTAACCTTTAACTCAGTTTCAGTCAGCACCACTATATCCACATTGAATTCCCAATCCATTTCAAATCCTTTGTCGGAACTCGCAATCAGTTGCATTAGTTAGTGCCAATAAAAGGGAATCGCTTGGAGGAGCAATATTGGTCATGACGCCCTTAGGAAGCAGCGGCGGTACGAGGGGGCACTAGCCACCACTGATGTATGATTGGCCACCTTTGGTTCCCCACATTCTCATTGGGTCAGAGCGCTGTCAATCTGTCTCAGATTGAAGAGGAAAAGACTGTGCGTTCATTCTGGTTTGCCCGTTGGGTGGAATACTTTTTGTGGCCTCACAATTTAGTTTAATGAGATGAAAGCGCTGCAAGCGTTGATCTGGATATCCTTCTCCCCCAAAAATAATGTTAAACTAGGTGCGAGGCCTAATTACACAGGACGAACTGTGGTTGAAAATGGTTTCCTTTCAGACGGGGGAAACCCCCGGCCTTGATGGCATTCCAATAGAGATATAAAAACCTTTTAGGAACTACTGAAAGATCCATTACTACTATGTTTTAATTACTGGTAAACACGCACAAAAAAAACGTAGATTATCAAATAACATTACTTGCATAATTTCTCATTTCCAATACCTCAAAGGAAGATATATTGGAGAAAACATTAGACAACTAAAAATAATTGAAAACTATGAGAATGCAGGGAAACCAGGTCTAATTTTTATAGCAGATTTTGAGAAAGCTTTCGATACAGTATGTCTAGAATCAGTTTATACGTGCCTGGATTTTTAAAATAACTATTAAATAATATACAACAATTCTTTATAAAAAAATAATAAATAACGGTTACTTCTCTGAGAACTTGAATTGTCAAGAGGCGTAAAAAGGTTTCTCTCTGTCACCATAGTTATTTATTATGGCCTTTGAACTGTTAGCTCTAAAAATCAAATGATCTAATTAAGGGGCAAACAACGAAGGGATTAGAGACAAAAGTAATAATGTACGCTGATGATTAAAGGTTTCTTTTGAGTCCTCAATCTTCAAAGGCCTTATTGAGGACTTGGATCATTTCTCTGGAAAGGGGATACCTAGCCAGTTGCACAACTGAATGCATTCAACCCCTCTGAATCAGAGAGGCGCTTTAATCGACATCCACACCATCAGCACCCAGGGAACAGTTGTTATTGGGGGTTAACTGCCTTGTTCAAGGATAGAAAATCAGATTCTTTTCAACTTCCAGGCTTGGGGATTCGAACCAGTGACCTTTAGGTTATTGGCCCTTAACCACTAGGCTACCTGCCACCCCTAAAACACAAATGTACTATATTACGAATTGGGTGTCTAAAAGATACAAACTTGAAATTGCCTTGTGGTCTCCTGATTAAATGTAAAGTTACACCGAAGCAACAAAAGAAAACGTTGCACCCACATGATGTACCAGCACATCCTTGGTCTAAAGTGGGAATGGATCTGTTCACAGTCAAGAACGTTCCTTGTCTGATTATAGAGGACCACTATTCAGATTTTTGGGAAGTGGAGAAAGTGATTGACACAACAGCCGCTTGCATTATCGACGGTTTTAAGCAGCAGTTTAGCAGATATGGCATACCTCAGTGGTGTAGTTACGGACAATGGGTCCCAGTTCACGAGCCAAGACTTTGCTTTGTTTTCATTAGCCTGGGAGTTCCATCATGTGACCTCCCCACCCTACCACAGCCAGAGTACTGGTAACGCAGAGTCAGCAGTAAAAATAGCAAAGATTCATCACAAAGGCTATACAGATGTGTGGCAAGCCATTTTGGTGTCGAGAACAACTCCCACAGAGGGCTTCGACTGCAGTTCTGTACAGCGCTTATTGTCTAGACGCACTCGCTCTCTGTTGCCAACAACTCCCAAGCTCCTCGCACTAAAGGTCATTAGGGATGTTCAGGCACACAAGCGTGCACGTCAGGATAAGTCAAAACATTACATTGACCAGTATGCAAAAAATTGACCTGTAATAAATCAAGGCCAAGCTGTCAGAATGCTCCTGTCACCTCACACCAGGGATGCCACATACATCTTGGCACATACGTAGGGCACATTAGCGCAAGGTCATATGAAGTGGAAGTAAAGGGCCGAAAGTATCGAAGGAATCAGAAGGACATACCCCCAGTTCAGGAGAGCATATGGCACAGGAGGGACACATGGGATGACTGTGAATATCCTCTGGATCGTGTGGGCATTACACATAAAGAGGAGACTGGGAAGACCCCACCAGGGCAGTTATCTCTGCCGACAGTACCTCCGCAATTTCAGGAGGCTGTGGAAGAGGAAGGAGAGGCCCTGAAGCTCCCAGATGTGCCCAACGTCCTAGTGGTATCAGTGTGACACACTAGGACAAGGGCTAAAATAAGACCGCCCATGCGGTACGGGAGACAATGTCCCTTAAGAGATTGACAATGAATTGTGTTATATTATAAAAAAATGTTTTAAAGGTGTTGATAATGTAAATAGGTATTTTCACTGTGGTATTGAAATGGTATGAAGTGCTCGAGCTAATTATATATGAAAAGGAAGATGTTAAGATAGTGGGCATAATGCCAACCCAGAGATGGCCCTAGTCGGGCACCTATCTAGGATATATAAACTGGATCATTATGAGTGTCTGAATTGGGATGTCATGACCTGTAACATGTAATACCTGAGTAAAGGATTATTCTTGCATTTTACAAAACTCTCCAACGTGAGTTATTCTAGCTTTCAATATATATTTTGTTTGTTCAAATCGATGAAGGTTTTTTTATTCAGAAATATGAAGCAGACATAGGCTACATCATCATGGTTCAGAAGAGGGTGAGTAAAGAGATAAACATTAAAGGAGGGGGAGCATGAGCAGTAACTAAGTTGTGTGCGTAAAATAACACACCGCAGAACGTGATCCATATCCTTAGCTTTGAGAAATAGGTTTCCGGAGGGGGCGTGGCAGGGCGGGGCAGGGACAAAATCTCTGTATTCGCAACCGCGGGCCTTTTAAATAACATTCTTAGAAAGTTAATTTAAAAATAAATTTAAATTCTGAGAAAAGACTGTGTTTTTAAATAAACATTTTAGAATGTATTCTAAATGTTACTAAACTTTTCATGTGTTTTTTATGGAAAGTCTTCTTTAACATTCTCAGAATAATTTGAGAATATTATTTTTAATAGAACCATGCTGAAGTACTGAAATTCCCACAAAATAACGTTGTTTCTTAATGTTCTCTGAACCATTTGAGGACATTCCCAATGTCAAACCAATTGGAGAACGTTCCTAGAACATTACCAAGATATAAATGAAATGTAACCGTGTTTTAACATGTAGGAAACGTTCTGTTAAAGTAATGAATTGCCAAGAAATATCGTTTTTTTGTTAAGATTCTTAAAGGTTCTGAGAATGTTACAAAGCCAAGTAACGATCCTGCACCATTCCCGGGAAGTTGTTGGAAAGTTGTATGCAAATTACCATTAGGACAACCACGCTCTCACCAAACTCTAAGAAACATCGACTGCCACTCGAGCATGTTTTTGGTACTAGCTGGGTTGTAAAAGTGATAGAATAAATGGGGGTTCTGTATGTCTTCCTTTGCCACCGAGACTGTTGTGAGCATGTGTTCTGCACTGTGAACGAGTTTGAATGAGTGAGAGAGCGTTCACTCCTCTTGTTGTAAGTCACCCCCGCGTGCGCTGAGGGTGCTGATGGTTGTCCACATAAGAGCTCTGAATTTCAGCAGCACCGAAAGCTCTGCTTCCAACCTAAGCACCAATGTCAGTGTTCGGGACACCTTGGTTCCCCAGGACACCCTCGACCTGAGCAGGCAAGGCCACACGGTGGTGGCAGTATGCCTTGGGCTCATTTTGGTCCTGGGATTCTTCAACAACCTTCTTGTCCTGCTTATCTTCGCAAAGTTTCGGTCGCTTTGGACGCCCATAAACCTCATCCTTCTGAACATCAGCGTGAGCGACATCCTCGTGTGTATTTGTGGAACTCCATTCAGTTTTGCGGCAAGTCTACAGGGGAGATGGCTCATTGGACACCATGGTTGCAAGTGGTACGGCTTCGCCAATTCGCCTTTCGGTGAGTTTTTCAAATATTTCAACAGGCAGCGAAAGCCATGTAGCCTACACTTTAGGCTAACCTCCATGTGACAAAAATAACAAATATTTAGCATATAGTAGTTTCTTAGCCTAAGCAACTTTACTGGCAAAAGGGCATGCAAATCCATCAGATTATTACTGCTCGATCAATTCTTAAATAAATCCTCCAGGCTCATTATGAAAAGTCTCAGAGCACAATTCATCATCAATTTATGACTGTATATCCAATCTAATTAATAAATGAATGGTATTTTATTCCTCCCTGTGCTTGTCAAATTTTCATTAACCTACATTTGAATATGAAAACAGTCGAACATGAATGAAAAACGGTTGCATAAAGCTTTAGCAAGAGACATTTGCATTCAACCTTTATACCAAAATTGATTCGTTTCGGTGTGTGAATAAGTTTCAATGTGCACTTGACTGGGAAGCTTGACATAGTAAATGTAGTGACTTTGCATAGGACCTTGAAAATGTAAAGCATGTAGACTGTTCTAATGTATAACCCCATAATGGGACCGCCCATTCAACACAGAGTACAACAGCCTACCCCTTTTAGATCAGCCACTCATACAAATTGTAGCTGATCTTATACATGTACACTTCTCACCTGTCATCTCTCCTTGCATGTCTCTGGATCCAAAATTGGATAACCAAAATGGATTGAATTATAATATGTGGGTGTTTGACAAATGCAGTTCATTATGTTAAATAAAGGTTACATAAAAACATGTTGGTGTCATTCATGTTTCTGATTAAAGTGTACAAAAAAAATGGCTATTCTTTTTAATGAGCTTGGCAAATACATAAATTGTCAAAGCAGGTTATTGGTCCAATGCTGTGACATTTGGCTGATGGATATCTTTAAAGCTTAGTGATTATCCCGATGGGAGCGATACGGCTTCCCTGTTCCCCTCCCTTTGAAACCACACAGGAGGGCAGTGACACACACACACGCATGCATGCCCCCCCCCACCACATAAGCGCACACACATGCAAACCCCGGCTCCACAGAAAGCTCAACCAAACCTGTAAACACTCCTGGAGGGGAGGAATGGGCACATCACGCCGGCCCTGAACAATTTCTCTAATGGATGCCATATTTTACTCTGTCTGCTTCCTGACGGCTCTATATGCTGTCATTCTTCATAACAGCCAGCAACCACTAATCAAGGATGGCATCCATTCACAACTAACAAAGTCTCAAAGTACTCTGAGCACTTAGGAAGACTAAATTAAGTTGGGCAAACTTTTTCTTTCGTTGCCTTTCAGTTGTTGCACAGGAGGAAAACTTTTAGCATGTTCTCACCTCCTGAGAGGACACACTGTCAATTCAATAACAAGTCACACTTCCTAGAATGTCAGGCTAGTACTCTGAGACAGACTAGCATGATAAAGACACAAACCTATTTTTCCCTCAGCTTTAGACAAACACACACACGTCCCAATCGCACACTTACAGACAGGCAGAAAGACAGGCAGACATGCGCGTGCGTGCACACACACACAGTATAGAGCTGTATAGCACGTCAGCACTAAAAGCCAACTTGCAGTGGTCTGACTTCATGTAGGAATATAATACTGCACCATATATTTTCTTACTGTCCTGTGTGGCATGGCGTGCCAGCTCTCTCTTGGGTTTACTAAATATTACTTTTAACATTTAGCTAAATGTTACCAAAATAGGGCAAAACAGAGCTAATGATTGTTATGTAACCTCCCATTCTCCTTAGCATCTGAATTCTCAAACTGGTGAAAAAAAACGGTGATAACTGGCATCTGTTATAACAACACCAGACGCCCCATGACACCCTGATAACCTCCCCCGCATCTCTCTCTCTCTCGCTCTTTTCCTCTCTCTCTCTCTCTTTCTCTCGCTCTTTTCCTCTCTCTCTCTCTCTCTCTCTCCTAGGGATCGTGTCCCTGGTGTCTCTGTCCATTCTGTCCTATGAGCGCTACCCCACGGTGCAGCGCTCCACCCAGGCTGACGTGTCTGACTTCAGAAAGGCCTGGCTGTGTGTGTGGGGCTCCTGGCTCTATTCCCTGCTATGGACCCTGCCCCCCTTCATGGACTGGAGCAGCTATGGCCCGGAGGGGGCCGGGACCTCCTGCTCTGTCCAGTGGACCAGCGCTCTCCGGCCAGTGTCTCCTATGTGGTCTGCCTGTTCATCTTCTGCCTGCTGTTGCCCCTCGTGATCATGGTCTACTCCTACGGCGGGATAGTGGTTTCCTTCAGGGGGGTGAGTGGTAGAGGTCGACTGTTTAATCGGCGAGGCCGATTTTAATTAGGGCCGATTTCAAGTTTTCATAACAATGGGTAATCTGCATTTTTTGGACGCCGATTATGGCCGATTACATTGCAATCCACGAGGAGACTGCATGGCAGGCTGACCACCTGTTATGCGAGTGCAGCAAGGTAAATTGCTAGCTAGCATTAAACTTATCTTATAAAAAAATAATCTTAACATAATCACTAGCTAACTACACATGGTTGATGATATTACTAGTTTAATAGCTTGTCCTGCGTTGCATATAATCGATGTGGTGCCTGTTCATTTATCATCGAATCACAGGCTACTTCAACTTCGCCAAACGGGTGATGATTTAACAAAAGCGCATTCGCGAAAAAAGCACAATCGTTGCACCAATGTACCAAACCATAAACATCAATGCCTTTCTTAAAATCAACACACAAGTATATATTTTTTTAAACCTGCATATTTAGTTAAAAGAAATTCATGTTAGCAGGCAATATTAATTAGGGAAATTGTCACTTCTCTTGCGTTCAGTGCAAGCAGAGTCAGGGTATATGCAGCATTTTGGCTCGTTGCGAACTGTGTGAAGACCATTTTTCCTAACAACGATCGTAATTAATTTGCCAGATTTTTACATAATTAAGACATAACATTGATGGTTGTGCAATGTAACAGCAATATTTAGACTTGGGGTTGCTACCCGTTCAATAAAATACGGAACGGTTCCGTATTTCACTGAAAGAATAAACTTTTTTTTTTCGGAATTATAGTTTCCAGATTTTACCATATTAATGACCTAAGGCTCATATTTCTGTGTGTTTATTATATTATAATTAAGTCTATGATTTAATAGAGCAGTCTGACTGAGCGGTGGTAGGCAGCAGTAGGCTCGTAAGCATTCATTCAAACAGCACTTTCCTGCGTTTGCCAGCAGCTCTTTGCAATGCTTGAAGAACAGAGCTGTTTATGACTTTATGAATCTCAACTCCCGAGATTAGGCTGGCAATACTATAGTGCCTATAAGAACATCCAATAGTTAAAGGTATATGAAATACAAATGGTGTAGAGAGAAATAGTCCTATAATAACTACAACCTAAAACTTATTAACTGGGAATATTGAAGACTCATGTTAAAAAGGAACCCCCAGCTTTCATATGTTCTCATGTTCTGAGCAAGGAACTTAAATGTTAGCTTTTTTACATGACATATATTGCACTTTTACTTTCTTCTCCAACACTGTGTTTTTGCATTATTTAAACCAAATTGAACATGTTTCATTATTTATTTGAGACTAAATTGATTTTATTTATGTATTATATTAAGTAAAATAAAAGTGTTTATTCACTACTGCTGTAATCGGCCAATTTTTATATATACAGTGGGGAGAACAAGTATTTGATACACTGCCGATTTTGCAGGTTTTCCTACTTACAAAGCATGTAAAGGTCTGTAATTTTTATCATAGGTACATTTCAACTGTGAGAGACGGAATCTAAAACAAAAATCCAGAAAATCAAATTTTTAAGTAATTCATTTGCATTTTATTGCATGACATAAGTATTTGATCACCTACCAACCAGGTTACCTGGTCCTCCAATAATCGGCGTTGAAAAATCATAATCGGTCGACCTCTAGTGGGACTCAGGTGGGGGAAGGTCCATTTTGAAAGCAGTCAATACCGGAAGTGAATTGAAGTGTATGAATGGAAAATGTTTCCATTCATTCATGAACTGAATTTCAAATTCTCATGTTTTTCTTCCTAAATGGACTCCAACCCTAGAGTGGTGCTGTCACTCATTGGTGGTTGGCTACATGGTGTCTGGTGCCTTATTGAGACTCATGATGAAGATCATGAGATTATGATGAAGTGTGCACTCTGGTACTAATGAAGTGTGCACTCTGGTGCTAATGAAGTGTGCACTCTGGTGCTAATGAAGTGTGCACTCTGGTGCTAATGAAGTGTGCACTCTGCAGCTGGTTATATAGTAACTCTACCTGTCAGATCTGTGCTTTACATGACATGAAAGATTTTGACATGCTGAGACAGAGTCTGCATTGAAATATATATTATATATACAAAAGTATGCGGACACCCCTTCAAATGAGTGTATTTGGCTATTTCAACCACATCGGTTGCTGACGGATGTATAAAATTGAGCAGAGAGCCATGCAATTTCTATAGACAAACATTGGCGATAGAATGGCCATACTGAGGTGCTCAGTGACCTTCAAAGCTGCACCGTCATAGGATGCTACCTTTCCAACAAGTCAGTTCGTCAAATTTCTGCCCTGCTAGAGCTATCCTGGTCAACTGTAAGTGATGCTATAGTGAAGTGGAAATGTCTAAGAGCAAAAACGGCTCAGCCGCGAAGTGGTAGGCCACACAAGCTCACAAAACGGGGCCGCCAGGTGCTGAAGCGTACGGTGCGGAAATATTGTCTGTCCTCGGTTGCAACACTCACTACCGAGTTCCAAATGTCCTCTGGAAGCAACATTGTGGGTTTCCATGGCCGAGCAGCCACACACAAGCCTAAGATCACCATGCTCCATGCCAAGTGTTGGCTGGAGTGGTGTAAAGCTTGCCGCCATTGGACTATTTTTCATGGATCAGGCTAGGCCCCTTAGCGCCAATGAAGGGAAATCTTAACGCTGCAGCGTACAATGACATTCTAGACAATTCTGTGCTTCCAACTTTGTGGCAACAGTTTGCCCCCGTGCACAAAGCGAGGTCCATACTGATGGTTTGTCGAGATCTGTCTGGCCTGCACAGAGCCCTGACCTCAATCCCAATGACAATCCTTGGGATGAATTGGAACGCTGACTTCGAGCCAGGCCTAATCGCCCAACATCAGTGCCCAACCTTGCTATTGATCTTGTGGCTGAATAGAAGCAAGTCCTCGCAGCAATGTTCCAACATCTATTGGAAAGCCTTCCCAGAAGAGTGGAGGCTGTTGTAGTAGCAAAGGGTGGACCAACTCCATATTAATGGCCATGATTTTGGAATGAGATGTTCGACAAGCAGGTCATGTAGTGTATCCTGGTCAAAATCAAGCTACTGTTGGGTAACTGAAAAACATTTTATAACAATGATATTGGTAGTTCATACAGGTAATTGTAGAATGTATACCAAAATAGCTTTGTTTTTGATGTTGACAGACCGTACTGTGGCTGCCCGCATAATGGTTCAAGCCAGACCATGATTCACCATTATACACAGACCCTACTCAGCCTTTGTGCTTCTGGACCCATTATCCCTTTGACAAACAGTGTAATTGGAAAGGATGTCTGGATATATCTGTCTGGCTGGATGATTGGGAGATATTATTACATTTATACAGAAGTATTTCCTTCATTTAATGACTGGAGGCCAAAACCAGATAGCACTACACAGTACAAACAAGATGTTTCAAAAACACATACGGAGACACAATCTAGATCATTTCCTCAATGTATTTTTTGCCACTGCTGTGACCATGCTATAAAGATCTATGGTAACACGTAGCATGGCGGAAAATAGTTCATGTCTATTAGGAGAAGCAGCTAGATATTGGCTCATGGGCAGGCTCTCTGGGGAGTATTGGAGGCAGGCTCTCTGGGAAGTATTGGAGGCAGGCTCTCTGGGAAGTATTGGAGGCAGGCTCTCTGGGAAGTATTGGAGGCAGGCTCTCTGGGGAGTATTGGAGGCAGGCTCTCTGGGGAGTATTGGAGGCAGGCTCTCTGGAGAGTATTGGAGGCAGGCTCTCTGGAGAGTATTGGAGGCAGGCTCTCTGGAGAGTATTGGAGGCAGGCTCTCTGGAGAGTATTGGAGGCAGGCTCTCTGGAGAGTATTGGAGGCAGGCTCTCTGGAGAGTATTGGAGGCAGGCTCTCTGGGAAGTATTGGAGGCAGGCTCTCTGGGAATCTGGACCTGGTTGTGTTCAACCCTCCTTAGGTTTTTGTGAATCATTCTTGCCGTTGAGGGGCTTTTATAAGCCCTGGGCATCTGGCTCACACAACCAATTTGTAATTAATGGGTTCCAATTGGTGGCTGCCTGCCCTGCTCAGAATGCCCTCGCCTTATGCTACCCGCCAGCGCTACTCCATGAATGAATCAACTAGGAGCCATTTTTGGGCTGTGGAATAGGCCCTTACTATTGGTGACAATCCAGTTATGTAAGTGTCTCATTTTCCCTGTGTTTGTTGAAGCCTGTTCAGCTGAAGGGACCAGCGCTGCAGACCTGATTACTTGTGAATTTCCGCTTCGCTGATCCACCAGTCACCTTCCTTCTGAAGCCCCCCCAGGCTTTTCTTAGAAACCAAGCACCAGCTTGTGGAGTAGTACAGTCATCTGAGAGGTGAATTACAATTCACCATGCAGTGACACATCACACAGAGAAATGACATTCATATGAAGATAATCAGTATGGATCCAGGGTGGTATTTTATGGTTGGGCCTCACTGCACATCTTAATTCCAGGCACACTGTTGGTCATAAAAGCCTCTCCCATCACTGTGAGATTTATCATGCCGTAACTGTGCCTCAGAATAAATGTCGATACGATGGCATCCTAATGTGTTACTCCAATGCATGGCCAAATCTCCAGGTGTCACAAATGTACCTTTTTTTATCAATTTCCTGAAAAGAACAGTCTGAGCCTCCAAGATAGAAGTGCCTGCTTCCTTTGTGGGTCTGGAATAGAGAAATCCAGGCAATACACCGGAAATACCCTTTGTGATGGCTTGGCAGCAGTAGAATTCCTATTACATGTTTAAGAAGATTGCGTATGTAACAGAGGTTATGGCCTACTCGGCCGGCAACAAGGCTGTGTCTAATTGAGCATCAGTGGTGGTCGTTGCCGTTTAAGATAAGGGAGGATGATTACTTTTTTTATGAACATGGCCTTATTTCTATTACAGCATATTGGATGACTGTCATTCATATTCCATTCACCCAGCTCAATGTAATATTGATAGGTTTAGGCTACTACATAATACTCACATTTTCCCTGTGCCCATCATGAGGTTGCTACAACCTAGCCTATGAACGAAGGTTTACAAGGTAGGTGCACAGGTTGAGAGAGTTTTCAGTAATCTAGGTAACAGACAGTGACACCTTCAATACCACCTTGCACACTCTTGCCTGCATCTAGCTGATTTATGGTGTAATCATCAGTCCAACAGTTGCAAACGAGTTTCTATTGGACAAATTCAGGTATCCCCGTTTCATTCCATTTGCTTCCGTTTAACCGTTTAAGAAAAGGTTTTCAACAGAATCTGTGCAATGAATATCCCAATGGTCACACGCAAACAGTTCAGTTTCATAGCAGCCACATTCAAACAGCTCGTTGTACATATAATTCCTTCTCGCCTCTATCTACACGCTCTCCTCCTCTCACCTTTTTTCTTCGCTTGTGGACTTCAGTTCACAACACATCAGCTGTGTCTGTGACTAGGAGAAAAAACCTTTCCAAGCTAAACCTTCATATCATGACCGCTACACACAGCCTACATTGTTGTCATGTCATAGTCAACATAGCTACTAGAACTAACACGTTAGTAAACCCGCTACAATCACGCAGTACAGTGTAGTCAGCAATCAGTTTAGCAGTTACACCGGAGGGCCTCGGTGGCAATAAATTAATAAAACCAAAAGCTTACCTTGACTTAGAGTTCCAGTGTTAGATAGCCAGCTAGCTAACATAGCATTCCTGTCTGTTTGAGTAGGCTAAACTGCATTTGACACTAGCTAAGTGAAAGGGAAAGAAAATATACAATGAAATATTGCTCTCTCGCTTCACTTTCGTTTTTGAAGAAATTAATTTGTTCAAAACTGTTAAACTATTGTCTTTCTCTCTTTGAGTAAACTACTCAACACATTTTATGCACTGCAGTGATAGCTAAGCTGTACCTTATGGCTCCAGTCCTAGATTCATTCTCTGATCCTTTGATTGGGTGGACAACATGTCAGTTCATGCTGCAAGAGCTCTGATAGGCTGGAGGACATCTTCCAGAAGTTGTCATAATTACAGTGCTAGTCTCTGGAAGGGGGTGAGAACCGTGAGCCTCCTAGGTTTTGTATTGAAGTCAATGTACCCAGAGGAGGACAGAAGCTAGCTGTCCTCCGGCTACACCATGGTGCTACCCTGCAGAATGATGCTGAGGCTACTGTAGACTAGGGTTGAATGGCGAGAACACAGTTACCGATATGTACCGGGATTTACCGACCAAAACCACTCCCCTTTCCCAGGATAAATAACTGCAAGAAACCAGTAAATTATAATAAAGTATTTATATGAACAGCATGGTGTGAAATGGAACTGTTAAACTATATGCAAATCTAAATCTGGCTACTCAATGGCTTCTGCATGATGAATCATCAATGCTCAAGGTGGGGATAGGCCGCCCATCTCAGTACGGAGCGCAGTTCACAATGCATGTAGACCAATCATCTCATTATGATAACTTTTTTTTTGTGACAGGTAGGCCTGCATTTGCTGCAGCATAGTTTATGCTACAGTAATATAAAGACCGAATGCACCTCTAATTAACCCATCTCCATCGGGCTTTTAGGATCACCTTGTTTTTTTATTGGAAAGATGTGTTTTTTTTATTGCAGCTGCAGAGTTCTAAAACAGCTTATCACTCGAATATCATTGCTTTAAATCAGTGCACGCGCGAGCACTCTGTCGCAGTCTTTCTCTCTCCCCGTCTTTCTCTCTCCCCGTCTTTCTCTCTCCCCATCAACTCCATTCAAATTGCACCCAAAATAGATCATTTTCTAGATGGATAAATAGTCCTATATATAGATGTCCTAGCCTACCTCTTTCAGGTAATACATTGCATGCAGTTTTAGCCTTATATTTAGCTAATTAATGATGGGTTATGCATAATAATCTTCTAACTTATAGCCTCTCTTGCACAATAAGCTGTGCTTTGCTGGCCTCTATCCTTAGCTCTTGAAAAGCTAGAATAGTATAGCTTGCTGGACATTGTAATTTTTTTTAGCCTTTCTCATACCAATAGACTATTCGAAGAGGGACACAAGCTATTATTTGCTGAATGTTAAATACATCAGCCAATAGAACTTACTGGTAGTTTTGAAAGGAGCGAATTTGTTCTATATTAATCAAGGATGTCATTAGAATAATGAAGATAAGGACAATGCAACTTATTTCATTTAACTGTTGGAAGCGAGGAAGGAATGAAGCAACAATAGAGAGAGAGGAGGTACAGTAGGCTAATAACATTAGGGGAAATATTATGAAAGGTAGGCCTATGTATGCGTCAGACTACTAATTATACAAATAAGCCTATTATATTAACAAAATTAGAATCAAATTCGCTAGTCACATGTGCTGAACCAGAATTGTAGGTTTTCTCCCTGCTTTATCATGGTTTGAAGGTAATTCCAGTCCATTGAATACAGTATGAGACAATACAGTTCACTCAAAATGATTAACCTACTGGAGCTAATTTCATTTATTTACCCAAGTGAGCATATAGCTAGCTACATCTATGGGCTTTTATGTTTTTCTGTCATGCTTAAATGTGCATTAGCCTCTATCATACAGTACCAGTTGTCGTGTCTGTGACTATCATTAAATGTGAAGACTGTATATTATCAAATCAATTCTGTGTAATTTAATGACCCGATTAAACTAATCATGTAACTTTAACTAGGAAGTCGGGGCACCATGGAAAAATGTTGTTTATAGAGTCTCCTTTTTCCCAAACCGACTGTTCAGATATTTTAAAATCTTATCAAAACAGGCCCTTATTAATGAATTGTACCTCATCTGTTCTCATTACTGAATATCGCAAACCCTTGGCTATCTGCACAAACTCTAGCCTCCATAATGAATCAGCGATATACAAATTGGCTTAATTATTTACTAACTAACTAATCAAATCACAGAAATACATAAACAAACAATAGTTATTGGTTACTAACACAATGCATTGAATAGTCCCTAGTGGGCTAAACCCGTATGACGGCTTGGTAGATAATGGAAAGAGGTGGGGACAAATAATTAAGCCAATGTGTATATCGCTGATTCATTATGGAGGCTAGGTTTTGTGCAGATACCCAAGGGTTTACGATGTTTAGTACTGAGAACTGATGGGGTACAATTTATTAATAAGCGACTGTTTTGATAAGATATGAAAATATCTGAAGTCGATTCAGGAAATAGTTATTTAGTTAATGACAGTAAATATTTTCCCGTGGTGCCCCGACTTCCTAGTTGATTAAAGTTTAGATGATTAGTTTATCAAATCAATTCTGTGTAATTAAAATAAGTCTTCACATTTAATGATAGTCACGTTACGACATATAGTGCGCCGTGTGAGGAATCTAAGATAGAATGAGGCATTTATTTTGATTCAGCCTGTATAAATTTGAAAAGCAGATTGCATTATACACCCAGATTATGCTATACAGCAGGGGAGTTGTAGACAGGAATTATTGGTTGTGTGTGTTTACCCATATAAGTTGTCCTGGTGTCGCGTATCTGATGACGTCAGGGTGTCTTATGAGTTGGTAAAGTTAGTGATAAAATTTCTAGTACTTGGATAACAATCCAGCTAATTATAGAAATTATAGAAATTGATGCGTGTTAAGGGAATTTTAATCAATGATGACTAATTATGTATACATTTCAATCAGGACTGACTAATCAGAATACTATTATGTTACTGTATATGTATGAATTTTCTTTTTAATCCTAATACTGAATATAATGTGTGTAAATATAATCAAGAATTAGAACAATGACTGTCTGTTCCTTGGTAGAAATGAATGAACTATATCACCAGAAGGCTTATCTTCAGAAGCTGTCCTGAGCTCAGGTCGTATATTATCTTAATAGGGAGAGACGATGTGAGAACCATGCAGCCTTTGTATTAGAACGGAGATGGGACGGGTTGGTACTGGAACTAATGACGTCATTTCCAGTTTATAACCTGTGGTAAACTGTATCGTGTTCAGTACTCTCGTGAATAAAGGCTGCTATTTGACTTTATACTGGGCTCTGTCCATTTCTATAAAATAAAATAAGGGTCATACAAATCCTTATGAATGACAGAGTGTTTAATTTTAATTGGGTATTAAAACAGATTAATTAAATTCCTGCAACAACGCGTTGGGCCGAATGTGCTATTTCTGTCTCCCGCGTTTCAGAACCGGGTAGACTCTGTCATTATTAATTTCTCGAGCGAGGACAGAGAGGCAGCCGAGGAGGAGGTTTTAGCTTGACAAAACGATGATTCTCTGTCCCTCACGGTCTCAGTAGCGTGAGTAGACTCCGTGTATTTCTTTGTTTACCACGCGTTCCAGTTAAACCATTCCCATCCCTTTAAAGGGATTCTATGTTATGCTTGAAAGTGTACAAAGTAGGATTAGCTTGCACGAGATGCTACAGCTAACAAAGGCAAAGTAACCATTTCGTTTTTCCTGTGTCACGTTGAAATTCCTCCGTCTTAAGCGACTTAAGTCCCACCCTTTGTACTTCCATTTGACTTCAGCTTTCTGCGTTCAGTGACCCCTGGGGGTGAAGAATCGGCAGGATTTAAAAAAATGTTTTTAATCATTTGTGACACCCAGTGTGTATCACGTTTATATCAAGTGGTTACTAATGTTATCCAGCCAATCAACGGATTGGGTATAGTTGTCTCTTTCAATTTAAATAATAAGTAAAATTGCCAGACTTACCTTTTTCAAATTGACATTTTAAATAATTTCCAAATTGATTGGTTTCTGCAAATGAGACAATTTTCCACATTAACCTTGATACAGCAACGCTCTCAGGTTAATTAAAGTTGAATTCCCAAATAGCCTACACAGGTTTGATTTATCATTAACATTGATTAATCAGTCAAATTTGCTTTTGCAAAGCTCATTCAGTACTTCCCATTACTGAAGGAAATCCCGCCTTCGCAGGAATCCCATGTGGCTTCGGCCTTGGGGATAAGTGACCCTAGTGGTGAATGTACCTTAACTGTAACCAGTAGTTCAAATGTTATGATAATCCAGACTATCTTAATTGATTGGATGTAATCGTCTCATTCAATTTAATAAGTTAAATTGTCGAACATACACTACCGTTCAAAAGTTTGGGGTCACTTAGAAATGTCTTTGTTTTAAAAGAAAATCACATTTAAAATAACATCAAATGGATCAGAAATGCAGTGTAGACATTATTAATTTTGTAAATGACTATTGTAGCTGAAAACGGCAGATTTTTTTTATAGAATATCTAAATAGGCGTCCAGAGGCCCATTATCAGAAACCATCACTCCTGTGTTCCAATGGCATGTTGTGTTAGCTAATCCAAGTTTCTCATTTTAAAAGGCTCATTGATCATTAGAAAACACTTTGGCAATTATGTTAGCAGAGCTGAAAACTGTTGTCCTGATTTAAAGAAGCAATAAAACTGGCCTTCTTTGGACTAGTTGAGTATCTGGAGCATCAGCATTTTTGGGCACGATTACAGAGTTAAAATGGCCTGAAACAAAGTTTCTTCTGAAACTCGTCAGTCTATTCTTGTTCTGAGAAATGAAGGCTATTCCATGCGAGAAATTGCCAAGAAACTGAAGATCTCAAACAACGCTATGCGCTACTCCATTCACTCAGATTGCAACACGTAAGGGTATCTCCAGAACACTCTTCTGATGCTCAACACACATGCCACTAATAAATAGAACCCTTCATTCAGGAGGAAAGTTATTAGAAGTCATGAACCATAATCACACTGCGTATGACTGGTTCAGTGCTTACTTCCGTCTTGAGGGTAACTCCTCCGTGGATGACATACAGTTGAAGTCGGAAGTTTACATACACTTATGAGTCATTCAAACTCGTTTTTCAACCACTCCTCAAATTTCTTGTTAACAAACTATAGCTTTGGCAATCCGGTTAGGACATCTACTTTGTGCATGACAAGTCATTTTTCCAACAATTGTATACAGACAGATTATTTCACTTGTATCACAATTCCAGTGGGTCAGAAGTTTACATACATGTACACTAAGTTGACTGTGCCTTTAAACATCTTGGGAATTTCCAGAATATTATGGCTTTAGAAGCTAATTGACATCATTTGAGTCAATTGGAGGTATAACTGTGGATGTATTTCAAGGCCGACCTTCTAACTCAGTGCCTCTTTTGCTTGACATCGTGGGAAAATCAAAAGAAATCAGCCAAGACCTCAGAAGAAATTGTAGAGCTCCACAAGTCTGGGTCATCCTTGGGAGCAATTTCCAAATGCCTGAAGGTACCACGTTCATCGGTACAAATAATAGTATGCAAGTATAAACACCATGGGGCTATGCAGCCGTCATACCGCTCAGGAAGGAGACTCATTCTGTCTCCTAGAGATAAACGTACTTTGGTGCGAAAAGTGCAAATCAATTCCAGAACAACAGCAAGGACCTTGTGAAGATGCTGGAGGAAACAGGTACAAAAGTATCTATATCCACAGTAAAACGAGTCGTATATCGACATAACCTGAAAGGCCACTCGGCAAGGAAGAAGCAACTGCTCCAAAACCGCCATAAAAAAGCCAGACTATGGTTTGCAACTGCACATGGGGACAAAGATCGTACTTTTTGGAGAAATGTGCTCTGGTCTGATGAAACAAAAATATAACTGTTTGGCCATAATGACCATCGTTATGTTTGGAGGAAAAAGGGGGAGGCCTGCAAGCCGAAGAACACCATCTCAACTGTGAAGCACGGGGGTGGCAGCATTATGTTTTGGGGGTGCTTTGCTGTAGGAGGGACTAGTGCACTTCACAAAATAGATGGCATCATGAGGTAGGAAATTGATGTGGTTATATTGTAGAAACATCTCAAGACATCAGTCAGGAAGTTAAAGCTTGGTCGCAAATGGGTCTTCCAAATGGACAATGACCCCAAGCTTAAGGACAGCAAAGTCAAGGTATTGGAGTGGCCATCACAATACACTGACCACATCCTAATAGAACATTTCTGGACAGAACTGAAAAGGCGTGTGTGAGCAAGGAGGCCTACAAACCTGACTCATCATCTCTGTCTTCAGGAATGGGCCAAAATTCACCCAACTTATTTGTGGGAAGCTTGTGGAAGGCTACCCGGAACATTTGACCCAAGTTAAAACATTTAAAGGCAATGCTACCAAATACTAATTGAGTGTATGTAAACTTCTGACCCACTGGGAATGTGATGAAAGAAATAAAAGCTGAATAAATCATTCTCTCTACTATTATGCTTACATTTCACATTCTTAAAATAAAGTGGTGATCCTAACTGACCTAAGACAGGGAATTTTTACGAGGATTAAATGTCAAGAATGATAAACTGAGTTTAAATGTATTTGACTAAGGTGTATGTAAACTTCCGACTTCAACTGTAGCTATGAAATAGACTCCTTCATACCTATCACCACTACAATGGTGTAAGACACATTGACGTGTCATAAAACTACTACAGGTTCCCTTAACATATGTCTTGAGGTCGACATCAATTCTTACTGACCTCCAGGCATTGACCTGGAAATTATCTGATGACATCAGACACATTCTTGTCACGCCCTGATCTTAGAGAGACGTTTTATTTCTCTATTTGGTTAGGTCAGGGTGGGATGTGGGGTGGGCATTCTATGTTTTGTTTTCTATGATTTTGCCAGGTTTGGTTCTGTATGCCTCCTGTATGTCTTCCCAGCCTGGTGAGTCCTGTGCCTGCTCCCAGAGCCAGGACTCCTGTATGTCTTCCCAGCCTGGTGAGTCCTGTGCCTGCTCCCAGAGCCAGGACTCCTGTGATGATCCATGGAAAGAAGCCTCCAATGATGATCCATGACAAGAAGCCTCCAATGATGATCCATGACAAGAAGCCTCCAGTGAGGAGTCATGGCACGAAGCCTCCAGCGACGGCCTCCAGTCTGGAGAGCCGTTTTAGTTCTCTATTTGGTTAGGTCAGGGTGTGATGTGGGGTGGGCATTCTATGTTTTGTTTTCTATACTTAGGTAGCCCTTTCCCTCCTTTCAGTGTGGGTAGTTAACTTTGAAGCTTCACAGCCTACCCGGATACTTGGTTACTTGGTATGTGCTTGTGTAAGCACAAACACACACGTACAACGGCACATGTAATAAGGATTTATACTTGGATCACTTAAGCATCCGAGCAAAATACCAGCCTTAGTAAAGTTGAACATTTACTTTGAGGCCTTTAACTCTACAGCTGCAGTACTCACCAGTTTCTCCAGAGGTCCATAGGTCATCCCTGTAGACTGCCCGAATCTGGTGCCTTGCAGCTGTAGACTTATCATGTAGTTATCAACTTAGGATAGCGCCCTAAGCAACACCACAAATTAGGAACGCCCTAGATATGACATTAGACAATGCCATGATACGTTCATGGTCGGCAAAATGAACCTATGTAGAATACAGTCCAATTAGATGGTTTGATAATTAGATTTTGTATATCATTTGTTTATGCTTTCATTCCTTTTCCTTTCAATTCCTTTGACACTTAGGAAGTGATAGAGCCATAAACAAAGTCCCCATACAACCATCACTTAGTGCCACAATGCCGCTCAATGGGAAGAAATGTAATTATATATTTTGAGTGTGTGTGTGCGTTGTTAACATCTGCCTAAGTTACTGCCCAGATCTTCCTGTCTGGATGACCAGACGATGGGTACGGAATGACGATCCCAATCTGGACATCCGCTGCCCATCCTTGTGGCGGCCCGTTCCATTTGCAAAAATCCTACCCAGGTCGACCACCAAAGATGGACCACAACGGCAATCACCAACTGGACATCCACTGCCCATCCTTGTGGTGGACTGCTCCGCTTTCAGAGAGCCTACCAAGGTCAACCACCAGAGGGGGACTGCAACGATGATCCACAACCAGGACCTCACGTGGTCGTTAATTTTTTATGTTGGTTTACAACATGCAGGATAATCACAAGATTGAACCCACCAGAGGGGGACTGTCACGACGTGGCCCCTTTTGGGTGTATATCGTGGCTCCCCCCTCTCTCTTTCTCTCTCTCTCCCACATCAGGTTTTACAACGGTCATAAATACTTGGAAGAAACTGCCATGCAATGTTGCGGGAGAGAGTCTATGGAGACAGAGCTTCTCTTGCCAAAACTCCTAATCCCTAAAATGGGAGAATAAAACAATATTTCTATTTTTGTGAATGTGGGAATGGTCCGTGGACACTTAAGGGACAGTCATGTCGAGTGTGTGTTTCATTTGGTGATCTCATGAAGGACAGGAACCACTCATTACTGTATATTTGGTTGTGTACACTTCTTAATTATGGGGTTTACATCTAAATATTGTGAAACGTATGTGATTAAACTGTTTGTGAAAAGATGTAATGTGATGGTAACCTTCTAAATGAGAAAATATGGGTTTTCATATAAAGTTTACCAAATCAGTGGCCACTCCCACGTGAGCATATTTGGCGTCATGGACCCCCCCCCCCCCCCCCTTTTCTCAGACGTGTATAAAACCCACTCCTGACGAAATGTACATTAGACCAGAAAATATGGAGCTAACGCTACATGTTGAAATGGTTAAGAACTATAACTCTATAGGCCAAGGAGACCAGACAGCGTGTAGTATTGGCTACACGGATGGAAATGGTTCAACACTGAGACTATCGATCACTACAGAATAAAAGCAAATCCAAGACGTAGAATTACAGTGCCTTGCGAAAGTATTCGGCCCCCTTGAACTTTGCGACCTTTTGCCACATTTCAGGCTTCAAACATAAAGATATAAAACTGTATTTTTTTGTGAAGAATCAACAACAAGTGAGACACAATCACCAATAACTATGTAATAATTACAAATAGAATTGATTTGATAAAATAAGTCTTCACATTTAACGATATTCACATTACGACACAGTCAAAAGTTTGGACACCGACTTATTCAAGGGTTTTTCTTTATTTGAACTATTTTCTACATTGTAGAATAATAGTGAAGATGTCAACTATGAAATAACACATATGGCATCATGTAGTAACAAAAGTGTTAAACAAATCAATCTATTTTATATTTGAGATTATTCAAAGTAGCCACGCCTTGATGACAGCTTTGCACACTCTTGGCATTCTTTCAACCAGCTTCATGGGGTTGTCTCCTGGAATGCATTTCAATTAACAGGTGTGCCTTGTTAAAAGTTAATTTGTGGAATTTCTTTCCTTAATGCGTTTGAGCCAATCAGTTGTGTTGTGACAAGGTAGGGAGGGGGGAAGGGGGGGGGGGGGGGTATACAGAAGATAGCCCTATTTGGTAAAAGACCAAGTCCATATTATGGAAAGAACAGCTCAAATAAGCAAAGAGATATGACAGTCCATCATTACTTTAAGAGATGACGGTCAGTCAATGTGGAAAATTTCAAGAACTTTGAATGTTTTGTCAAGTGCAGTCACAAAAACCATTAAGCGCTATGATGTAACTGGCTCTCATGAGGACCTCCACAGAAAAGGAAGACCCAGAGTTACCTTAGCTGCAGAGTTACCAACCTCAGAAATTGAAGCCCAAAGAAATGGTTCACAGAGTTCAAGCAACAGACACATCTCAACATCAACTGTTCAGAGGAGAATAAGTGAATCAGGCATACATAGATCGAGTTTCTGCAACAACAAAAAACTACTAAAAGACAGCAATAAGAAGAGGAGACTTGCTTGGGCCAAGAAACATGAGCAACGGACACTACGGAAACCTGTCCTTTGGTCTGATGAGTTCAAATTAGAGTTTTTAAAATTCCAACCGCCGTGTCATTGTGAGACGCAGAGTAGGTGAACGGATGATCTCCGCATGTGTGGTTCCCACCGTGATGCATGGAGGAGGAGGTGCGATGGTTTGGGGGTGCTTTGCTGGTGACACTGTCAGTGATTTTGAATACAAGGCACACCTTAATACCAGCATGGCTAACACAGCATTCTGCAGTGATACACCATCCGATCTGGTTTGCGCTTAGTGGGACTATCATCTGGTTTTCAACAGGACAATGACCCAAAACACACCTCCAGGCTGTGTAAGGGCTATTTGACCAAGAAGGAGAGTGATGGTGCTGCATCAGATGACCTGGCTTCCACTATCACCCGACCTCAATCCAAATGAGATGGTTTGGACCGCAGAGTGAAGGAAAAGCCGACAACAAGTGATCATCATATGGGAACTCCTTCAAGATTGTTGGAAAAGCATTCCAGGTGAAGCTGGTTGAGAGAATGCCAAGGGCATGCAAAGCTGTCATGAAGGCAAAGGGTGGCTACTTTGAAGAATCTAAAATATATTTTCATTTGTTTAACACTTTTTGTTTGGTTACTACATCATTCAATATGTGTTATTTCATAGTTTTGATGTAGAAAATAGTCAAATAAAGAAAAACCCTTGAATGAGTAGGTGTGTCCAAACTTTTGACTGGTACTGTATATGTATTGGATAACAGCACAGTCATTTGGGATTTTTTGGGGCTCATTAAAGGTATTTAATTTATTTAACCTTTATTTAACTAGACAAGTCAGTTAAGAACAAAAATCTTGTTTACAATGACGGCCTACCCCTTTCGGATACTGGCCCAACCCTCTAACCACTAGGCTTCCTGCCACTCCATTGATGTATGACTCATCAGGGCTCTAATCAAATCCAGACATAGGCCTATTTATATGCTTTATAATGCTTTTGAATGACAAGTCCGGTTTTTGTGGGAAATACCGGGTTACCTGGGAGAAAAGTTATTCTTAGGAGGGAACACATGTAGAATACTGGTAGAATAGTCAACCCTACTGTAGACTTTCATTGCAACACAGTGTCTTTTAATAAATGATTTGGTGACGTGAATATATTTAGTATAGTTTTTTTCACGATTTACATTTTTAAAATCATGAAATTTACTGACAGAAATGGTCCGCCCCTTCCTCCTCCGATGAGCCTCCGCTGTTGAGCATGTAAGAGGTTTGTGGCGCTGACAGAGACATAGGAGCTGACATCCTGTTATTCCTTCTGATTGGCTGATATCCTCAGTCGGCCATGCTCATTGTTCGGGGTGCTGCGACAGGCGTCAGAGTGGACATTACAGAACGACGCACTTGAGGAAGCATGAAATCAACTCTGGGGAGGTGGAAAACACGCAGCACCACAGTGCTTACGCAAAGATACTGTTGGTTCTCATGCCAGAACCGAGCTATTTTGACACAAAGACATGACACAAAAAAAATATTTTCAGATAAGTAAAAAATGGACTGCAATTACAGCTGATCATTTGGCTCTGTCATACATTACATAAAATCCACTGTTTTTGAACCCTTAACATACATGACCAGCACTACAGCATTACAAGTGGGGTGCTACACATTGGTAATAGCAAAGATAATACAACAGTATAATCAATGCAAAACTTTGCCAGACAATTTTCTTCTCCCCTCCTGTTCCCAGGTGGCTAAAATCAACCTGCTGTCGGCCCAGAGGCGAGAGCAGCACATCCTGCTCATGGTGCTGTCCATGGTGTCCTTCTACCTGCTGTGCTGGATGCCCTACGGCATCATGGCCCTGGCGGCCACCTTCGGCCGGTCAGGCCTGGTCACCCCCGTGGCCAGCGTGGTGCCCGCCGTCCTGGCCAAGAGCAGCACTGTAATCAACCCTGTCATCTATGTGCTGTTCAACAACCAGGTGAGAGGGGGCGCTAAAGGATGGACCAGAGGGACAATGGTGTTGTTCACCTGTCGTGTAGCCTTTACAGCGGTGGGGAGAAACGTATATGCAGCTTAGACAGCCTTATGACAGCCTGGCATGTGAGTAATATAGAGGCGAAAGAAACGCACACCTATTTAGGCGAGGTGCTGGCTAGCGGAGTAGAACACTTGACAAATTAAAGGAGAGCCACACACTCCGATGCAATAATTTAATAACCTAATAATCAATGTTTCGACAGACAAGCTGTCTTCATCAGGGTATAATGACAAACACTGCGGGGTGACTAGTTTATATAGTGTCAAAGGACACACACAGGTGTCTGTAATCATGGCCGGGTGTGGCCTGATATCATTGGTTGATTGTCAGATATAAAAATAACATACCAAAAACATAAATGGATAGCATACTATCATAGACACAATTTGGCTACATAAGCCTACAAACATTTACAACAGCAAAATCAGAAGAATGGCTTCAGATCAAAGTCTACATTAAGACCGAGGGAGCAAGGTTCTTTAAATTAAAGATCCAGGCAGCCTCTCGTTTTAACAATAAATTGTCCAGGTCACCCCCTCTCCTAGGGAGGGTGACATGTTCAATGCCGACGTAAAGTAGGGACGGAATCCAGTGGTTTGCTTCCAAGAAGTGGGCCGGGTAAATCCAGTTCTGTCATGCTCTGAAATTTGTACTTTTAATTCGCGCTTTGTTTTACCCACATCATTTTTAGCACAAGGACAAGTTATAAGATAAATAACGGCCTTAGTGGAGCGCGTGATAACACCTTTTGATTGGGATCTGTTTCCCTGTTTGGGGGTGTTTGAAGGATCTACATTTATAAGTGCCATTGCATGTAGCACAGCCATTACACTTGTAGTTTCCATCCAGTAGGGGCGCAAATAGACGTTGTGCAGGGATATCTTGGGGTGGTAAATCAGAGTTTTTTTTGTTTTGAATTTTCTCAATAGCAATATTAATCGGACCATTTTTGTACCCCCTCACCTTGCATTTTCTTTGCTTCTCAGCCATATTTCTGTCTAAATCTGATTTATTTTTTTGCAAAGTCTTTTGATTCGACAGAATTGGCTGTAGGGCAAACTGTTTTTCAATGGATGCGGGTGACAACTTTCAGCCCTCTACGAACTGTTACGATCAGTAGGTTTCCTGTAAAGATCAGTGTATAGAACATTATCCTCACACAAGATCAGGAAACTGATTTGACGTGTCAGACTGCATAGTAAATCTCAGTTGCTCAGAACAAGAGTTAAGAAAAGCATGAAATGCCTGGAGCTGTTTTGCATCACCCCTCCATAGAACAAAAATATAATCAATGTACCGTTTCCAATTAATGATGTTAGTAGGAAAACATTTTTGAGAGGATTGAAAATGGACTGTTTCTCCATGTAACCCACATACAAATTAGCATAGTTAGGAGCCATGGGGGATCCCATAGCAGTACCCTTCGTATGAATAAAGAAATCATTTATTATCATGAAGTAGTTGTGTGTGAGAGTACTATTTCAGACAATGTTATAATGCCTGCAATGGAAGTTAGTTCATTTGGGTCACGTTGCAGAAGAAAATGTAACAGCTTCAATTACCGCCCTCGTGGGGAATATTTGTGTATAACGACTCGACATCAAAAGTAACTAACAAAGTATTGTCAGGGAGAGATCAAGAGATTCAGTAATAGAGATCACACTGCTGGTGTCCTTCACAAAGGAGGGGAGCTGTTCTGCGAGTGGTCTAGTAAAAAAGTCAACAAAAGTCGATAGAGGGGCCGTTACTGCATCAAGGGCCCCTACAATAGGGCGCCCAGGAGGTTTTGTAACATTCTTGTGTAATTTCGGCAAAGTATAAAAAGTAGCAATTTTAGGGTGTTGAATAACCAAAAAAGAACATGACATTTTAGCTATCTGACCAGAACTGAAATACCCATGTAGGACAGTAAAGATATTGTTCTGAAATTGGGCAGAGCTTGTTTTTCATTCCTTAGGTAAATGATGGAAAGATATGTACTCTTGTTTGTTCTTAAGGAGATGAACAACATATTTGTCAACGAGTCTGCAATACGTCTCAATAGAGTGATTGTGATTGGATGGAGGTACAAAATAACACCTACTTCTAAAAGGAGTCGGAGTATGTGCAGGTGAGAAACCTACATGTTCAGTAGAAATATCACTATTAGGGGAGAAAAAGTATTCCCTTAAATGGATGTTATATCGACATCGAACATGTCACCCTCCCTAGGAGAGGGGTTGACCTCGACAATTTATTGTTAAACGAGAGGCTGCCTGGATCTTTAATTTAAAGACCCTTGCTCTCTCGGTCTTATACTTTGATCTGAAGCCATTCTTGTGATTTTGCTGTTGTAAATGTTTTTAGGCTTATGTAGCCAAATTGTATCTATGATCGTATGCTATCCATTCATGTTTTTGGTATGTTATTTTTTATATCTGACAATCAACCAATGATATCAGGCCACACCCGGCCATGATTACAGACACCTGTGTGTGTCCTTTGACACTATATAAACTAGTCACCCCGCAGTGTTTGTCATTATACCCTGATGAGGACAGCTTGTCTCTCGAAACGTTGGTAATTAGGTTATTAAATTAATGCATCTGAGCTCCTAGAGTGTGCGGCTCTCCTTTAATTTTTCAAGCCTGGCATGTGAGGCCAGAAAGACAATCACACACAGCCCCCAGAGTCCATACTAAGGATATCATTGAGGTTTTCATTTTAGAGGTATGTCCTAACATGTCGACATGATGTTTTTGCTAAATACTCTATTTCACGTTCATGGACATGATTACTTTAGCTTGACAGGCTAATCATGTATTTTGTTATGAGAGGTCAGTTGATAAAATTAATAAATGGGGGTTCAAGTGCTTGTGACAGCCCACCTGTCAGTGAGGAGCAGAGAGGGACTGGGTGAAGGGACACTGCTAACATCCCCACAAGGACTACTGACAGTGACACCCTAACTCCTGTCATTGTGGGGACACAGTATTGTGAGGACACAGACTCCCAGTAATGACTTTGCACCTCTCATCGCCCTCTGCCTCATAGATACTACCTATGACACTTACAGTAAGAACAGGCCAGCTGACATACTTAGTTTGGCAGCTACCTTACATCCCATCTGTCCTCTCTTGGGGCACTTGAACCAAGAAGAGGTGTCAAGTATCAACACACCACAGGAGGTTGGTGGCACCTTAATTGGGGAGGATGAACTTGTGATAGTGGTTGGACCGGTGTTAGTGGAATGGTATCAAGTACATCAAACAGGTGTTTGATGCCATTCCATTTGCTCCGTTCCGGGCATTATTATGAGCCGTTTTCCCCTTAGCAGCCTCCACTACTACAAAGACTTATTTTGACAATTTTAATAGAGAACACATACTAGCAAACTAGGTCACTTTATGCTCTCTTTATGCAGCCTGGTCTCATAGACTAGACATAACATGTAAATCTGGAACACTCAAATTAGTATGATGCTATGTTTGGTATGGTGACATAAGACAGAAGGTTACTGTTCGAATCTCATCACAGAAAACTTGATCACTTTAGCTAATTAGCTACTTTAACTACTTACTATGTTTTAGCTACTTTGCAAGTACTTAGCATGTTAGCTAACTCTAACCTTAACCTAACCCCTAACCTTAACCCAACCCCTAGTCTAGCTAAAGTTAGCCACCTAGCTAATGTTATCCACAACAAATTGGAATTCATAATGTTTTTTAAATTGCACATTTAGCAAATTCTTAACATATAATACGAATTGTAATTCATAACATACGAAATGGATGATGGACATCCACAAATGAACACACGAAACCTATCATACTAAATGGAGTGTCTCTGATTTACATACAGAATAATATGAAATGCTCTGAGACCAGGTAGCTTTCTTTGGATGAGTTTGATCAAATCAAATGTTATTGGCCAAATACACCTATTTAGCAGTTGATATTGCGGGTGTAGCGAAATGCTTGTGTTCTTATCTCCAACAGCGCAGTAGTATCTAACAGTGCAGTAGTATCTAAAAAATAATTCACAACAATACACACAAATCTAAAAGTAAAAGAATGGAATTAAGAAATGTATAAATACTAGATTGAGCAATGTTGGAGTGGCATTGACTACAGTAGAATAGAATACAGTATATATACATATGAGATGAGTAAAATCAGTATGTAAATATTATTTAAACATTATTAGTGACTAGTGTTACATTATTAAAGTGGCCAGTGATTCCAAGTCTATGTATATAGGGCAGCAGCCTCTAAGGTGCAGGTTTACGTAACGGGGTGGAAGCTGGCTAGTGATAGCTATTTAATGACCTTAAAATAGAAGCTGTTTTTCAGTCTCTCGGTCCCAGTTTTGATGCAACTGTACTGACCTCACCTTCTGGATGATAGCGGGGTGAACAGGCCATGGCTTGGGTGGTTGATGTCCTTGATGATATTTTTGGCCTTCCTGTGACATTGAGTACTGTAGGTATCTTGGAGGGCAGGTAGTTTGCCCCCGGGGATGCGTTTGGCAGATTGCACCACCCTGCGGTGCAGTTGCCCTAACAGGCGGTGATACAGCCCGACAGGATGCTCTCAATTGCACATCTGTAAAAGTTTTGGGGGGCCAAGCTGTTGCGCCTTCTTCACCACACTGTGTGTGAGTGGACCATTTCAGATGGTCAATTATGCGTATGCCAAGAATCTTTGAAGCTTTCCACCTTCTCCACTGCGGTTCTTTCGATGTGGATAGGGGCGTGCTCCCTCTGCTATTTCCCCGAAGTCCACGATCAGCTTGTTTGTTTTATTGACATTGAGTGAGAGGTTATTTTCCTGGCACCACTCTCCCCGGGCCCTCACCTCCTCCCTGTAGGCTGTCTCGTCATTGTTGATAATCAGGCCTACTACTGTTGTGTCGTCAGCAAACTTGATGATTGGCCACGCAGTCATGGGAGAACAGGGAGTATAGGAGGGGGCTGAGCACGCACCCTTATGGGGCCCCTGTGTCGAGGATCAGCAAAGTGAAGGTGTTGTTTCCTACCTTCACCACCCAGGGGGGCGGCCCATTTGGAGGTCCAGGACCCAGTTGCACAGGGCGGGGTTCAGACCCAGGGCCCCGAGCTTAATGATGAGCTTGGAGAGCTCTATGGTTTTGAATGCTGAGCTATAGTCAATGAACAGCATTCTTACATAGGTATTCCTCTTGTCCATATGGGATAGGACGGTGTGCAGTGCAATGGCGATTGCATCGTCTGTGGATCTATCGGGCAATAAGCAAATTGAAGTGGGTCTAGGGTGTCAGGTAAGGTAGAGGTGATATAAACCTTAACTAGCCTCTAAAAAAACTTAATGATGACAGAAGTGAGTGCCTCAGGGCGATAGTCATTTAGTTCAGTTACCTTTGCTTTCTTGGGTACAGGAACAATGGTGGACATCTTGAAGCAAGTGGGGACAGCAGACTGGGATAGGGAGAGATTGAATATGTCCGTAAACACTCCAGCCAGCTGGTCTGCTCATGCTCTGAGGACGCGGCTAGGGATGCCGTATGGGCCGGCAGCCTTCCGAGGGTTAACACGCTTAAATGTCTTACTCACTTCAGCCACGGAGAAGGAGAGCCCACAGTCCTTGGGAGAGGGCCATGTCAGTGGCACTGTGTTATCCTCAAAGCGGGCGAAGGTGTTTAGCTTGTCCGGAAGCAAGACGTCGGTGTCAGCAACGTGGCAGGTGTACCCTTTGTAGTCCATGATTGTCTGTAGTCCCTGCCACATACATCTCGTGTCTGAGCCATTGAATTGCGACTCCACTGTCTCTGTACTCACGTTTTGCCTGTTTGATTGCCTTACTGAGGGAATACTTACACTGTTTGTATTCAGCCAAATTCCCAGTCACCTTGCCATGGTTAAATGCGGGGGTTTGCGCTTTCAGTTTTGAACATATCCCAGTCTGTGTGATCCAAACAATCTTGAAGCATGGATTGCGATTGGTCAAACCAGCGTTGAATAGACCTTAGCACGGGTACTTCCAGTTTGAGTTTCTGCCTATAGGAAGGGAGGAGCAAAATGGAGTTGTGATCAGATTTGCAGAAGAGAGGGTTAATCATGAAACATACACCCCTGCCTTTCTTCTTCCGGAAGAGTTTTTAAAATGTTTTATTCCCGTCTGATGCGATGTACTAAGAATCCAGATGGCTGAATGGAAGGGGACAGTATATCCCGAGAGAGCCATGTTTCTGTGAAGCAGCGTATGTTACAATCCCCGATGTCTCACTGGAAGGAGATCCTCACCCTGAGCTTGTCTACTTTTATTATCCAGAGACTGAATATTAGTAATATACTCTGAAGAGGTGGATGGTGTGCACGCCTCTGGAGTCTGACTAGAAGTCCACTCCGAATACCTCTTCTCCGCTGGCGGTGTTTTGGAGTAGCCTCTGGAATAAGTTCAATTGCCTTGGGTGTACAAACAAAGGATCCAATTCGGGAAAGTCGTATTCCTGGTCGTAATGCTGGTGAGTTACCGCCGCTCTGATATCCAAAAGTTATTTCTGGCTGTATGTAAAAACACCCAACAAAAATTCTAGGGTAATAATGTAAGAACTAACACAGTTGCTTAGGAGTTAGAAGCAAAGCTGCCATATCTGTCCGATGCCATCTTACTGTTGTATCAAATGCTATCGCCTCAGTGTGTGAGAGTGAGATTTATACTCAAAGTGACTCGTGTGTGTGTGTGTCAGTTTTACAGATGCTTTGTGGCCTTTGTGAGATGCAGAGGGGAGCCCCAGTCTGTGTACGGCTTTAACACCCAGCAGAGCAGCAGAGAGGAGAACGCTACCCCCGGTAAACCCCTTTCATGCCCCTCTCTGGCCCAAAAACAGCCCTCTCTTTGCTCCCCACACACCGAGAGCTACAGGAGCCCCAGCAATGCCCCCCTGTGTGGCCTGCGGAGCGAACGGCGCACCATGTCTCTGGTGGTCCACTACACCCCTTGAGAACCTCCTTTACTGGGCTGGGGGAACCACACTCTTGAGGTGAGAGAGGCTCAGAGAAAAGATAGCCACCTGCATTCTCCTGTGGAACCTTTGAATTCCTTTGTGAGCAAAGTCAACCCAGTCTTAAGCCCTTAACCAAGAGGAACTGGTCGCGACCCATCAGTTGTGTCCCCAGCCATCTAGGGAACTCTGCCTTGGATTCTACAAGGAGTTGTGAAAACATACAAATTTGACAGATTTCTTGAGTTATTTTAGATTAATCCAGACTATTTTGAGGAAGTGTATACTAATTGCCGCTTTTTACTCTTATTTCAAGCGAAGGTCTTTTAAAGGAGAATACGAGCACACTCGTTCAGCTAGACGCCTTAGGCTACCTGAATGTTCTGTCAAAGGCTCACAGCCGTAATCGCTATCAAAGGTGATTCAAACATGTATTGACTCAGGGGTTTGAATACTTCTCTAATCAAGAGTGTTTTTTTTTTTTTTTCTCCAAATGTTGAAGCGTTCTTTCACTTTGACATTAGAGTATTTTGTGTAGATGGTTGACAAAAAATGACAAATCCATTTTAATCCCACATTTTAACACAACAAAATGTTTAAAAAGTCAAGGGGTGTGAATACTGTACAGTATACAGGCTCATGTTCACTTGAACTGAGGGCACCATTGGGACTGTTCTACCCAGAATCCCGTTGGAATTACATGACACTCTGGGTTAATTGAACTGTGAGGCTTTGCCAGTGGTGAGGATTTTTGTATTCAAACATGTCCAATTTTACATCCACTGTAGCTCTAGCTCTTACCTTAATTTCAACCTAACTTGAACTGTAACCTTAAACGTAGCTCTAGCCTTGTATCTTCATCCTCAACCTAGCCTTATGTCAGACTCGCATCTTTTGCTTTTAATGCCAGCCTAAGGTAAGCACATGGATTTCAAGTTAGAATGCGGCCCTCACTTAAGAGTGGCATGCCACCAGAGAGATTAGTACTTACACCACTAGAGGAAGCCCTACGTCATATTACTGAGATGGCTAAGTGTTTTTTTTTGTTTTGTTATAACTCTCAAAATCAAATCAAATCCAAATGTATTTGTCACATTCACTGAATACAACAGGTGTAGCCCATACCGTGAAATGCTTACTTTACAAGCCCTTAACAACAATACAGTTCAAGAAATAAAGTTAAGAAAATATTTACTAAATAAAATCAAATAAAAAATGTAATAAAAAGTAACAATAAAATAACAACGAGGCTATATAAAGGTGGTACCGAGTCAATGTGGGTGGTTACAGGTTAGTTGACGTAATTTGTACATGTAGGTAGGGGTAAAGTGACTATGCATAGATAGTAAACAGCGAGTAGCAGCAGTGTAAAAACAACAGGGGAGGGTCAATGTAAATAGTCCCGGTGACCATTTGAAACCACCTAGTATATAGGTCCTGGATGGCAGGAAGCTTGGCCCCAGTGATGTACTGGACCGTACGCACTACCCTCTGAAGTAACTTACGGTCGGATGCCTATACTGTAGAATGTATTGCTTGGGCAGTTGTGTATTGCAGGACAGCTTGCCAGTCTGTGCGTAAATATGCTTCAATATTAGTCTCAGTATTGTTGAAGTACATGACATTGTTCAGATATTATTTTAATTCAAGGTATCACATAAACAAGCTGACGCCAAGACAGTTTTTTTTTGTAGTTGTTTTAAAACTGTTGCCAATGCTGCGTTCAGTAATGGGACACTCCAAATTGTGTCATTTCTCTGCTTAGCAATGTGCATTATGAAAATAAAAGTTTAGTTTATTTCTAGTTTGTCTAAAGTCCTCTGTTACTGCTAGTGCAGAGTGAATGTCAACCCAAGACATCCTCTATGTCTGCTTTTCAAATGTCACCCTATTCTTTTCATAGTGCTCTACTTTTGACAAAGGCACTAGTCAATATGAGTGCACTATCAAGGGAATAGGTTGCCATTTAGGACGCAACCTAACACTCCAAATGAGCCGGCAGATGACACGTGTTGACATTCTATGGAAACTGCTTGACTCAATTGAATTAGTAAATGGAAAGATTATTGTCTGAGAAACTCCCAACTTGACCATAGTCTTCCCCTTCTCTAAGTTCCACATCGTGATTCCTGTACCCTGTAAGAGTGTGTAGGAGTGTGCATGTGTGCACGTGTGTGTGTATGTGTGTCTAAGTGAGAAAGGGTGTGAGAGAGAAATAGTCATATATGCCAGCCTGGGGCGGCAGGTAGTCTAGTGGTTAGAATGTTGGGCCATTAACTGAAAGGTTGCTGGATCGAATCCCCTAGCTGACAAGGTAAAAATCTGTCGTTCTGCTTCTGAACAAGTCAGTTAACCCGGTAGGCCGTCATTGTAAGTAAGAATTGGTTCTTTATTGAACTAGGCAAGTCAATTAAGGTGACATTTTTGTTTAAATGATGTATGAGTCATGATACCTGCCCTGTCCTGCCCTCTCACACTGATGGAGAGAAGTGTCATTTGCACCCAGGGGTACAATTTCTGGGAGAACCAAGTAGAACATGTTAATTCTTTCTCTATAACCTTGGTTCCATGGGGGAAGTCAGATTCTGATCCAGGTGTTAGCGTCCTGCTTGTATTGGCTTTTAGAGAAGGAATTTAAGACTTGAGTGTGTTTCAAGTAGCCTACCTCTCATTAAGGTGCCTGTAGTACAAGCACAGTCATTTTCTCTCCTGATGTAACTACTGCAGCTGGGCCAAACAAATGGCTGCTAAATGTTTAGCAAAAGGCAGCTAAATGTTTTCCCCCAAATTGAATGACATAATTAAGGTTTGAATTAGCGCAAATGTCAAAAGATGCTCATTCCAAGCGCTGGTGTAAAAATACATTTGAACAGAGATTCATTAAATGAGTCTCTGATTGGCTTATCCTGCCAATGATGACACAGGTGCTGCATAGACATACAGTAGAAGATTCATAAAATAAAAAGTTAGAGAGAGCGTCTGTTTTTACCACAAGAATAGTAAAACAAGGACTATACATTTTGCCTGTCCCCATATTTTAGGTTCAGGTGTTAGGGTTAGAATTAGGGTTAGGGGTTTGGTTTAGGGTCTACGGTTAGGGTGTGTGTGTGTGTGTGTGTGTGTGTGTGTGTGTGTGTGCGAGAGAATAGAGAAAGAAAGTGTCTTTGTATTTGCATAATTTAAATATGTTTATTCATATGGGTGAGAAGAACAAACATCTGTCATGTAAAAAAAAAAAAAACTTCACAACAACTGCAGGCAATCAAGCCATCAGGGTCTAAAAGGTTGTCGTCACCTCTTTGAGGTCTGTTTCAAGGCAGGCCACAGGGGATGACTTTGTGCCCACAGCCCCTCACTGAAATCTTGCATGGGAATGCATTTTCAGTGACACCCGTAAAACCCTATGCATATTAACACGTTGTCTTCAAGCGAGCGGTCTTTCCATTTTCGCTAGTCCTACGGTCCAAATAAATACTTAACTGTGGAAAGAGAGGCTGGGGGTGGATCTTAAAGCCACATACATCATTCTAAAGTAAACCAAACTTCCAGCTTTTGTTGGGGGGGGGGGGCAACATTGGTCACACAAGCATTGGTATGGTTGATACTGACTAATTCTGCAACCTCAGTGGAAATCTCATGGACAGATAGAGCTACGGTAGAAAGAAAGATATGCATCAAATAAGTAGACTATTAAATGAGTGTACATTGACGTGTCAAATGTGAAACCTCTTTCTGTAACCAGGGCAAACAGTGTGGGTTTTGGAGCACCTGTAGATGAAAGAGGGGCTGATTTCCACTTAACACCAATTTGATGACACAGTTAAAATGCGTATAGACACTGCTTTTGTCTATTGTTTTGGATTGCATCCGATCGACTAATTCAGTGGTGTAAAGTTTCAGCTTGTTATGTTGTCCACTGTGAATCATGATGGTCGCCTAAAGTCTTCAGGACGTTGTCTCATGGTCCCCTGGAGGTTTTGTCTAGTTCCCAGTTTGTCCCGAGGACGTTTTTAGGACGTTACCGAATTTCCTCAGGGCATCCCGTTTGCTGGGTAGATGTGTCTTTAGGTGCTTTTACACTGGTTGCATTTTTCTTCGGTTACATGGACACATTTCGGCCACAATACCTTGCTCAGCAAATTCATTGATTGCGCAACATCCGAACAATTCTTAGGGAGTTTTTCATGGGCATTTCTGATATGCTGTTATCATATCACACACCAACCACTTCAAGAAGGGAACTGTTTGGAATTAATCCTTGGGGAAACATGGACTTGAGAAACCAACAGGTGAAAGGTCAAGGAATGAACACTAAATGTAAAACGGGGTTGTTTTTCTCTCTCTGCATTGTTGGTAAGTAAGCATTTCACTGTCTACACCTGTTGTTTAAGAAGCATGTGAAGAATAAAAGTAGATTTTTGGGGGGGAGGGGTTGATGCCTTCAAGTCATACACACTGTACAGACACACACATGCATTCAGAGACACACACACACACACACACACCTCTTAAAGTTGAGATTCCAGGAAGTGAACTCAGAAAAATACACTAGCTAGTGACAACTGACAGTAGCTGTTCAGATGTGTATGGTGTGTGAAGGCAGTCAGATCTCTCCTCTCTGTATCTAGATCCCTCTGCACCACCATGATCAACACTTACCAGACCAGCATGCCTCCGCCACCTATTCCCCCACGGCTAGGCTCTGTCATGTCGGCACCAGGACCAGGCCACAGCAAGCCTCTTATCAGGTTTCTCATTGGCATGATAGTGCTTCAAATGGTTCTGCTACTGGGGGGATTCACCTACCTGTACCACACGGACAACAAGGTACGAACTCACCTCTCTTTAAATATATAGACACGGTTATTTAAACATCTAAGAGTGGGTCTAACGTTCAGGTTCATTGGTTTTGGGCAAAGTTTCTTAGTGCCAAGTTCAGAACTATCATAGATCTTGGATACAAGTCTACTTTTGTTATGCAGCCTATTTGAGAATAACATGTTTCACTGTACTTACTTAAAAAATATATATATATTATGAAGACAGTAGGCCTATTTTCCTCAAGTTTAATTTTAAAATATTCTCAAGAATGTGCGTGTGAGTGGGAATGATATAAATGTATTCATTTAGTTATGTATAATAAGTATGTTATATAGCGGAAATCTATCCTGGGGTGTCTTAGAGTGGGATATTGTTTGATTACACGTGAGAAAGACCTCTTGGATATCTTCACTCTTCAAAGAGCGATGGGGTTTAATGCAGAGCATCTTTTCAACATAAAAATATTTCAGTGAAAACCTAGGCCTATTTATTCTTCAAGCACAGGGGGTCTCAGGAAACTTCCCAGGATCCGAATAAAAACTTCAACAGATACATTCAGAAACAGCTCGTACACAACCACCGCTTAGTCCTAACGTTTCATGAGTTTGTCCTGATGCGAACTTACCCTACATTACTCATCTCATATGTATATACTGTACTCCATACCATCTACTGCATCTTGCCTATGCCGTTCTGTACCATCACTCATTCATATATCTTTATGTACATATTCTTTATCCCTTTACACTTGTGTGTATAAGGTAGTAGTTGTGGAATTGTTAGGTTAGATTACTCGTTGGTTATTACTGCATTGCATGTGTATGTGACAAATAAGATTTGATTTGAAAGACTGACATATGATCATTCTTAAGCAGTGCTGATATTAAGATACATTTAGCTAGAATAGAGTTAACGTTTATTCCTGCTTTTATTGGGGCTCAGTATCACAAGGACCTTGACAGCAAGTACCTGGATGATATGATCATCCTGAAGAGACTTGAAGAGTGTGAGAAAGACATCCAGTCAGTGCTGGACTGTAAGAATCTTGTGGAGAAATACAAAAGCATCCTGGCAAAGGTAGGCCGAGGTTGCCGAGACTCAAATTAAGATATCGGAGGTTTCATGAGTACATTTTGTAGAAGAAAAAACATGCGGTATTAACATATGATTAAGCAATGCTGTGCTCTCCTGTCTCTCCGCTCAAGGTCTCACAAGAGGAAGGAAGAGGTATGTTCAAATCTTTTATAGCATCTATGTATGTATCATTTGCTTGACTTGCTACTCTACCAAGCTCACCTTCTGTCAGCAGAGAACCTTCTCTTCTGAGAGGGTGAAGACTAACTGTTTGTCTGTTCTGTTTCAGCTGCTAAACTCACTGGGGATGGGCCCTCGTATGGAGCCATGGCACGCATGATAGTAAAGCAACCCGTTTCTGGTACGCCCCCAAGTAAGAGATGTTACTTACCACTATAATTCTAGGTTTGTTTTGTAGGAACATAGTGGCCTATGTTCCTACAAGATATAAGAGTTTCAGTATAAGGTTTTGAAATGCACTTCAACATGTAAATTGTCTGCTTGAACAGCAAAGTATCTGGAGTGGAACATAGGCCACTCTGTGCGGAAGAACGTCCAGTACTACATGTCCAGCTGGCTGAAGGTGCTGCAGCCTGGAGACTACAACATCTACTCCCAGGTGGCTTTCTCCAAATGGCACCCCAAAACCCCTCTGGCCAGCCGGGTGAAGCTGAGGAAGGGGGAGACGGGAGAGGAGAAAGACCTGATGACAGCCTACTGCAGCCTGGGGGACCAGGATCATACAGACGTATGTACAGCTTTCCAGGGAGGAGTGTTCCGTCTGGAGCCAGACGATCAGCTTAGTGTGTGGGTGACGGACCCCAGCCTAGTCAACTATGAGGAGGGGACTACCACCTTTGGATTGTACAAGCTGTAGGCTGGTCATCACAATGGACATTGCCTACAGTATGGAGATGATGGACTACGTTACTTTGGATTGGGCCTGTTTTTCGAGCGATGAATGGAATCCAGGCCATGTGAGTGGTTGGAGTGGGACAGGACTGAATACAAATCTCCTAAATGGATCTAAACATGGACTAGACCAGTGGTTGCCAAACTTTCTATAGTCCCATACCGCTTCAAACATTCAACCTCCAGCTGCGGACCCCCTCTAGCACCAGGGTCAGCGCACTCTCAAATGTTTTTTTGCCATCATTCTAAGCCTGCCACACACACACTATACGATACATTTATTAAACATAAGAATTAGTGTGAGTTTTTGTCACAACCCAGCTCATGGGAAGTAACAAAAAGCGCTTATAGGACCAGAGCATAAATAATAATAATAATAATAATTTTGCTCTTTATTTAACCATCTTACATATAAAACCGTATTTTGTTCATTGGAAATTGTGAATAACTCACCACAGGTCAATGAGAAGGGTGTGCTTGAAAGGATGCACATAACTATGCAATGTTGGGTTGTATTGGAGAGAATTTGTCTTAAATAATTTCCCACAGACAGTATGTGCCTGTATTTAGTTTATGCTAGTGAGGGCCGAGAATCCACTCTCACGTAGGTACATGGCTGCAAAGGGCACCAGTGTCTTAACAGCGTGACTTGCCAAGGCAGAATACTCTTAAATTACATTTTCACAGAACCGCTTGCTGCAATTTCGATGAGGCTCTCTTGTTCAGATATCGGTAAGTGGACTGGAGGCAGGGCAAGGGATAACAAATCCAGTTGTTTGTGTCATCCATTTTGGGAAAGTACCTACGTAATTGTGCACTCACTCAGCTATAATCACATTTGACATCGTCCATAAGCTTGAGTTTATTTGCACAAAAAAAAAAATCATACAATGATGGAAAGACCTGTGTGTTGTTCTTGTTAATGCAGACAGAGAAGACCTGTGTGTTGTCCATGTTAATGCAGACAGAGAAGACCTGTGTGTTGTCCTTGTTAATGCAGACAGAGAAGAGCTCCAACTTCTTAATCAGAGCCTCAATTTGGTCTCGCACATTGAATATAGTTGCAGAGAGTCCCTGCAATCCTAGATTCAGATCATTCAGGCGAGAAAAAACATCACCCAGATAGGCCAGTCGTGTGAGAAACTGGTCATCATGCAAGTGAAAATTATGGTCAGTAAAGAAAACTTTAAGGTCGTCTCTTAATTCAAAAGAATGTGTCAATACTTTGCCCCTTGATAACCAGCACAGTATGTTGTAAAAGTGTTACTTGGTCGCTGCCCATATCATTGCATAGTGCAGAAAATACACAAGAGTTCAGGGGCCTTGCTTTAACAAAGTTAACCATTTTCACTGTAGTGTCCGAAACATCTTTCAAGCTGTCAGGCATTCCCTTGGTACCAAGAGCCTCTCGGTGGATGCTGCAGTGTACCCAAGTGGCATCGGGAACAACTGCTTGCACGTGCGTTACCACTCCACTACGTCTCCCTGTCATGGCTTTTGCGCCATCAGTACAGATACCAACATGAGCAGCAGCTACGTTTGGCTGCATACGGACCGTTAGTGGAATTTCCGCGAGAGAGTAACGGTTAATGCGACTGGATGTTAATTATTTGACTAGGCTACCTGTATTTGACATTGTGTTGTTATTTGCTGAACACTAGATGGTTTAATTTTATTTTTGGCAGTGAAATGAGGCTACTCAGGCGAGAGAAAAAACTCACCCAAATGTATAGCCCTGTTGGAAAATATAAATGTACTGTTTGAAAATGGGAAGATTTTTTTATATAATAATATAATATCTGGACTAGATCAATTAAAAAATATTAATTTTCTTACCAAGCCCATGGTGAAACCCACAAATCCCTGGAACTTATTGCTGTTGATTGGATAATTTAGTATCCCAGCCCTACGATGTTTGATATTAATATTAATTACTAGGAATATGGCAATGACTGTGTATTTATTGTGACGTATGGTGTCTGTATAGATAATAAATTATTTTTTATTGAAAACGTTCGATTATTTAATGACATATAACCGTATATCTCTGTGCTACGTTTCCACTTGGTTTATCACATACAGTATCTCTGTGCTAAGTTTCCACTTGGTTTATCACATACAGTATCTCTGTGCTAAGTTTCCACTTGGTTTATCACATACAGAATCGGCTTGGTGGTTGGAACTGATGCAGCCTGTGAAACCTTTAATTTCACAGGCCAAGTCCCTCCATCTCCCTGCAGTTTTGTGGGTTGCTAAGTGTAATGATCAAACCAATGGTTGGTTGTTTGGCTCAAGAACACCACCAAATAGGCTGATCAATAGCATGAGACATCACCACAGACATATCAAAAGTCATGCAATTTGTAAAGAGGCATTATGGTTCCCCACAGAGCAACAAAGTTTATGAAACCAAGTTGCAGCCTTGCACTCAAACCTTCTGCATCCTTTTGCATCCCCTCACATCAAATGTAATACAGTGACCTTCCAGAACTATGCACCACAGCAAGAAGATCTGTGCAGGAAAACCACAGACTGGAAATAGATCAGGGGATGTGTGGAAGAGGTTCTTTACCAGACCATAACGTGATGATGCTTTGACAACGATATGAGATCTTAACACTGACGGTAAGCTACTTTGTAAAGTAACATCTATTCATTGACTATCGTGTGTGTATATATATATATATATATATATATATAAAAGGTAAGCGCAGTACAAAGGTTAAAACTCCACACAGCCCCGCTGTCATTTATACCATTCTACTCCAGAGATCGAGTGAGTGAGTTGTTTAACAGCATGGAAAGTGTGAGTCTACAGCACAGAGGTGCAGAACACCCTGCCAGAGGTGTAGAGGGGAGGTTGCATTCACAGGATGTCATCTATACTCACCCATGTCATGGGTCTCTCAACATAGAATATGCTACAGTGACTAGCCTATGTACCTGTAGTGCAGGGGTCAACTAGATTCAGTGGTGGAACACGTTTTTTCATAATTATGTTCCGGCCACCTGAACATAATTATAAATGAGTTGTACTCTGCAAATTGACAGAAGAAGCCCAAATAGATATAGCATTGGACAAACACATGATCATTTAAAATATTGATTACATTGGTAAATGATTACGTCTCTCTATGAGTGGGAATACTTTAATAGATTTCCTGAATTAAAATAATTTTGAGGTGAATTTCTGTTGATGTTACAGTATTTTATGTCAAAAAATATAAACACAAATTGCAGCAATTTCAATTATTTTTACTTGAGGAAATCACTCAATTTAAAGAAATGAATTATGCTCTGATCTATATATATATTTCACATGACTGGGCAGGAGCACAGCCATGGGTGGCCCTGGGAGGGCATAGACATTGAGTTTTTCGCCACAAAACTGATTTATTACCTATAGAAATACTTGTCAGTTTCATCAGCTATCCAGGTGGCTGATCTCAGACAATTCCGCAGGTGAATTAGCTGGATGTGGAGGTCCTGGGCTGGTGTGGTTACACATGGTCTGCGGGTTGTGATGCCGATTGGAAAATACTGACGAAATCTCTAAAACGACATTGGATGCGTCTTATGGTAGAGAAATGAACATTACATTCTCTGGCTACAGCTCTGGTGGACATTCCTGCAGTCAACATGCCAATTGAACACTCCCACGAAACTTGAGACATCTATGGCATAGTGTTGTGTGATAAAACGGCACATTTTAGAGTGGCCTTTTATTGTCCCCAGCACAAGATCCACCTGCGTAAGGATCATGCTGTTTAATCAGATTCTTGATATGATGGATAGATGGTAGATGGATGTGGACACCCATTCAAATTAGTGGATTAGGCTATTTTAGCCACACCCGTTGTTGACAGATGTATAAAATTGAGCACATAGCCATGCAATCTCCATAGACAGACATTGGCAGTAGAATGGTCTTACTGAAGAGCTCAGTAACTTTCAACATGCTATTGAGTTTAAAAACATTTTTTTATTGAGTTTATTTTATTATTACAGTGCACATTAATCAACGTTTCAGTAAAAGTGCCGGTTTTAGCCAGCCGGCTGATTTTCAACCGCAGTCTCTGGGCAGGTTATTAAAAACAATTACAATATATACAATCCTTGAGCAGTGAGCACACGCAGAGCAACATAGGACAAGCAAGACATAGCATACAGACAGAGCAACATAGAACAAAAAGCAGCATGACAATGCTACCTTTCCAACATGTCAGTTTGTAAAATTTCTACCCTGCTAGAACTGCCCCGGTCAACTAAAAGTGCTGTTATTGTGAAGAGGAAACATCTAGGAGCAACAATGGCTCAGCTGCGAAGTGGTAGGCCACACAAGCTCACAGAATGTGACCGCCGAGTGCTGAAGCACATATTGTGTACCAAGTTACAAACTGCCTGTGGAAGCACAATAACTGTTCGTCAGGAGCTTCATGAAATGGGTTTCCATGGCCGAGCAGCCACACACAAGCATAAGATCCCCATGCGCAATACCAAGCGTCGGCTGGAGTGGTGTAAAGCGGGCCTCCATTGGACTCTGGAGCATGAATCATGCTTCACCATCTGGCAGTCCGACAGATGAATCTGGGTTTGGCAGATACCAAACATTGGCAGATACACTATCTGTCCAATGCGTAGTGCCAACTGTAAAGTTTGGTGGAGGAGGAATAATGGTCTGGGGCCGGTTTTCATGGTTCCGGCTTAGTTCCAGTGAAGCAAAATCTTAACCCTACAGCATACAATGATGATTATGTGCTTCCAACTTTGTGGCAACATTTTGGGGAAGGCTCTTTCCGGTTTAAGCATGACAATGCCCCAATGCACAAAGCGAGGTCCATACAGAAATGGTTTGTCGAGATCAGTGAGGAAGAACTTGAGTGGCCTGCAGAGAGCCTTGACCTCAGCCCCATCGAACACCTTTGGGATGAATTGGAACTCCAACTGCGAGCCAGGCCTAATCGCCCAACATCACTAATGTTCCAGTGGCTGAATGGAAGTCCCCGCAACAATGTTTCAACATCTAGTGGAAAGCCTTCCTAGAAGAGTGGAGGCTGTTATAGCAGCAAAAGGGGGACAAACTCCATATTAATGCCCACTACTTTGTAATGAGATGTTCGACAAGCAGGTGTCCAAATACTTTTGGTCATGTAGAGGTGTGTGTGTGTGTGTGTGTGTGTGTGTGTGTGTGTGTGTGTGTGTGTGTGTGTGTGTGTGTGTGTGTGTGTGTGTGTGTGTGTGTGTGTGTGTGTGTGTGTGTGTGTGTGTGTGTGTGTGTGTGTGTGTGTATATAAAAACAAACACATACATCATCTCGGGAAAATGTTCCAATTTCTTTTACATTGCAGCCGTATTCTAAAGTGGATTACATTTGTTTTTTCCTAATCAAAACACAAAATACACAATACCCCATAATGACAAAGCAAATATCTTTTACCAACGTATTAAAAATAAAAAACTGATCACATTTACATAACTATTCAGACCCTTTACTCAGTACTTTGTTGAAGCACCTTTGGCAGTGTTTACAGCCTCAAGTCTACTTGGGTATGATGCTAGAGGCTTGGCTCACCTGTATTTGGAGAGTTTCTCCGATTCCTCACTGCAGATCCTCTCAAGCTTTGTATGGTTGGATGGGGAGAGTCGCTGCACAGCTATTTTCAGGTCTCTCCAGAGATGTTTGATCAGGGTTCAAGTCCGGGCTCTGGCTGGGCCACCCAAGAACATTCAGAGACTTGTCCCAAAGCCACTACTGCGTTGTCTTGGCTGTGTGCTTAGGTTCGTTGTCCTGATGGAAGGTGAACCTTCTCCCCAGTCTGAGGTCCTGAGCGCTCTGGAGCAGGTTTTCATTGAGGATCTCTCTGTACTTTGCTCCGTTTATCTTTCCCTTGATCCTGACTAGTCTCCCAGTCCTTACTGCTGAAAAACATCCACAGCATGATGCTGCCAACACCATGCTGCACCATAGGGATGGTGCCAGATTTCCTCCATACATGACACTTGGCAATCAGGCCAAAGAGTACATCTTGGTTTCATCAGACCAGAAACACTTGGTTCTCATGGTCTGAGTGTCCTTTAGGTGCCTTTTGACTGAAGAGTGGCTTCTGTCTGGCCACTCCACCATAATGCCTGATTGGTGGAGTGCTGCAGAGATGGTTCTCCCATCTCCCCAGAGGAACTCTGGAGCTCTGTCAGAGTGACCATCGGACTCTTGTTCAACTCCCTGACCCCTCCCTTCTCCCCCGATTGCTCAGTTTGGCTGGGCAGCCAGCTCTAGGAAGAGTATTGGTGGTGCCAAACTTCTTCCATTTAAGAATGATGGAGGCCTCTGTGTTCTTGGGGACCTTCAATGCTTCAGAAATGCTTTGGTACCCTTCCCAGATGTGTGCCTCGACACAATCCTGTCTCGGAGCTCTACGGACAATTCCTTTGACCTCATGGCTTGGTTTTTTCTCTGACATGCACTGTCAACTGTGTGACCTCATGTAAACAGGTGTGTGCCTTTCCAAATCATGTCCAATCAATTGAATTTACCACAGGTGGACTCCAAGTTGTAGAAACATCAAGGATGAACAATGAAAACAGGATGCACCTGAGCCCAATTTCGAGTCTCATAGCAAAGTGTCTGAATACTGAATCATTTTATATCACAGATATACGTACGTACGTACGTACACACACACACACACACACACACACATATATATATATTTATACAGTCGTATGAAAAAGTTTGGGCACCCCCCCTGAGGCTGCATAATCATTTACTCTGTCGTCACAGAAAATGATCACAGTGGCATGCCATTCATTTTCTAATAAAAGCTGAGTACTGGGGTATTGTCCAGACAAAGATTTTTTTGTGTAGCAATATTAAGTTGTATGAAATTAAATCAGATGTGAAAAATAGGCTATGCAAAAATGTGGGCACCCTTGTCATTCTGTTGATTTGAATACCTTAGCACTGATTAATTGGAACACACAATTGGTTTGGTGAGCTCATTTAGCCTTCAACTTTATAGACAAGTGCATCCAATCATGAGAAAAGGTATTTAAGGCCAATTGCAAGTTGTTGTTCTCTTTGACTCTCCTCTGAAGAGTAGCTACATGGGGGCCTCAAAACAACTCTCAAATGACCTGAAAACAAAGATTGTTCAACATTATGGTTTAGAGGAAGGCTACAAAAAGCTATCGCAGAGATTTAAGCTGTCAGTGTCCACTGTGAGGAACATAGTGAGGAAATGGAAGACCACCGGCACAGTTCTTGTTAAGGCCAGAAGTGGCAGGCCAAGTAAAATATCGGAGAGGCAAAGGCGAAGGATGGTGAGAACGGTCAAAAACAGTCCACAGACCATCTCCAAAGACCTACAACATCATCTTGCTGCAGATGGTATCACTGTGCATCGTTCAACAATTCAGGGCACTTTGCACAAGGAGAAGCTGTATGGGAGAGTGATGCGGAAGAAGACTTTTCTGCACACACGCCACAAACAGAGTCGCTTGAGGTATGCAAACGCATATTTGGATATGCCAGCTTAATTTTGGAATAAGGTGCTGTGGACTGATGAAACAAAGATTGAGTTATTTGGTCATAACAAGGACCGTTATGCATGGTGGCAAAAGAACACAGCGTTCCAAGAAAAACACTTGCTACCCACAGTAAAATATGGTGGGGGTTCCATCATGCTGTGTGGCTGTGTGGCCAGTGCCGTTACTGGGAATCTTGTTAAAGTTGAGGGTTGCATATATTCCACTCAATATCAGCAGATTCTTGGGAATAATGTTGAAGAATCAGTCACAAAGTTGAAGTTACGCCGGGGCTGGATATTTCAACAAGACAACGACCCAAAACACTGCTCAAAATCTACCCGGGCATTTATACAGAGGAACAAGTCAAATGTTCTGGAATGGCCATCCCAGTCCCCAGACCTGAATATCATTGAGAATCTGTGGGATGATTTGAAGCGGGCTGTCCATGCTCAGCAACCATCAAACCTAACTGGAGATGTTTTGTAAGGAGGAATGGTCCAAAATACCTTCATCCAGACACTATAACAAGCCTACCTGGTTAAATAAAGGTGAAATAAAAAATAAAACTCATTAGAGGCTATGGGAAGCGTCTAGAGGCTGTTATTTTAGCAAAAGGAGGCTCTACTAAATATTGATGTGATTTTTCTATTGAGGTGCCCAAATTTATGCCCCTGTCTAATTTTTGCACATTTTCTGTTAATCCAATAAACCTCATTTCACCACTGAAATATTACTGTGTCCATCAGTTATTTGATAGATCAAAATGAAATTGCTGATCTAAACACCCAATTATTTATAAATGGAAATCCTGGAAATTGTCAGGCAGGGGTGCCCAAACTTTTTCATACGACTGTGTGTGTGTGTGTATATATATATATATATATATACACACACACACACACACACAAACATATACATACACACATATATACAGTGGGGAGAACAAGTATTTGATACACTGCCGATTTCACAGGTTTTCCTACTTACAAAGCATGTAGAGGTCTGTAATTTTTTATCATAGGTACACTTCAACTGTGAGAGACGGAATCAAAAAAAAAATCCAGAAAATCCCATTGTATGATTAAGTAATTAATTAGCATTTTATTGCATGACATAAGTATTTGATACATCAGAAAAGCAGAACTTAATATTTGGTACAGAAACCTTTGTTTCCAACGTTCTTTGGTACGAAAAGTGCAAATAAATCAGAGAACAACAGAAAATGACCTTGTGAAGATGCTGGAGGAAACAGGTAGATAAGTATCTATATCCACAGTAAAACGAGTCTTATATCGACAAACTTAAAGGCCGCTCAGCAAGGAAGAAGCCACTGCTCCAAACCCACGTTTAAAAAAAGCCAGACTATGGTTTGTAACTGCACATGGGGACAAAGATCGTACTTTTTGGCTAAATGTCCTCTGGTCTGATGAAACAAAAATAACTGTTTGGCCATAACGACCATTGTTATGTTTGGAGGAAAAAGGGGGAGGCTTGCAAGATGAAGAACATCATCCCAACTGTGAAGCACGGGGGTGGCAGCATCATGTTGTGGGGGTGCTTTGCTGCAGGAGGGACTAGTGCACTTCACAAAATATATGACATCATGAGGTAGGATATTTTGTAGCAACATCTCAAGACATCAGTCGGGAAGTTAAAGCTTGGTCGCAAATGAGTCTTCCAAATGGACAATGACCCCAAGCATACTTCCAAAGTTGTGGAAAAATGGCTTAATGACCAAGTCAAGGTATTGGAGTAGCCATCAAAGCCCTGACGTCAATCCTATAGAACATTTGTGGGCAGAACTGAAAAAGCGTGTGTGAGCAAGGAGGCCTACAAACCTGACTCAGTTACACCAGCTCTGTCAGGGGGAATGGGACAAAATTCACCCAACCTATTGTGGGAAGCTTGTGGAAGGCTATCCGAAACATTTGACCCAAGTTAAACAATTTGAAGACAATGCTACCAATTACTAATTGAGTGTATGTAAACTTCTGATCCACTGAGAATGTCATGAAATAAATAAAAGCTTAAATAAATCACTCTACTATTATTCTGACATTTCACATTCTTTAAAATAAAGTGGTGATCCTAACTGACCTAAGACAGGGAATTTTTACTAAGATGAAATGTCAGGAATTGTGAAAAACAGAGTTAAAAAATATTTGGCTTAGGCTTTTGTAAACTTCAACTGTATGTATGTATGTATGTATGTATGTATGTATGTATGTATATATACTTTTACATTTAAAATAAAGTTATCAGCAAACTTTAGGTGGCCAAATAAAAATCAGCCGCCAGTTGATGATCCCTGTAGTGGAATAGGCTTACCAATGGACTTTCACAACATGAATGAATACTGTTAATAAAACTATGGTTTGCGTTAAATTTTTATTAAAATAATGAGCATACTGAAAGCATAACATGAAAGTATGCAGCCGCTACAAAAAAAGAAAGAAAAGAAAGACTTACAATACTTCTAACAGTCATACTTTTGCATAGAATAACTTTTTTAAACGATAGACGTGGAGCAGTCTGACAGGTCTCGATGAGAAGGATGGGATAGGTTATATCTCTCCAAGTGCTCACTTAGGCTTTCAGGCATTAAACATTATAAAACGCTGTATGAAAACTATTCAATACAAATATTGATGTAATAATAATAATCTTAGCAATAAAACATGAACAAATGATACTGAAGGACATTTGTACAGGTGACAAAACATGCAGAACTGAGCTGACATTGACAGTGGGACCTGAACACAACAGTGTGTTCCAGTATGCTGCTATCCATCATGACTAGAGAGAACGCACTGCTGAGATAGGCCCTTTTTGGTTAAGGGGCAAAGGAGGAGTCATCACTGCAAATGATTTCTTCATGCATCCTGGGTCTACATTGCCCAACTGACCGTTTCAGAGTGACACTGTAAAGCAGCCACGGGCTGATTCTTTTTCTTGAGTGTCTGGTTGGGGGGCCTGAACTTACTTACAAATAATGTTTCGACTGCAAGTTGACCACAAGAAGCCCAAACAGATATAATATTTGACTAAAACATCATTTAAAACCTTACCATTGTATACAATCACAGGTCTCTATTATGCGTGAGAATACTTGGGAACAGATATCTGAAATGTTTATCAATTGGTGCTGATTTCATGCTGTTATTACAGTCTTATGTCCAACAACAAAAACTCTAATAATAACAAATAAAAAAAATACTTGGGGGGCCAAAATAACCGCCAGTTGGGGAACCCTGCTGTAAAGTAAAACAGTCAAACTGAAGCAGTCACTTAGTGCACTGCTCTGCAGTGCAGTAGGAGGTTGGCATCAGGTGTTACAGTGTATGCACTACATATAACCCTGGGATGAAGTACTGTGATTGCAATGAATCATTTCTCACCTAAGGCCTTGACATAAGGCAGGGATTCCCAAACTCGGTCCTGGGGCCCCCCCTGGTTTTTGCCCTAGCACTACATAGCGGATTCAAATAATCAAATGGTTATTTGAATTAGCTGTGTCGTGCTCAGGGGGGGGGGGGCTAGGACAGAGTTAGGAAATCCCTGACATAAGGCACCAAAGCCCGAATCCACACTGAATTGTTATAATACCCTTACCTCTCCCCATGAGCATCTAACCAGTGCCATAAAACGCATTGAAATGTGAAAACATGACATAAAAACCAACCTGGGCAATTTGCTAGAAAACCCATTTAATCCCTGTCACTTAATTTATCCCTCCTCGTAAAGTGGATCAGGAGGCACTTGATCACTTCTTCTCCTACACTACTCACACTGACTCACTCTATACACTCTCCAACAACACAATCAAAGTGGGGACATATTTCCCTCTGCCTGGAATAGTTCCAATATGGGAAGGAAGCATAATAATGACTATGAGACGAGGGACGGTATTCCTAAAGTGTCTGAGAACAGAAGTGCTGATCTAGGATCATTTATTCCTTTTTAGACCATAATTAAAAGTGATCATATGGACAGGAGGGGCTTGATTATAGATCAGCACTCCTACTCTATGATGCTTTGTGAATACAGGCCCAGAACACTGATGTTAAATGTAATGACACTTTCTTGGAATTTATACCAAACTCAAAATGTGGGACATAGCCTACTACATACAAATAACAAATAAGAATGTTCCTGTTGTACCAAATTCTAAAAATCAAACTGAGTTGTTTTGTCTTCCCCAATGGACAATGTCCAATAAATAAGACCACTTAAACTTTTCCCCCTTGGCACCAGAACAAGGTTAACATTCTGTAGAGGTGGTTTTCTGCAGTGCGGGTTGGATTGAATTCCAGCCCAGTTTTAAAAAAGGCAGAAACCCATAATGACCGCCCCAAGTGGGTTCCCAGTACCATATACATACACTTTTCTACACAATTAAATGTTTTAATGGAAAATAAATAAGCAATATATATTATTTAACCCCAGAATAAAGCAAAGCTATGAATTATTAGTACATGTATTGAATTGTTATTTGTAAATTGTCTCGGTAAGAAAGTATGTGTGTATTCTATACACAATACACTTTAAGAAATAAGGCACGAGGGGATGGGGTGTATGGCCAATATACCACGGCTAATGGCTGTTCTTAGCACGACGCAACGCGGAGTGCCTTGATACAGCCCTTAGCCGTGGTATATTGGCCATATACCACAAACCCCAAATGTGCCTTATTGCGATTATAAACTGACTACCAACGTATTTAGAGCAGTAAAAATAAAAGTTCTCATACCTGTGATATACGGTCTGATATACCACGGCTGTTAGCCAATCAGCACTTCAGGGCTCGGACCACCCAGTTTATAAATATCTATATCCCTGATAGCTTTGGACTATATATTGATTAGCATGTCTAATGCGTAATACTATCTTAGAAACACTGTACACCCATGCAGATTGTAAGGTACACAGTCAAGGACCTTTTTCGATAAAAATTAATACCAGCTTGGAACAGTATTGAAATCCACTCTCCATGAGCTAGAAGACCGTTTTGATAGTCTATGGAAAGGTCTCACCTATCTGAAATGAAAAGCTAAAGCCTACAAAATATCTCGGAGATGCAGAGTCTCACGTCTAGAATGTGCAATCGCAAAATGCCAATCGTGTTCACTGAAACTCGATGCAAGCTTCTCTCTTTCCCCACGAGGCTGCGGGGGTGTCCTCAACACCAAACAAACGCCAAACAATGCTGTAACAGATGTAGAGTGGGACAGATGAGCCCTAGTTATGGTGGAACGAGTCGCTCTCCCGCTGAAACAAGTGCATGCAAGAAAACACCCATTGTACCTAAAGAAGGCTTCTCTTCACCCATTAAATTTCCTATTGAAATGTAGACACAGTAGTCCAGAGTGGCGATGCAGCTGGTGACACTGCAGTACTAGTTATTTATCCTTTGTCCAAAATGGTTCCATCAGTGTTGACCAATTACAGTGGCAGCAGAAGGGATGCAACCAATCAGAATGTTCAATTCTGGTTATTCCCCTCCCATTGGTCTCAGTTAGCTTTTCCGGGTGCTTGAGTAAGACCCATGGTTATGACTTGAAAATCCTCCAACAGGGTTGGATTAGGAAGACAGATAATGAATAGTTCAGCATGTGAGGCCAAGCATCAGAACAGCGAGTTGTTCCAACCAGAGTCCAGCTAAATTAATCCAACCCTTCTGTGTTGTAGAGATGGAAGCATGGACACACTGCACACAGTCACACACTGCTCACTTACTCACACACACACACATATATGCAGGATAGGTAAATGGATAGGTGTGTGGGGTTGTTCAGTGGTCTCCATCCTCCCAGGCACAGTCGTTCTTCTGCTTGGCCAGCTTCCTGACCACTCTCTCCAGCTCCTTACGAGACTTCTGCTCATCCTCCAGACATTGCTTGATCCACTTACTCTCCTGGCGAGACATACACAAATATCCATTGAAACTCCGCAAAGACGTGAGAACACACGCATTCACACACACCTACAAGCAGGAACCCACAATCACAAAACATGTACCTGCAGATAGACAAGCACGCGCCCACATAAACCACAACACCGACACTCCTGAACAAAATGGCTTGTCAGACTTTAAATGTGTCAGAGTGAGTTTTAGATCAACAGTTATTTTACCTTCTTTAATTCATGGACCTCATCCTTTAAAGCGTACACCGCATCAACCAGACTCCTGCAAGTCAAGAAACAAAAGGTTAACAGAAAAGCCGGACAATAGCATATTAGTCATGTTACAATATGTATAATATGGCTTTGGAATGAGTGGTCGAGGTAGTTGAACATAACAATTTCACAAATATTAAAGTCCCAATTTCTTGCTATTCAACGTTCAAGACAAAACCCCTGTTTTGCCAACACTTCCAGGTCATCATGTAAAGACATACATTTTTTCATTTGAACTGATAAATAAAATACTAGTGTCCTACAGTATCCGTGAAAAAGCTTCGGATTAGACGTGTTGAAACGTCCGGCTGAACAATAACTAACTGCGGATGCATGTGCACAGTAATGTAATGGCCTAATCAAAGTCTATTCTCCTGAGTGATGGCAGTCTTACTTCTCCTCTATGATGGTCTGACCGTTGTTCTTCATCTCTTCCACCATCTTCTCTTCCTCCGGCAGCAGGACCTGAGGGACAGAATCTTTCCTCACCGCTGCAGATACACACAACACACACACACACACACACACACACGAGTAAGCCTTTGTCATTGCCATGTCTATCTATGGGCCATTAAAAGGTGTGGTACACACACACATCTTGGACGTGTTGAAGAAAACTATGTCGTCTGTATAACACACACACGTATTACGCGAGCCTACCAAACTAGCTAAATGCCTTTTATGCTCGCTTCGAGGCAAGTTACTGAAACATGCATGAGTGCACCAGCTGTTCTGGACGACTGTGTGATCATGCTCTACGTAGCCGATATGAGCAAGACCTTTAAACAGGTCAACATTCACAAGGCCGCGAGGCCAGATGGATTACCAGGATGTGTAATCAGAGCATGCGCAGACCAACTGGGAAGTGTCTTCACTGACGTTTTCAACCTCTCCCTGACCTCCCTCTGCAACTGGATCCTGAACTTCCATGATGGGCCGCCCCCCAGGTGACAAGGGTAGGGAACAACACATCTGCCATGCTGATCTTTAACACGTGGGCCCCTTAGGGGTGCGTGCTTAGTCCTCGCCTGTACATCTACGACTGCGTGGCCAAGCACGACTCCAACACCATCATTAAGTTTGCTGACGACAACAGTGGTAGGCCTGATCACCGACAACGATGAGACAGCCTATAGGGAGGAGGTCAGAGACCTGGCAGTGTGGTACCAGGACAACAACCTTTCCCTCAACATGAGCAAGACAAAGGAGCTGATCGTGAAACACAGGAAAAGGAGGGCCAAACACACCCCCATTCACATCGACGGGGCTGTAGTGGAGCGGGTCCTGTAGTGGAGCAGGTCCTTGGTGTCCATATCACCAACAAACTATCACGGTCCAAACACATCAAGACAGTCGCGAAGAGGGCCCGACAACGCCTTTTCTCTCTCAAGAGAGATTTGGCATGGGTCCCCAGATCCTCAAAAAATTATACAGCTGCACCATCGAGAGCATTCTGACCGGTTGTATCATCGCCTGGTATGGAAACTGCTCGGCATCCAACCGTAAGGTGCTGGAGGGTAGTTCAAACGGCCCAATACATCACTGGGGCCAAGTTTCCTACCATCCAGGACCTATAAACTATTGTCAAAAACTCCAGTCACCCAGGTCATAGACTTCTCTGCTACTTTACGACAAGCGGTACCAGAGCACCAAGTCTATGTCCAAAAGGCTCCTTAACAGCTTCTACCCCCAAGCTATAATAATGCTGAACAATTAATCAAATGGCCCCCCAGACTATTTACATTAACACGCCATTTGTTTTTACACAGCTGCTGCTCGCTGTTTATTATCTATGCAGTCACTTTACCCCCCTACCTACATGTACAAATTACCTCGACTAACCTGTACCCCCAACACGTCGACTCTGTACCAGCACCCCCTGTACATAAACTCGTTATTTTATTATGTTTTACTTAAATGTATTTAGGTAAATATTTTCTTAACCAACAATGCAGTTCAATAAATAGAGTTAAGGGCTTGTAAGTCAGCATTTCACAGTAAGGTCGACACCGGTTGTATTCGGCGCATGTGACAAATATATATACAGTTGAAGTCGGAAGTTTACATACACCTTAGCCAAATACATTTAAAATCAGTTTAACAAATCCTGACATTTAATCGAAGTAAAAATTCCCCATCTTAGGTCAGTTAGGATGATCACTTTATTTTAAGAATGTGAAATGTCAGAATAACAGTAGAGAGAATGATTTAATTCAGCTTTTATTTATTTCATGACATTCTCAGTGGATCAGAAGTTTACATACACTCAATTAGTAATTGGTAGCATTGTCTTCAAATTGTTTAACTTGGGTCAAACGTTTTGGGTAGCCTTCCACACGCTTCCCACAATAAGTTGGGTGAATTTTGGCCCATTCCTCCTGACAGTGCTGGTGTAACTGAGTCAGGTTTGTAGGCCTCCTTGCTCACACAAGCATTTCAGTTCTGCCCACAAAATTTATTTAGGATTGAGGTCAGGGAGGGATTTGTGTTGGCCACTTCAATACCTTGACTTTGTTGTCCTTAAGCCATTTTGCCACAACTTTGGAAGTATGCTTGGGTCATTGTCCATTTGGAAGACCCATTTGCGACCAAGCTTTAACTTACTGACTGATGTCTAGAGATGTTGCTACAATATATCCATATACATTTCCTACCTCATGATGGCATCTATTTTGTGGTGTGCACCAGTCCCTCCTGCAGCAAAGCACCCCCACCTAATGATGCTGCCACCCCAGTGCTTCATGGTTGGGATGGTGTTCTTCGGCTTGCAAGCTTCCCCCTTTTTCCTCCAAACATAACGATGGTCATTATGGCCAAACAGTTCTATTTTTGTTTCATCAGACCAGAGGACATTTCTACAAAAAGTACGATCTTTGTCTCCATGTGCAGCTGCAAACCGTAGTTTGGCTTTTTTATTGCGATTTTGGAGCAGTGGCTTCTTCCTTGCTGAGCGGCCTTTCAGTTTATGTCGATATAGGACTAGTTTTACTGTGGATATAGATACTTTTGTATCCGTTTCCTCCAACATCTTCACAAAGTCCGTTGCTGTTGTTCTGGGATTGATTTGCACTTTTCGCACCAAAGTACGTTCATCTCTTGGAGACCGAATGAGTCTCCTTCCTGAGCAGTATGACGGCTCCGTGGTCCCATGGTGTTTATACGTTCATACTATTGTTTGTACAGATGAAAGTGGTGCCTTCATCCTTGGGAGCAATTTCCAAACGCCTGAACCAGACTTGTGGAGGTCTACAATTATTTTGGCTGATTTCTTTTGTTTTCCCATGATGTCAAGCAAAGAGGCACTGAGTTTGAAGGTATGCCTTGAAATACATCTGCAGGTACACTTCCAATTGACTCAAATTATGTCAATTAGCCTATTAGAAGCTTCTAAAACCATGACATCATTTTCTGGAATTTTCCAAGCTGTATAAAGGCACAGTCAACTTAGTGCATTTAAACTTCTGACCCACTGGAATTGTGATTCAGTGAATTATAAGTGAAATAATCTGTCTGTAAACAAATGTTATAAAAATTACTTGTGTCATGCACAAAGTAGATGTCCTAACCGACTTGCCAAAACTATAGGTTTGTTAACAAGAAATTTGTGGAGTGGTTGAAAAACTAGTTTTAATGACTCCAACCCACGTGTATGTAAACTTCCGACTTCAACTATATATATTTTTGATTGACAGGTTGAAAACAGACAATCACACAGACACATACAAACGCGGTGGCGTGTGCTCGAATACGAACACACACACTATCCTTCGTCTCACCCGTGTTGTTCTGATGCAGGCTGGCCCCTGTGCAGTAGGACTCGATCACCTTCAGAATCTGTGCATCCTCCTCCAGAGCAGCTGTACCTGTCAATCAAAGGCACGCAGGGGAAAAACAATGGGTCAGGCGGCTTCTGAACCACAACAACTAACTTTATATTCAAACCATCAACATTCCACTGACAGTCAGGTCCAACAGATTTAGCTGCAGCATCTCTATGGGTTTATGCTACCGATGGTCCATTTCCCTCTCATCGTTCCATGCAATTTAAAGTAACAGTCCAGTGTTTCCAGATGTCTATGAAATATGACCTTTATTTCATTATAACATGAGAAAAATAGTTTTCCTTCCAAGAAATGGCAATTAAGAATATTATAAAGCAGCTTTTCTGTGTTGGAACGGTGTGGGCGTACCCCAACAACAGTTTTGTTAATGCCGGTCATAAAAAAATATATTAATGACAACTAGTAAACAGCTGATTGGCCAGCTCAGCCAACGAACCAACCGTCATGTTAAACGAGGAAAGAAAAATCATTTTTGAAACAGTCTGTTTGAGATACAAGGTGGTGTCCCCACCCCCCCCCCTCTAATTTACACTTTGGCCACAAATACGAGTATAGGACAAGTCAACAACATTATTTGGGTACAAGTTCAACTTTAAACACTAATAAGAAGCAGCTGGATGTGTTTGATGAGTAACTGACTCACTCACCTTGAGAAGGCGCACAGACTGCGAGTTACCATCAACCACGTGAGATACACGTTTGAGCTAATATGCAGAGAATTACATTGTGTTGATTCACAGAGCTAGAAATTGGTCATTGGTTAGGCGGCGGGTGGAATTTGTCACACAGTGTGAATCTGTGCTTTCCTTGGTGGCAACACATTTGGACACTAGGAAATTATACATAATAGTGTGTAATGATCAAACCTACTTTTCCGCAGGAGGAACTCATCGTCGGAAGGTTTTCGTTCCGTTTTGCGTTTCGGGAGGAACTTCTTAATGGGCCTCGGACTTTTACCGGAGTCCTGTAGGAGTCGGGGAGAAGTGTTAGCAGGGTAGAGTACACAGTGACAAATGTTGTCAAGCCAGGGGAAAAGGACCACGGTAACTGCAAGCCTACAGTAACACACATTGCCACCATGGACAAAAACAAACAAGGTCGACAAAGTCTTACATATTGCATAAGCATGGGAGGGTAATAACCAAAGAAACCTGGGTCATGTTCAGTAGGACACGCAACATGAAAAGACAATTGGTGTTTCTTATTGAACAAGTCTAAGTAGTCACTCCCTCTCTGTCAGGTTTCTTCCTTTTGGTGGCTAATGAACATGACCCTGGTGTCATTTTAAACAGTTCACTTAAAAAATAAAAATAAATCGTCTTCTCTGAGTCATTAATTATGTGATTTCCAGCACACACGTCACACACTTGGAGCAAACTGTGTGGTCTATGATGTCATCATGGCAGCTAAAATGGATATCCTTCACCATTCATGAGCCAAAGATGAAGATCCTAATTGAAACGATGAATAAATCAATGTAATCCTTTCATTTGTAGTCTATTTGTAAACGATTCTATTTTAAAACCTGGAAAGGGAATGAGTGTTTCTGCGCCAAATTCCACTTGTACAAGTATGGCTTTCTGTTACCTAGAAATCGGGCTTTGTTGTTACCTAGAAAACAGATAGAGATCTCAGGTAGACCGTCTGCCAGAGGTTTTGGGTGACTACGGGGGATAAAAGACAGACAAGGCAGCAGAGAACACAGGAAACCAAAAGCTTACAGCAGAGGAAGAGGAAAACAGAGCAATGGGTTGCCACTTTAGCACAAGGGCGCACACAAGCACACACACACACATATCCACACAGTAAGAGAGAGATAGATCTAGCCTTACCTTCAATATATAAGACATTCTCTATAGAAGCCAGTTTGGAGAGAGAGAGAGAGAATTTTCTTTGAGAATGTTGATAGAAGTAGATTAACAGTGAACATTTCAGTGCCCCCCCCCCATCCTGTAGTGTGAAGAAAACAGTGATGAAAATATAACATGGTAGGGGAGAGAGTTAAAGGGGAGATGGATGCATTATACAAAAGGGTAGAGAAGGAGTCCCCGTTATTAGCTGCTTTAACCCTGGGGGCAGAGAGCATGGTGCGTAATTCTCAGTGATGAACTACCACACATAACCCATTTTTGGTTATTGCGTGTATGTAACATCGTTTGTCTGCTTTTTTTTTTGTTATTTTTTTTTGTTATGGATGTCAGGACTCACAAAACTATAGCCATTTTTAAAAAGGACTATTCTGGCTAAAAAAAAATGGAAATTGAATGAACTAGAGAGAACATTAACACCTGATCATTCTAGCTCACCCTCATCTCACAATGACCACAGCTGTATCTAGTGCAGCCGACCACCAGGTCAAACACAAGTATTTACCAGAACTAACGTGGTTACTTAACAGGAATACACCCCCCCGCCCCCACTACATGGTCATCCTATAGCTTCCGGGAGCACCGTTTGCCTACTCATCTGCTAAGCGCTCTGCCCACACAAACAGAGCTATATCCCAGAGGGATTTTCCATAGTCCTATTAGAGTCAAGTTACTGAGAGACGTAAAGCAGTGTTCTGTACGCCAGCTCCTGAAGAAACTTAGCGCATGCAGGAGTTTGTCCTAGCCCAGCACAACATCCTGATTCAAGTAATCAACTATTCTTCCAGACCTCGATAAGAACAATCTGGAGGGTTAATGCTGGGCTAGAGAGCTGCGCACACTGCAGCTCTCCAGAATCAAGAGTGAAGAACCCAGAGATAGATGGACTATAAATCTGGGTTGGCCTACCTCCTTGTAGCCCAGTGCAGCAGAGGGCTTGAGGGGCGGGGCAGGACGCAGGCAGCTCAGGGACCAGGGTTTGGTGGTCTTGGGGGGCTCCAGTGGTCCCCGGTTGCCCTGGCTGGGGGTGATGAAGATGGGCAGGTGCGACTGGTGAGTGGGAGTGCCCACCATACTGAGCGGTTTCCCCCCCTCGTTCTATATCATCCATACACAGAGGTAAGCCACAGTCAGAAAGAGGGGATGTGTGAGGTTCAATGGAAGTTTAATTCAAGTGCCAGCCATGTGTGAAGTTCAGTGGTAGTTCATAGTTCAGTGCAATGCGAGTTCTAGCTACGTGTGGAGTGGTGTGCACGTTGTCACATCACTGGCCATGTCTAAAGGGAAATACACCATTTTGTTTAGTGCACACTCTCTACACACAACAGCACTTCCTGTATCTTTGAAACAATAAATAATGCAGTGTATGAACGTGTGTGTGTGTCATGTCTTTACCCTGATTATGGTGCCCACAGGGCTTCCGCCTTTGGTGTAGGTATTGAGATGGTCCAGCCAGTCCTGCAGTTCCTGGGGGTTACTGCAGATCACTGTGACACGATCAAACATGCTCCCTGCAACACACACACACACACACACACACACACACACACACACACACTTCAGTGGGTTGCACTTTGCTGGGAAGTTCCAGGCTAAGCTACCTAAAGTTAGGTACGGGTAACACTTTGTTAGCGAGCTGTTTCGTTAAAGCCCACAAGTCTGACATGAATCACAAACGCCCACCACGGCACAGTGTCGTGACTGGATGACAAACTGGATCATGGTGTCATGGTTACAAAACAAGTTAGCCTCAGTACAAAACCACTGGCAACTCTGAAAAATACGAGGTCAAATCATGACGTCAGCGATCTTCAGGTCGGAAAGTTAGAACTCTTAGAAAGAGACCCGAGTTCCAGAGTTGGAATTCCGAGTTGGAAGACTGTTCGAATCAAATTTTCCCCAGTCTGAGCTTGTTTATTTCAGAGTTCCCAGTTGTTTTGAACTCGGCATATATCATAGCATGTGTCAAGTGGCAAGTAAATAAGAAAACTCTGATGAGTGGTTCTCCCAGCAGTCTTGTCATGTTAAAATGATAGCATTACATAAACACTATGATTCATAGTTGACATAACTCACTTAGTATCGCTTCCTTTCCCCCTCAGTGGATATCATAAGTCTTAAATCATTTAACCAGACATTAATCAAGGTTTACACAGCCAGAGTTTGTACTGAAGGGACTGGAATAAGAATGGCTGCCAAATCAGCTTGATATTATTTTATCAAAGGAATGCTATATAAGAAAAACTCCATTGGTTCACTTAAATGAGACGCAAATGGCCATTAATAGCCTAGAACCCACTGATGTAACAGGAATACGATAACGGACCAGTGACCTCCAATCTACTCAACAGGACCTGTGTATGATACGGCCCTTTCAATAATTGTGCCGCAGATTATAGTATTCCGGTCTTTCTCTATCTCCTCTGAGATTAATTTACTGTACCTGTGATATCAAAGGCATAGTGGCCGTTCTCTGTGTCGTCTGTCTGTCTGGAGACCGTGGAGCCAGTCAGTGGCAGCCTTCCCTGTTGGAAAAGAGAGGGGGGGGTGACACACTGCCACAGATACTTGGGAATCACCTGGGACACATCTGGTGCTTGTAGGTTACCTGGTATATGAAGCCGCTCATACGCGGACTAGCAGACAGCATGACGAGCACACTGGGAAACATCATGAGATAGCGCTCCTCTTTCTCCTATGGAGAACACACATTAACACAGATGCAGCATGAACGAAGCAGACATGGCTGTGTGTCAAATACACACATTGACACCCACAGACAGAGATGAGTGTCTGAAAACTCTGGCAACGGGACGTGAAAATCAGTTGCATCGATGATATTTGGGGAGCAATATCGTAGATTATGAATCCACAAATCAAAATATTTCAGCTAAGTTTAAAGTTGCACTATAAAGAAATTGCTCTGCCATTTCCCGGTTACTAAAATTCTAAATCATTCGCCAAATTTCAGTTTATGTGACAGAGCAAGTGAATATAGTGTAGAAAATCATTGTACCATCTAAACCGCTGTGAAATACACTATTTTTCCCACAATCAAAAATATTGTATTTTCAGCTGTTTGAAGCTAGTTTACAAAACCGAAAGTAAGATACAAAAACTAAACATAAAAAAGGGAAGTCTAGAAAAAGCGCACATAGAACAGATCTACCACTTCTTAGAATTGCTTTCAATGAGAATGAAAGATTTGTAACTCACATTTCTATGTGAATATTGTCAGGTCTCCCAAAAAGTTACATATTGCAGCTTTAAAAAGGTGAAGAAAACAGGTTCTGTTTGAAAGATATTAGATAGATGTTGGTTGGTGCTTCAATAAGACCAAAACAAAGCCAGACATTTGTTCCCCTCAGCCCTCAGATCCTCATATTCGACCCCTACACAGAAACCACACTACAGGGGGGATGACTTTTCACTCTACAGTCTGTGGTTTCTGATTCATAATGAATTCAAATATTTGAATAACATTGGCTTAATGTGGGAGAGGCGGTTGCAATCACAATATAGGACTCATCTTCAGAACGTGTTGGACGGAAACAAACTTATCTGCTCTGAATAAAGTCGTCAGGTGCTGAAATATTACAATTCTGAAAGGGGAAATAAGTCCTTGGATCGATTCTAAGCCTGTGAGTGAACAAACAAGCAACAATTTTACTTCCTGTTTGTCAAGCATAAAAAGTAACTGGTCCACCTCACTTTTCCCGTTATTTGCTTTGCCCAAGCACACATGCATGCTGCTCAAAACATGAATATCCATTCAACCACATGGCTGTGAAAGGAGCCATTGGAGTCGTTACTTTGAACTTTGACCTTCTCGGAGGTTGCCTGTAGCGCTCCGTCTGGATAGTTGCCGATACACACAGATCTATGATTAGCTTACTGCCCACAATCCTAACATTAACCATTGGTTGACTCATCTTAGTTCAGCATATAAGGACACCCGTATCTGTTGCTCTCACCTCATTGGTCCCATTCTGCATGTGCACCTGGGACATGTAGGCCACGTGACCCAGAGACTTCATTCCGTCTCCCTCCCAGCCTCTCACTGGCTCTGACAGGATCTGTAGTTCTAGGTTCTTACGCTTCCGCAGGTCCTGACACTGGGTCTGAAATGAAAGGGAGAGGTGCCAATTAATGTATAGTGCATATGAGACACTGTTAGTGTGTGGTGGAAACAGACAGACAATAAGAGAGCCATTTTAAGCCTGGGTTAATATAATATAAAATGTCCATGATACGGCATTACTGCAACAGGTATAACGAGTTACAGAGAACAGTTTACGGGACCAGAAGGGGGAATCCCCCTCTCACAAAGACAAAATGACAAAGCAACATCCACCAAGTTCTGACTCAGACATAAAGAGCAGGAGCGTATGTAAATAGGCCTGGCGGACCCAAAAGAACAAGTTAACCTTTGGGAAGCACAAACACACGCCCCCAACACACATCTCACACACAGACACCTCAAGAGACTACAGTACTCTCAGCCACAGTGGAAACTGTCTCTCAAACTATTTCTCCAACAGACACCTTGTATTGACTCTCATCTAACGCTCGTCTTCAAAAATCTGTGCTGCTATTTCAGTAACAACCCACCGTAGGAAAAAGCTTTTCACTGAGGACATATTACACAGGAAGCAATATATTTGATTTATTAAAACTGCTGAGATGGGCGTATCAATGCCCTTTCACACAGGTTAATATAAGCACCGCCTCTTTGACCTTTTTTATGTGATGCTCCTCCCGCTCAGTTTGGCAACATAAGAACTAGATACAGAAAACATTGACCCATCTTCAGAGAAGCCTTTATTAATGTCACACAATGAAAATGTGCTTTCATGAAGACACTGAGCGCGGTTATTTGCACACAATAATGCGATTATTGTGGATAGTCAGGTGAATATAATAGTTTGTTTAAAACTTGCACATGCTTGGGAAGAAGAACGATTTCCATAATAATCCTGTTTACATGGACACATCTGAAATCAGGCTACCTGATGGGACTTTTGAGAAATGCAGAAAATGTCCAATCAAAATAAAACCTGCCACAGTGACCATGTTTATTTTTACGAAAGCTTTTTGATTCGGAGTTCAGACATATAACGTTTGTATGTGAAAACTAGTTCTAAGAAGCATATTTTCAGTTTTTCTGAACTCACTTCACTCGCGCGTTAGAGGAAGGCTCTGACCTACTGGTCCTGGCACATGCACAGATCAAATACATCGCTGGAGCGCTGATTAAGCTGTTTACATGTCCTAATCATTCAAAAGATTGCGCAGAAACCCAGGCGTTTTAAATCGGCATGTGCTGTATTAGATTTTGGCCTTACGCCGATTAGGATAAACATTGTACCCTGTTTACATGACTATTTCATCATTTGCCTACAGCCATAATCAGTTTAATATTAAATTATTATTGTATATGTAAATGTACTCACTGATAGACAAGTCACTGAAAACTCTCTCTCTGTAGTGTGTTAGTAATATAGAATAGATGATGCTACTATAGACTAGTAAGATTCTACAATGCACAGGGGTTCTGTACCTACCACCAAGCTCTTAAAGGCCACCGTTGCCTTCAAGATGTCACTGTAGTCCGGGTGGGCCTCCTGCAAGACAGTCAACAACAACAAAAACTGTTAATTAACTTAAGGTTTTATACACACCACCTTATAAAAAGTCAGGGTTGAACGTAAGCCGGTACGGAGTCAATGGAAAAGAATAAGTGGGTTACATAGTGGTTTGATGAGAACACTTCCATTTTGCCAAGGCAGAGACGAGTGGCCGTGTAGTCTAATAACCATCGCAGAATGTAGTTACAATACACGTTTAGGTGTTTCGTAACAGAAGGCCGTTTCCATTCATCAAATGGTGGGCGCACAGAGCAATGTTCGGACGCTGGAATTATTTTGTGAGTGGACGAACGTGCACGGGTAGCTTACAGGAGAACCTTTTTCAAGTGATTGTTCGACAATCAGATGAAGACATCATGACTGGTTGTGTTAATGCCACATTAAAATGTAATACATGCCAAATGTTACGACAATTCATTACTAAGCCTACAGAGATCATAAGAAATGAATAGGGATTCTATAATTACACCTAGGCTATTACACACACACACGGAGTACCGTACTAGTAAGAAATTAAATATACTTTCACCCCTGAATAAAGGTGGATGTAAAAAAAATAAAATGTAAATAATCCAACTACATTAAGATGTTTGGGAGGGATATCAAAAGGTGGTATAGCAATGGTATTTGAGCGTTGAAGCGGAGTGCCATCTGGGACAGCGGAGGAGAGTTCAATTTCAGTTGCATATGGTTCCATAGATGGGCCTATAGAGAGTTAAGCAACTGCCCTCCATGTTGGCTCTAGATGAGGCCTACTGTACCTCCACGTGTCTCTCCAGCTCCTGCAGCAGGACGGGGTACTTGTCCAGCCTCATGAAGGGTTTACTCAGGCTGGTGGTCAGGGTCAGGATGCCTGGCGTACTGGCCCCCTGGCTCTCCATAAACGTACCCAGCTCCTCACTACAAAACACACACACACACACACACCAGGCTTACGATGTAAAGAGATAAAGGGGAAAGATTCTACCAAGATTCCCCAAAAAAAGACATTGATTTTGGAGTGAACAATCAATTAAGTCAATGTTGAATTTGTTTGATAGTGAAAGGACAAAACTTAAAAAGATCCCACAGTATGAAAGATGCTAATTAGTTTAGTGTGAAATCGAAAATGCCTCATCTGTCTCGAACAACAACCACAACTATAGATATCCTGTGTGCAGCTTCCTGTACGTGTGTGTTTTCTCTGCAGTGCATCTTTTCACATTAACTGTGCAGCAAGAGACGGGGGAAATAGCATACATGATTAATTTGCTAAACTAACATAATAATTACACAACCGCTTGATTCATTTCTTGGTTTTAATTACCACTACCGTGTGTGAAGGACAGCAGAGGATCCATTAAGAGGTGCACAGAGGCTCCGGGCTGATTGTAGTGAATGACACAGTGAGGATATGATGACGGTTGGCTACACACTGAAGGTCACTCATTCATAGTTACAACTGATAAGCGAGAAACCCCTCTGTCGTGTCCAATAATGTATATAAACCCTGGATTTGTAACGATATGCATTGGCCATTGAGAGGCATTGAAGCCACTGGTCGGCCATTTTGGCACTCCCAAGTAGGAGTCCTCCATAGGAATGAATGAAATTCTACAGTATTTCAATTAAACATTTTCAAGGACAAAATATACGTGTTTTTTGTTGTTGTACTGGGGACAGTAACATTAGCACGCACAAAAAAATACTTTAAAAGGAAAATGTTTATATATATTTTTTTTCTTCTTTTTATGTTTAGGTCAGATATAATTTAAAGTATGCATTAAAGAGTCTGTAATAGAAAAACAAATGCAGATGCATTTATTAGTATCTCCATAACTTCCAAAATCTTTATTTTTTTAATGATTTTTTTTACAACGCAGGAGGAGTACCAAGATGGCTGTGAGGTGGATTCAACACAAGCCCCCTGTCAGTCATCCAGGGTTTATATATACACATCATTGGTTACACCTCTACATTTAGAGAGAGAAAGTATGACACCTAGTGGGTGAACGAGAAACACCAACTAATTCCAAAGTTATCCACAAAAACATTTTCCTTGCATTATTATACTGACTGTTAAATGCAATGAAATGTGAATAAAATGTAGATTAATGTAATGCAGAACTGAGATGCCAATAAGGCCTGACCTGTGGTCAGTGAGTACGCAGACAGCTGAAGGGTGACTGGAGCAGTAGGACAGGTACAGCATCTTGATCTGACCAATCAGGTTGAGGTAGCAGGCAGCCACTCGCTGCTGGCTCTCTGGAACCCTGCAACACGCACAGAGAGAAGTGGGTGAGTTAGTTGGTAGGACAACAGTTGGGTTGTTCCTGTATCTTTGGTTTCAGATATCGGTCACTAGGGGGTGCACGTCGTCCGAGGCCATCCAATCTAGATCAACATCTCAACAGAATATCTGATAGAAACAGTCCGGCATGTAAAACGTCTAGTGGCAGATTTGACATGCGGTTAGGGTAATGTGGTTTGATTCAGTTGCCTCAAATTAGCAGTGCCTCCACCACAGCCATTAACACTCTCACACACTTACTTGGTACACTCCTCCAGAGCCAGAACCAGGCCCTGCTGGAAGGTGAGGATCTCCTCCAGGTTAGCGCCCAGAATGCCACTGTCTGTAACACTCAGCCTGGACACCACACAACAGAGAACATAGAATTATAATGAGTAGAATGAATACTCATTAAAAAAATATATGTTAAACAAGGTACATACAGTGGGGCAAAAAAGTATTTAGTCAGCCACCAATTGTGCAAGTTCTCCCACTTAAAAAGATGAGAGAGGCCTGTAATTTTCATCATAGGTACACTTCAACTATGACAGACAAAATGAGAAGAAAAAAGAATCCAGAAAATCACATTGTAGGATTTTTAATGAATTTATTTGCAAATTATAGTGGAAAATAAGTATTTGGTCAATAACAAAAGTTTCTCAATACTTTGTTATATACCCTTTGTTGGCAATGACAGCGACCAAACGTTTTCTGTAAGTCTTCACAAGGTTTTCACACACTGTTGCTGGTATTTTGGCCCATTACTCCATGCAGATCTCCTCTAGAACAGTGATGTTTTGGGGCTGTAGCTGGGCGACACAGACTTTTAACTCCCTCCAAAGATTTTCTATGGGGTTGAGATCTGGAGACTGGCTAGGCCACTCCAGGACCTTGAAATGCTTCTTACGAAGCCACTCCTTCGTTGCCCGGGCGGTGTGTTTGGGATCATTGTCATGCTGAAAGACCCAGCCACGTTTCATCTCCAATGCCCTTGCTGATGGAAGGAGGTTATCACTCAAAATCTCACGATGGCCCCATTCAGTCTTTCCAGTCTTTACACGGATCAGTCATCCTGGTACCTTTGCAGAAAAACAGCCCCAAAGCATGATGTTTCCACCCCCATGCTTCACAGTAGGTATGGTGTTCTTTGGATGCAACTCAGCATTCTTTGTCCTCCAAACACAACTAGTTGAGTTTTTACCAAAAAGTTATATTTTGGTTTCATCTGACCATATGACATTCTCGCAATCTTCTTCTGGATCATCCAAACGCTCTCTAGCAAACTTCAGACGGGCCTGGACATGTACTAGCTTAAGCAGGGGGACACGTCTGGCACTGCAGGATTTGAGTCCCTGGCGGCATAGTGTATTACTGATGGTAGGCTTTGTTTCTTTGGTCCCAGCTCTCTGCAGGTCATTCACTAGGTCCCCCCCGTGTGGTTTTGGGATTTTTGCTCACCGTTCTTGTGATCATTTTGACCCCACGGGGTGAGATCTTGTGTGGAGCCCCAGATCGAGGGAGATTATCAGTGGTCTTGTATGTCTTCCATTTCCTAATAATTGCTCCCACAGTTGATTTCTTCAAACCAAGCTGCTTACCTATTGCAGATTCAGTCTTCCCAGCCTGGTGCAGGTCTACAATTTTGTTTCTGGTGTCCTTTGACAGCTCTTTGGTCTTGGCCATAGTGGAGTTTGGAGTGTGACTGTTTGAGGTTGTAGACAGGTGTCTTTTATACTGATAACAAGTTCAAACAGGTGCCATTAATACAGGTAACGAGTGGAGGGCAGAGGAGCCTCTTAAAGAAGAAGTTACAGGTCTGTGAGAGCCAGAAATCTTGCTTGTTTGTAGGTGACCAAATACTTATTTTCCACCATAATTTGCAAATAATTAATAAAAAAATCCTACAATGTGATTTTCTGGATTTTTTCCCTCATTTTGTCTGTCATAGTTGAAGTGTACCTATGATGAAAATTACAGGCCTCTCATCTTTTTAAGTGGGAGAACTTGCACAATTGGTGGCTGACTAAATACTTTTTTGCCCCACTCTAGGTCATTCTAAGAGATTCACAATGACAACGTTCTTAAGTAATTGGTATTTTAAGATGAATAAACATCTGAATGAATCCGCCATCCTTGTTCTTGAAGCTTACTTGTCGCTTGCCAGTAGAGGTCGTAGGTAAGAGCTCAAGACTGTCTGCAGCTCCTTGACAAACTCCCGCTCATGCTCCTGAATGTCTTGCACCACCTGAGAAAGATCATTGAAATAAGCCACATCCCACATCCATGGTGTTACAGCCTATACAGTTCCCCTAAGCAAAGCGGTCATGGCCCAGCGCATACGGAGCTGTAGAAAAGGGAGATCCAATGGGAGAGGGCCCACTCACCACACTGTAGTAGTTCTTGGTAAGTTGAGTGGCTTTAGGAGACACAGGCTTATCTGCAGGGCATAAAGGAATTAGAACCCGAGTTTTGGAGCAGCAAGTGGCATGCAAAATGATCTAGTCTAAATCCATTCCAGGTACTACATAGACTCGTCCCCAACCCGACCCACCGCAGGGCTTGACCTCGCGGACATAGTTGCTGGGGAACCAGCCCGTCTTGCCGTTGAGCGTGCCCTCCCACCAGCCGCCCTCCTCCTGGCGCGACACACCGATCAGGTCTCCCTTGTTGAAGGACAGCTCATCCTCGTTATTCTGCTTGAATTGGAAGCGCGCCTTCACCAGCAGCAGCCCACCCCCGCCGTTCTCCGACATCTCCTGGTTGGGTAGAATGCATGTCAGTTTACTGAGTGGTAAACAACCGCAACAACCAGTATTGGGGTCCATTCCATTTCAATGCAGCCAATTCAGGACATAAAACAGACATTCTTGAGATGGAATTGACATGAACTCTGTGAGCTGTGCGTGTGTTTGTGTGACCCTACCACTGGTTTGGATGGTCTGCGCAGGGACTTGGACTTGGATGAGGATAGTGTGTGGGAAGAGGTGGACTGACTAGGAGCGGATGTGCCGGACTGGGGACATGACCTCTCAGTGCCACAGTCTGTGGAGAAAAAACACAGACCGAGACTTTTGAATATTTCATTATGATCCACAAAAGAAAAGACATTGTGAGTGCAAGGACTCAAATAACTTAGGTTATATAGATGTTTGTCAGTCAGTCGTGAAAACAACAACTTACATCATTCTTATAATCAAGTACAAAAATCCCTGTCACATTTATACAATTACACATTACTCATAACAGATGAGATGACACAAATATCTCGCTCTCTCATACACGTCAGTGCTGCTTCAGTAGTTAGGTTAAACAGCATTTGGCTGTGTACTGCACAGTGGTAGCAGCTTGTTGATGAGAAGGTGTTTCAGTGCAGGCTGTTGGCTCTGCTGCGCTTGACAGAATCACCAACTCTGCTAGCTAGAATTGATCCCTGGCCAGCTCAGAGCAGCCATCTAACACAGACAAGCCCAGAGACCTTGTTAATGACAAACATAAAAGAGGCCAAAGGCCTAATGATTCATACCTCTAATGTGCTTACACTCATATTGATTTGGATGGTGAAGCTAAAACATTTATTTCGGTTCTACAACATTTTGGATTAGTTGTGTTTTATATGAAGCGACAGTACAGAATGTACTTATTGGAGCGTATTTTCATACATACAGTATCAGTCAAACGTTTGGACACACCTACTCAATCAAGGGTTTTTCTTTATTGTTACTATTTTCTACATTGTAGAATAATAGTGAAGACATCAAAACTATAATATAACACATATAGAGTCGTGTAGTAACCCCAAAAAAGTGTTAAACAAAATCTAAATGTATTTGAGATTCTTCAGAAGCCACCCTTTGCCTTGATGAGAGCTTTGCACACTCTTGGCATTCTCTCAACCAGCTTGATGAGGTACCTGGAATGTATTTCAATTAACAGGTGTGCCTTGCTAAAAGTTAATTTGTGGAATTTCTTTCCTTCTTAGTGTGTTTGTGCCAATCACTTGTGTTGTGACAAGGTAGGGGTGGTATACAGAAGATAGCCCTATTTGGTAAAAGACCAAGTCCATATTATTATGGCAAGAACATATCAAATAAGCAAAGAGAAACAGTCCATCGTTACTTTAACACATGATGGTTAGTCAATCCGAAAAATGTCAAGAACTTCAAAAGTTTCTTCAAGTACAGTAGCAAAAACCATCAAGAGCTATGATGAAACTGGCTCTCATGAGAACCGCCACAGGAAAGGAAGACCCAGAGTTACCTCTGCTGCAGAGGATAAGTTCATTAGAGTTAACTGCACCTCAGATTGCAACCCAAATAAATGCTTCAGTTCAGAGACTGCGTGAATCAGGCCTTCATGGTCAAATTGCTACAAAGAAACCACTACTAAAGGACACAAACAAGAAGAAGAAGAGACTTGCTTGGGCCAAGAAACACGAGCAATGGACATTAAAACTGGTGGAAATCTATCCTTTGGTCTGATGAGTCCAAATTTGACATTTTTGGTTCCAATTGGCATGTCTTTGTGAGACGCAGAGTAGGTGAACGGATTATCTCTGCATATGTGGTTCCCACCGTGAAGCATGGAGGAGGTGTGATGGTGCTTTGCTGGTGACACGGTCTGTGATATATTTAGAATTCAGAGCACACTTAACCAGCATGGCTACCTCAGCATTCTGCAGCAATACGGCATCCCATCTGGTTTGTGTTTAGTGGGACTATCAGTTGTTTTTCCACAGGACAATGACACAAAACACATCTCCAGGCGGTGTAAGGGCTATTTGACAAAGAAGGAGAGTGATGGAGTGCTGCATCAGATGACCTGGCCTCCACAATCACCCGACCTCAACCCAACTGAGATGGTTTGCAATGAGTTGGACCGCAGAGTGAAGGAAAAGCAGCCAACAAGTGCTCAGTATTAGAGGTCAACCGATTGTGATTTTTCAACACCGACCAAAAAAAAGCCAATACAGATTAATCGGCTGATATATATATATATATATATATATAAAAATAATGACAATTACAACAATACTGAATAAACACTTAATAAAATAAATTTAGTCTCAAATAAATAATGAAACAAGTTCAATTTGGTTGAAATAATATAAAAACAAACTGTTGGAGAAGAAAGTAAAAGTGCAATATTTGCCATGTAAAAAAGCTAACGTTTAAGTTCCTTGCTCAGAACATATGAAAGCTGGTGGTTCCTTTTAACATGAGTCTTCAATGTTCCCAGGTATGACGTTTTAAGTTGTAGTTATCCTGTTGGTTCTAGGGGGCAGTATTTTCATTATTTGGAAAAAAAACTTTCCCGTTTTAAACAGGATATTTTGTCAAGACAAGATGCTAGAAAATGCATATAATTGACAGCTTTGGATAGAAAACACTAACGTTTCCAAAACCGTAAAGATATTGTCTGTGAGTATAACAGAACTGATTTTGCAGGCGAAAGCCTGAGAAAAATCCAATCCGGAAGTGCCCCAGGTTTTGAAAACGCTGCGTTCCAATGAGTCCTTATTGAGCTGTGAATGTGCCATCAACGAGCTTATGCTTTCTACGTATTCCCCAAGGTGTCTACAGCATTGTGACGTAGTTTACACATTTATGTTGAAGAAGAGCCGTAGGTGGCCACATTGCGTAAGTGGTCACATGGTGGCTCCGAGAGAGATTCTCGCGTAAAATACAGAGGTAGCCATTACTCCAATCGGTCCTACTGAAAAACTAATTGTCCCGACGGATATATTATCGAATAGATATTAGAAAAACACCTTGAGGATTGATTATAAACAACGTTTGCATGTTTCTGTCGATATTATGGAGCTATTTTGGAATATTTTTAGCCGTTTTCGTGACTGCAATATCCGGGCGATTTATCAGCCAAATGTGAAGAACAAACGGAGCTATTTCGCCTACAAAAATAATATTTTGGGAAAAAATGAACTTTGGCTATCTACCTGGGAGTCTCGTGAGTGAAAACATCCGAAGTTCATCAAAGGTAAACGATTTAATTTGATTGCTTTTCTAATTTGTGACAAGATTGCCTGCTGCTAGCAAGGCATAATGCTATGCTAGGCTATCGATAAACTTACACAAATGCTTGTCTAGCTTTGGCTGTAAAGCATATTTTGAAAATCTGAGATGACAGGTTGATTAACAAAAGGCTAAGCTGTGTCTCAATATATTTCATTTGTGATTTTCATGAATAGGAATATTTTCTAGGGATATTTATGTCCGTTGCGTTATGCTAATTCGTTTCAGGCGATGATTACGCTCCCGCATGCGGGTTTGGGAGTCACAAGAAGATAAGGAATTATAGGACTATTTCTCTATACATTTGTATTTCATATACCTTTGACTATTGGATGTTCTTATAGGCACTATAGTATTTACAGCCTAACTCGGGAGTTGATAGGCTTGAAGTCATAAACAGCTCAATGCTTGAAGCACAGCGAAGAGCTGCTGGCAAAAGCACGAAAGTGCTGTTTGAATGAATGCTGTCAGACTGCTCTATCAAATCATAGACCTAATTATAATATAACACACAGATATACGAGACTTAGGTCATTAATATGGTCAAATCCGGAAACTATCATTTCTAAAACAAAACGTTTATTCTTTCAGTGAAATACAGAACCGTTCCGTATTTTATCTAATTGGTGGGATCACTAAGTGTAAATATTGCTGTTACACTGCACAACCTTCAATGTTATGTCATAATTATGTACAATTCTGGCAAATTAATTACGGTCTTTGTTAGAAAGAAATGGTCTTCACACAGTTCGCAACGAGCCAGGCAGCCCAAACTGCTGCATATTTCCTGACTCTTCTTGCATAGAACGCAAGAGAAGTGACACAATTTCCCTAGTTAAAAGAAATTAATGTTAGCAGGCAATTTTAACTAAATATGCAGGTTTAAAAATATATACTTGTGTATTGATTTTAAGAAAGGCATTGATGTTTATGGTTAGGTACACATTGGTGCAACGACAGTGCTTTTTTCACGAATGCGCTTGTTAAATCACACGTTTGGCGAAGTAGGCTGTGATTTGGTGATAAATGAACAGGCACCGCATTGATTATATGCAATGCAGGACAAGCTAGATAAACTAGCAATATCATCAACCATGTGTAGTTAACTAGTGATTATGTTAAGATGGTTTTTCATAAGTTTAATGCTAGCTAGCAACTTACCTTGGCTCCTTGCTGCACTCACATTACAGGTAGTCAGCCTGCCAAAGTGTCCTCGTGGAGTGCAATGTAATCAGCCATAATTGATGTCCAAAAATGCCGATTTTCAAGTTTTCATAACAATCGGCACTAATTAATCGGCCATTCGATTAATCGGTCGACCTCTACTCATTATATGTGGGAACTCCTTCAAGACTGTTGGAAAAGCATTCCAGATGACTACCCCATGAAGCTGGTTGAGAAAATGCAAAGCTGTCATCAAGGCAAAGGGTGGCTACTTTAAAGAATCTCAAATAAAATATATTTTGATTTGTTCAGCACTTTTTTGGTTACTAAATGATACCACCATATGTGTTATTTCATAATTTCAATGTCATCACTATTATTTTACAATGTAGAAAAATTGTAAAAATAAACTGATTGGTACTCTATCTTGACTGGTACTCTGTTTAGAAATTAAAGCACTTTATGCATCTAGTACCTCCATTTGAAGGCATCATAATTATTTGAACAAATTCACTTAATGTGTATTAAAGTAGTCAAAAGTATCATATTTTGTCCCATATTCCTAGCACACAATAACTACATCAAGCTTGTGACTCTACAAACTTGTTGGATGCATTTGCAGTTTGTTTTGGTTGCGTTTCAGATTATGTTGTGCCCAATATAAATGAATGGTAAATAATGTATTGCAGGTTGATTTGGACATTAACAAAATCATCTTCAAAGAGCTGACTAACAAACTCTCCTCAGCATTCTCAGACAGGAGGAAAGCCTTGTAGGACTACCAGACTAATACTGGAAAACACCTGGCAGCCATCATGTGAGAGGATTCCCTTGAAGGCGCAGTGATGCATCAGCTCTTTATGATTCACATAGAGATAAGACAAACAGCCATCCAGCCACAGCAGTACCAACAGACCTGGGCATGTCTCTGCCACAGCCACACTCTTTCCCAATGCAAGCTGCTAAAACAAAGCCAAATATGGACCCATAGCCATCCTTTACAACTTAGCCAACACAGTATTAGATCTATACTTGTATCGGTGTCGGGAAGTGACAGCAAATCTTCTTTTAATGAGCTAACACATGACTTTACATGATACATGTGCATCCTTGTTGGCTGGTAAGGAGTCTAAATCCACTTTCCAATGAGGGACAGTGTCCCGGAGTAACACCTTTGTCTAATCTCCTTTCATTATAGGAGTGGATCATCGCTAAGCTATTTAGACATGTTTTGATAGAGAGCCAACCATCTGGAAGACAGGATTAGCCAGATATCCTCTTAGCTATACAGACTGAGATCATTGTAATGAGAATTGATAAAGAGAGATTGGCAAAGCCGGTATCTCTGACACTGATCAGTGAGTCATGTTATTTACCATATTGCTACAGTCTGGAGATGACTCTGGAGGAAAAAACACCACAATCATGTTTTTATTCAACCTTTTAGACCTGAGAAAAACAAATCCATTGGAGACCTGGCCATGTATGCTACAGGAAAGATAAACTACAAAAGGTGCCTCCGGGGTTCTGAGTTCCCCTTTTACAATTGAGGGCACTCCCATCAGCATTAGGCCTACGTACTGTATATCCATGTTGGTTCAGCCAACAATTTCTAGGGCACTGCCAAGAGTCAAAGCCAATCTTGACCTTACTCCCATTCCTCATCATTTTGCAGCTGCAGATGGGCCAAAAGAGCAAAAACGACAAGCCAGTATAGTAGAAGTTGTTGTGTTTCTCTTAGGGCTGTGTGTGTGTGTGTGGGGGGGGGGGTTATCACACGGATTCCACATGCCTCAGCACATGCAGTGAGACGCCCAGACAAGCCCTGTAGTCAGCAGCCCCCTCCTTGTGGCCTGGCAACCACTGCTTCTTGCAGCTGCACTGTCAGATTGTGCACACAAGAAGCACACAGAGAGACAGCGACAGAGAGAGGACACTCTGTGCGGAGGCTTGCCAGAAAATCACAGGCAGCAGAATTACAGAGAGATGCCTCTTCTTGATCACATTAAAGCGCATGTGACTAATTCAGCCCAAATGAACAGCACTAGATGTTTTGAAGATTGGCAAATAGCTTCTGGTCCTCTCAGACGCCATTAGATGATTTGCATATCAAGCTGATCACATCACTGAGAGGAGAGAGGGCAGAGCGAGAGCTTTTGGTCCAGTTTTCATGCTGTGGCCTGTACTATCCATGCTCTCTGATGAGGACTGGCGCTAAGACAACTTCAAACTGATAACGAGACTGTAACAGATACAGTGAACTGATGGCTTTGAAGACATTGAAAGCTTTTAGACTTCGCAGCAAAAGCTTCGCACTAGCAAAAAAGACAACCACTGGTTCGATTGGAGTGACAGTATTGCCATTTAGCACGTGCACGTCTTAGAGCCAAGCTGCACCGTTGCTTTGACTTAAAATACAATTTCCTCATATTGACAATGAAACACTGTATCCGCCAAGTAAATTCCACTCATACCACTGAACTTGCTGCAACGAATAAAGCCTTATTCAAGCTCAGCCAGGTGTCTTTCGAATGCAATGTGACAGAAAAGAGCCAGGCGTGTTCAGTAGGATGAGAGCCAAAGACACGGTAGTCATCATAGTAAATATGGTACTCTGCAGGAGGCCCATAAAAACAGCGAGACACAGCCGTGCTAGCTGCCTGTGAACAAGACACCTTTCATGATTCACAAGGCCTTCTGGGACCAATCCAGGCAACAAAACAAAAACATGACAAGCATGTTTACACCCTCACAGACATGGCAGAGTGCGTTAGAAAAAGGACAACGCTACACGTGGTCATTAGGAGTCTCGGCAGTGCACACGCTAACAAGTAGCTGTAAAACGATTCACTCCACTTGGCTCCTCTTTTAGAGAGGGCAGATTAGTCATGTGGCATACATGTGTATTATCTTTAGTAGCATACACATCAATGACTACAACGTTACTTTGCATGATAATGAAGACGAGTATATATTATTTCAGTCTCAGCCTTAAAAAAAACATTATGGTCTTTATTCAGTGGGGTGCAACGTTTACAACCTTGAAGATAGAAGTATAAGTTAGTTGTATAGAGTGAGAATCATGCCCGTTTTACACAGTGCATTTCTATCTGAACGTGTTGTAGCTTTGCATCCTCCTGAATAAAGGCCCAGAGCAGATCAATACAGTCATCAGACTGACCTTGGGTGGCGAAGTTGACTCCCAGCAGAGTGGTCAGCACTTTGTTAAAGTTCTCCCCAGTGTACAGGCACTCTGGTTCAAATCCCTGGCAGGAGAGGAGAAAAGACACAAAGAAGACACTTTCAATTCAAAAGCAAAATGCCTAGCTGCTCATATGACGGACTAAAAACAGCAGAGGAAGAGAAGTAGGTCAAAAATCATTAGCATCAGAGAGGCTTTTCACTGATAACAAAAAAGTAGGAGATGCTGCCTTGCTAACTGTCACACTGAGAAGCCTGACTGCAGCCCAGCAACAACACACAATGGAATACGACTTGCACACAACAAGACAGAGACATGTTGAATGTGAACCATATTTTTAGTGGCATAGCGGTTTTGGTAACGAAACAGGCGGTTCCCTCCTCATTTGCCATTCGATGCACACTGAGCACTCGCTCTCTGTCTCCCGGCCTCACAGACAGCCAGCTATCCACTTTCCTCTAGCAGCTATAGTTTCACATTTTAAATAAAACATCTTAGATATAGAGTTTGGGTAGCAGGGCATGAGGAATCGGTTGACTATCTAGCCCTTCAGAGCCAAAGCTACTGTGACTCAGTGGTAGTGCATAAGCCACGCTTCAGTTTTGGTAAGACTATCACAACACATTTGGCTCTCTGTTAACCATGTCAAGATGAAAGACTACTGGGGCAGCTTGTAATACTGACATATGTCAATCTGTTGCTTGTTCATTTTCGACAACATCCACAGAGAACCGAAGCATGGATCAAAACACAGTGACATAATAGCTAAACAATCGGGCATCGGAGGCTAAAATATGACATATGAAACTCACTTGTCCGTCTTTGTCAAAGAGCCTTGAGCAGGGGCTGGGTAGTATGTGACTCACATATGTTATAACTGTATATTACTGTAGATGTCTATGAAAAAAAAATACTGCAGGCTCAGGCTGTATATATTCAACTATACTGTAGTCGACTAGAACTGGTCAAGTTGGCCCTCAATCCGTTGCTGCTGCTTCCCCTTTTTGCATCTCTGCGCAGAAGGAAAGGTTGAGAGAGTGACTGCTCGCTTTCTCTCGTCACATGACAGCCCCACGTGCCTATTTTGTCTGTGGTTAAGATAAAGAGAGAGGGTTTCAGCATCACATCACTGACCAGAGCAAGGGAAGGGCATCACTGACCAGAGCAAGGGAAGGGCATCACTGACCAGAGCAAGGGAAGGGCCGAACTGCAATGGTCCGAAAAAAGAAAAAAAAGTCAAGATGACATTTTACTGGGACTCTCCAAATCCTTACGGTTGTGAGCTACTGCACTGCCGCAAAGGCTCTAATTATGGAGGAGAAGTGGGATCGCTGCATGAAAGCAGAAGGGACCTCCCAAAACAAAAACAGGCCAGCCAGCGTTTCTCTTCCTCAACCACTTGACTTGCAGCAGCGAGCCTGGCTGATTCAATTACTTTTTTTTTAACAAACCAACTTATGTGGTTCAAGACCAGAAAGGACTATTTATAAAAGGTTGGGGAGTGAGGCACGACTGTCCAACACGGCAGTCACTATACTGCATAGGGAAGGAAAGGACTTCCATCACCCTCTTATTATCTGCATCACCATTCATTGTGCTGGAAATATGTTAGGCCTGAGGGAGAGACTAGTTTAGTGGGGGTTCTGCTGAATATGCTACATGCAGACATAAATATCAATGTGACTTCTTATTGTGGCTGTAGGGGGGTCATTTTCACTTGAAAGGTAGAGAGTACAGCTAGATTTATGTTGAATTGCATTGCTGTTCAATGTACACTGCTCAAACAGTGGACAGTGGAGCCTTATTCAAGACAGAAGCAGTCTCAGTTGAGACCCATCAACAAGCCGCTGTCTGTCTGTGTGTTCTGTGGGAGTGACTGAAAGCATGCCTACTTAAGAGGGTAGCCCCATTCCACAAGGCAAGCAAGAGACATGTGCCAAAAACATTCTACATGCAGAAGAAAACAACCTGTGCTGAAATAACAGCAAACCAGTTCTAGGCAAGTTAAGACTGTAACCCGTGTTGAATATATTGCCACAGTCATGCAGTATTATTTTCTAACCATGGCTTCACATTTCTCAGCTATGACACCAATCCTCAAATAAGTTTGTAGTTAACCATTTACTGGAGCCTAGAAACAAGAATTCGGCAACCAACTCAAGTCAAAATGTCCAACAACAAACACATTATCATATAAGATGTGTTAGAAAAGCATTTCACTACACCCCCGCGAAATATGTGTATGCGACCATTAAAATGTGATGTAAGAAAGAAAAACATTGCAGATTAAACAACCACCACAAACAAAATATATTTGAAATGACTTACCTCTACTTTCAAGGATGTACATCCTCTCAAAAACTCCTTGATATTAGCGATGCAGTCGGCTTCGTTTCTCGGATCCTGACAGTACTAAAAAGAGACACGAAACAAATATATAAAAACATAGCCTACCTTGGAGATAAAGATAACGGGTTAATTTGGTTTAATTATAGGCGTTGACGCAAATGACAACTCAAGATGGGAAAAGAAGCAAAGTAACAATCCACGGTATCCTTTAGGATGTTGGTATATCTTACAGTTTACAAAGTAACTGTGGATTCTTCCTACGCCTGTCTCATTCATGTATACATAAACCCACCAGGTCATAAACCCACCTCTCGCTCAAACTCGCTCAAGGGGGCAGTCGCATCAGGAAGCGAGCCTTTGAGGAGGAAGTGACGTGCAGATGACCTCTCACTTCTCCGCTGCGTTGCGTCTTATTTTTTGTCTAGTCAGTGACAATCATCAGTTTAAAATAGGATGAAATTAATTTAGAAGAGTGCCTTACAGCCGATGTATGCTAAATGAATCATGTATGTTTTCCTTTGTTTTACGGACTACATTCAGTTGGCCTGTACAAAATACATTACAGTGAATGTCTGGTGCCCCAAAAAATCTACCTGCTAAAAGTGCAACGCTGCATATCGATATGCGTGCATGTTGATTGTTTGTCATTCTGTCTCCGAGACTACTTTTTGTATCACAAAATGCACGTGGAACTACTATACATTCATAAGACCACAATTAATAAAAGTGATATATTCTAAAAGTTTAACTTGTAGCCATCATATCATTCTAAAAGTGTACCCTGGGTAGTCTTTCATGTGATATGACTTCAACATAAACAACAGATGCAAATGCATCTAGCACAGGTGAGAAAAAGCATTGGATAGCAGAATGTGCATCAGTTTGAATATATAAGAATATTTGGTGACTTAATGTGTTTTGGAACGTTATAGTTACTTTTAAGACTAAACCACAGAACAATAAATAAACTCTTTCGAGTCGTTAGTGAACTTCAGAATGCGGAACACTTTTTTCACTTCACAGGAAGTCAGCAAGTTATCCTATACAAATGTAACAACATTTTACATTATTGATATGGCTCATCGTAAAGTTGCATGTGGCAAATTCATTTATTCCAAATGTTTTAACTAAGACATGTTACATTACATTTCTCGAATGGAGATCCGAGCAATTTGATCATTCTACCCCTCCCTTCCTCTCCAGAGACGCTGCCAGTGTTTTTTCCCCTCGCATTTGAAAAGCGTTATGACTTTGTAAATGACTTTTCCCGTTATCACTCATTGTTATGTTGCACTTATAACAGTGCATTTACAATGCTGCGCTTACCTTTGGAACAGAGCCGGGCACGAGCCGCTCCATAAGTTTGCACAGGACGACCCCATCTTTCAGAGATGTTTTCAGAAATTCCTCTGGGTCAGCTATGTTCTTCTTGGGTGAATTAAGTACCCCTAATGATATCAGCCACGTAACCGTCTGCTCTTCTGGGTTCATATCTCCAATTAACCCTCCTTATTATGCATCCCCAACGAAGGCGCAAAGTTCCAGAACTCTGTATCAAAATGTTGTTACCCACATCCGTAACACACTTCTGCTTGTAAAAACTCCGTTAGCACTAGTATGGGGGTAGCCCTACTGGTTAATAACAAGCACTGTACAAAGACATATAGCCATTAACCCTTGTGTGGCGTTTGGGTCTAAGGGAACCATTTTCAATGTTTACCTTAAAAAATGATACAATTATTTTTTTTTTCAACTTTTTTAAACTTATTGGCATTGGCTCATTTTCTGTGAAAAACATGTAAAAGAACACATTTTCATTTCTATTATGTACAGTACCAGTCAAAAGTTTGGACACACCTACTCAATCAAGGGGTTTGCTTATTTAAAAAAACGAATTTCTACATTGTAGTGAAGACATCAAAACTATGAAATAACACATGTAGTAACCCAAAAAGTGTTTTATATTTTACATTTGAGATTCTTCAAAGTAGCCACCCTTTGCCTTGATGACAGCTTTGCACACTCGTGGCATTATCTCAACCAGATTCATGAGGTAGTCACCTGGAATGCATTTCAATTAACAGGTGTGCCTTGTTAAAAGTTTATTTTTGGAATTTCTCTCTCCTTCTTCACACGTTTGAGCCAATCAGTTGTGTTGTGACAATATGTGTGTGTGTGTGTGGGGGGGGGGGTAATCTGGAAAATGTCTAGAACTTTGAAAGTTTCTTCATGTTCAGTCACACAAACCATCAAGCCCGAAATCAAAACTAGCTCTCATGGGGACCGCCACAGGAAAGGAAGACCCAGAGTTACCACTGCTGCAGAGGATAAGTTCATTAGAGTTAACTGCACCTCAGATTGCAACCCAAATACATGCTTCACAGAGTTAAAGTAACAGACACATCTCAACATCAACTGTTCAGAGGATACTGTGTGAATCAGGCCTTCATGGTCAAATTTCTGCAAAGAAACCACTACTAAAGGACATCACAAGAAGAAGGGACTTGCTTGGGCCAAGAAACATGAGCAATGGATATTAGACAAGTGGAAATCTGTCCTTTGGTTTGATGAGTCCAAATTTCCGATTTTTGGTTCCAACCGCCGTGTCTGTGTGAGACACAGAGCAGGTGAACGGATGATCTCCGCATGTGTGATTCCCACCGTGAAGCATGGAGTAGGAGGTGTGATGGTGTTTTGCTCGTGACACTGTCTGTGATTTATTTAGAATTCAAGGCACACTTAACCAGCATGGCTACCACACCATTCTGCAGCGATAGACCATCCCATCTGGTTTGCGCTTAGTGAGACAATCACATGTTTTTCATCAGCACAATGACCCAACACACTATTTGACCAAGAAGGGGTGTTGGAGTGCTGCATCAAATTAAATGGCCTCCACAATCACCCAACCTCAACCCAATTGAGGTGGTTTGGAATGAGTTGGACCGCAGAGTGAAGAAAAAGCAGCCGACAAGTGCTCAGCAAATGTGGGAACTCCTTCAAGACTGTTGGAAAAGCATTCAAGTGAAGCTGGTTGAGATAATGCCAAGAGTGTGCAAAGCTGTCATCAAGGCAAAGGGTGGCTACTTTGAAGAATTTCAAATATAAAATATATTTTGATTTAACACATTTTCATTACTACATGATTCCATATGTGTTATTTAAGTTTTGAAGTCTTCACTATTATTCTACAATGTAGAAAATAGTAAAAAATTAAGAAAAACCCTTGAATGAGTAGGTGTGTCCAAAATTTTGACTTGTACTGCTGTTCCAACATAGCACCAAGAACCTCCGTTTCCCGGTTTTCTTGCACTCTTTACCCTTTATATTGTGTGAAACTACACAATGTCTTGTGGGAACCTGCACAATGCTATTACAATACATTACTTTAATACATCAGTATTTTCCCACACTCTACCCCAGCCAGGTGCAAATTGGGGGAGGGACACAACAAATAAATAGCTTTGCATGTGTGGCTCCTTACCACAATCAATTAATATGACAAAAATAATCTCTGCTCAGAGGGCCTTAGAAATCATTTTTGCAGAGAGAAGCTAGTTTGTAAGGAGCGTCTTCCACTTTGGAAGATGAAGAATTTTCAGAATATGATCATGTCTCTGTCAATTCGGAGTCTGACAGTGAGTTGGAAGAAGAGGATAAGATTGACCCTCAGCCAACCACAGGAAAAGCCCGTCAGCAACCTGCAGGAGGAGAAATATGGATGTCCAATTTTTGTTGGGATTGAATGGTCTTCTTGCCCAAGGAACAAGCCACCTCGCTTGGCTCCCAATATGATAAGGATGCAACCAGGGCCGACTTGGATGGTGGTTACTCATGTGTAGGACATAAAGTCTTCTTTTGAACTGTTCATCCCAGACACCACCCAGAAAATCATTCTGGACTGCACTAATTTGGAGGGTATTTTGGGAGAGAGATGGACCAAACTCATTTACATGCATACTCTGGTGTTTTCAGATCCAATGGGGAGTCCACAGAATTCCTGTAGGATACAGAAACTGGCAGAGAACTTTTCTGTGTAACAATGTCTCTGGAAATCTTCCACATTCCTTCCAGTATTATCTGCCTCGGTAACCGAGACACCAGACCGACCAGCTCTGCAGCAGAGAGACAAGCTAGCCGCAATCAGGTCAGTGTGGGACTAATGGGTGGACCGCCTTCCCGTTTTCCTACCCTGGGCCCAATGTTACTGTTGATGAGCAGCTTATGCCAGGCAGTACATACCGTCTAAACCCGCAAAATATGGAATCAAGATCTGGGCTACCTATGACACTGCTTCATCATATGCGTGGAACTTAAAAGTGTATACGGGGAAGCCAGAAGAAGCCCCTGAGAAGAACCAAGGGAGGCGGATTGTCCTGGACAAGACACAGGGACTCCTTGGCCACATCACATGCAATAACTTTTTTTTACTTCAGACAAGCTCCTCAAGACAAAGCTGGCAATGGTAGGAACAGTACAAAAAAAACAACCCAGAGCTCCCACCTCAGCTTTTGACGACACGGAACAGACCAATAGATTCTTCTAAGTTTGTGTTCACGGCCAACACATCCCTAGTCTCCTAAGTGCCACAGAAAGGCAAGAATGTGGCCAGGAATATCAAAAAACAATTCATAATGGATTACAATGCCACAAAAGGAGGGGTGGACAATTTAGACAAGCTGGTGCATGGCTACAGCTGTAAAATAATCCTACACTGGCCACTTGTGATATTCTTCAACATTTTGGCGTACAACGCATTTGTCATCTGGATGGCGTAGCACTCAGATTGGAGCAGAGGGAAGCTCCAGAAGCGATGGCTCTTTCTCAAGGAGCTGGGCAAGACCTTATATCCAGAGGCAAGATATCCCAAGGTCCCCAGGTTCTGTAGCCACCATGAGGATGCTGGCACCAACAACTCCACCACTAGAAGAGTGATGTTGTAACTATATGTTATAACTATAGCACCAAGAAGCTGCGCTGCGATGTGTGTGGACACAAGGACAGGAAGACACTGTACAGATGCATCAAGTGCAAGAAATACATTTGCAACACACAGAGAGTAAAATTGTCCCTCTTGGAGACCGGCTTTAATTACTTATGTTCAGGGGGGCTCATTTATCATTTCCGTAAAATACTGTATGTAAAATGTTTCCTTCCAATTTGTTCAGTTCAAAGCAATAAACATAAATAGTGATAACCTTGTTTCACTTATATTTGTTTAAGATAAACATGATTTATTCCACCAATGTCTTGGTTATAGATTTTTGGTTTGCAAAAAAACCCCCACAGAAAACAGCAGTTTTATTGATAAATGTGATGTAGCAGAGGTAAATAACAATTATTAACCATGTATGCTGTCTATTCTACGTGTAATTGATTCAACATCTAAGTTAATTGTTATGGCTGTATTGTTTTAACCCAATAATGTTGTGAGTCCATCAGACCCACGGACATTAGGTGAATAACAAAAAAACTACACGGGTTAATTTCGCTTTCGATTCTTTGTAATAACTGTTCTGTCCACACCTGGGAGACACTGGAGAATTCTAAGCAATGGTTGTGTGTGTGCTTCCAATTCCACTGCAATATCAGGAAACAGACAATTGTGTTATCTGATGGGCTCCACCATATCTGGCAAGGAAATATTCTATAATCTAGATTTCTGTAAGAGATGCCTATCACAAATGTGGCTCAGCAAACCAAACAGAATCTGCATTCCAATTCTAGTGTACCATCTTAATGAAGTTGCTTAACTCCAGCAATGAATGGTTGTGCTTTAGGGAAGAGTATAATTTTCGCTGTTCGAAGGTCTTTTTTTTTTTTAGACCAGGCATTAGAATGACCTTCCTTTTGAGTCTCATTTCTCTGCCTGGTTTGTGTCCAATGATGTTGGTTGTTTCCATGCAGGCACCTGCCACTATTAGTTGTAATTGGGAGCGGTGCCAGCACAGGTACCTGAAACAGTGAAGAAAAGATGCAGTCTTTCACAAAATTAACATGGGGCATGTGGCTGTCCACAGGTGTTCTTCAAAGGTGTTTAAGGGTTATTAAAACACTGTTCTTTGATCACTGAATTGGTGCTGGACATACCTGTTCGGTTCGCTGTGCGATGGTCCAACATCAACAAACAGGAAGGCTTGAATCAGCAATAGTTCCAGAAGATTGCTCCATTAGAGCTCAACCTGAAACAAGAAAATATAAATGAATGTCCTGCCATTTCTTTGATTTTGTATTACAGAAAGTTGATAACCCAACCCGCCAGTTTCCCTTGAAAATAAGTCAATGGTCCGATGTGATTCTCGCTCCCATTCACTTCCCAGTTTGGTTGTTAGGACATGGCTGGTCTTCCGAGTTGTCTCCATTTGTGAGTTTGCATGCTTGTGACAAGATGAGCTTTGACTACACCACTTACTAAAAAAAGAAAATTAAATCCATGGTACACAAAAACAAAGACACCTTATGAATATTGCACCTTAGTAAAATAAACTAATTTGCCATACTTAAGTTGGAGAAAAATAAAAAAAAGTCTCCGGCAAAGGTATCTCGTGATTCTGCACATTGTTGACAAGTTACCTGTTGACCCTTAACCTAGGTTTAGTGGCAAAGTCATCATTTATCAAGTGAAATATAACTCCTTATGTTGCTGATATCAATTTGGTTGACGAAATATGACAATTTAAATTGAACGCCATTGTTTAATTTCATTTCCTGGTGCACCCAGTGGCTCGCACACCAACCATTTGAGCAGACTAATTTACGGGCATGAAATTAATTTCACAGACGAGAAACAAAAAGGTTTGCTTTGCTTACCAGCTGTTGACACTATCAGTCGTGTTGAAAAGACTCTTGCGTTTGGTTGTTGGGGTCTTTCTTTGGTTAGGTCGTTGCAAGCCACCATTGTTTGGCTCTATGGTGAAGGAGCCATATCCAGAGAAAACTACACCGATGAAGAGTTTGGAAAGTGACATTTGCTTTATCCTCAGACAACCGGTTGGTTGACTGAAAGTACAGGACTGTTAAGTGTCATCTACAAGCTTCAGTTAACTGCATCTCAACTGATCTCTAGTGGACAGAACTTGTAGATGTGCGCTGGGATATGGGTGTACATTCATGTCAGTTTCTGGTCTCTTTCTGAACATCCATTAGCGTTGCGAAAGTTCTTTGGTTAAAAACTTTATTAGTGTATGAAAGCCATATCCAAGACTATAGCAGGACATAACAGCACTAAATGTACAAAAAATAAACACTCATCACTTGGCAATGGTATCACATGGGCCGGGGAAATATAAAACAAGTAATTTTAACACTTAAAACAAAAAGAAATTGACAGGCTGAGGATAAACAGCTCAAAACCTAAGCTTGTCCATGGAATTTGACATCCCTAGTTTTTCCCCTCACTATACAAGTAGTGAATGAGCAGGCATTGTGTAACGATCGCTCTGATGTCATATCCATCTCAGTATCTGCTGCGGGCAATTCCTCTATCGACTCTGCTGCCTCCGCGGCCACCACGGGGCGCCCCGCGACTTGAGCCACTGTACGCTTCACGGGGATAGCCTCTCTCGATTGGGGGTGCTGGACCCCGCTCCTGTTTGCCCATTCGCTCACCACGGCTAGGAGGGTAAGGTTCACTCCGACTGCTGGGGTAACTTTCACGACTGCCATATCCATCCCGGGAACTGCTTCCATAGTCGTCATAGCGACTGCTTCCGCCACTGCCATTGTAGGATGGTTGGGGGCCCCTTGAGGGTGGGGCGCTGCGTGAGTTACCTGCAGGGTCAATGGGTCAGGTAATTGGCAAGTTTCACTTCACACACTTTGCTGAATTGTTATGAGCCAATCTTTTCCGTGAGTATTTCTTAATGACAATCAATAGCAACTACACGTTTAAATCACCAATATGCTAGGGAGCTGAACAGAAATTTACACTGAACATTTAGGTGCTTTGGCAGATTATTTATCCAAGCTTGGCAGAACATAAAATACGAATGAAACCCCTTTCAGCATGCCATGTTTTGTTGAGTAGCTGTTTTTTTCCTTTTAGAATTCCAGTTGTTCGAGTTGCACATTGGTCACACGTTTTTTTTCAGTGAGGTCTTGGTGGTTTTGTGAGGGTCGTTTTACCCCCCAAAAACAGACTTGTGTGCATGACTCCTTGAGGGATTACTTTGCGACACTGTTGAGCGAACAACGATTGGTCAAGAAGCTTTGTTGGGCGTTTCCATGGACTCGTGATGCGTATACGGTCACCAAATCCCAGGGCCACATTGAGCAGGTTGCGAGACTAGAGCAACTTGTTGCCATTACACTTAAGTGGTCAATCTTACCGTAACCATCGTAGGGCTCTCGATAAGAGGCTGCACTAGGGCGCTCCATATAGCTTTTGGGTTCCCGGCCTCCACCATAACCATCACTAGTGAAAGAAATGGTGTAACATTACTTCACTTTGATGCCAACGGAAACCTACACAATCTTTAGACTCACAAGTCAACCATACCTGTAGCCCCTTGACATTGACCCATATTCATCACGGGAACTGGATTGGGGATAATCCCTTGGTGGATAGTCCCGTGGCGTTGGTGCGTAGTCCCGTGTATCCCTGGAACTCACATATTCCCGACTAGAATAGCTGTCAAATGGGAAAACATGCCACATGTGTAAACAAGCAATGTGAAATTTCTAAAGAAGTTTCATTCAGAATGTGTAACCAACCACAAATGGGTAGTGAGAGATTTTTTGCACGGGAACACCCACCTGTCCTTTGTGCTGTAATATTCATCTCTTGGTGATGGGTAATCATCCCTTCTGGACATTGAGTCCCTGCGGGGAGGGGGTGGGCCATAGGGGTCCCTGTCCCTAGACATGGAAGCTAAAGAAAACAAGATCCCATGTAATCATCATGTCTTTGTGGCACTACATGCTTAGTCAGTCCTCATAGTGATAAAGTCGAGAGGTCCTCACACTTACGTCTGCCCATTGGAGAAGGAGCATGTCTCTTGGGTGGGGGGCCTCCATTACGAATCGGAGGTCCCCTTTTCAGTGGTGGAGGGCCTCTGGACGAAATCCCTTTGAAAAAGGGTTCTACAATCCCTACGTTATCATAGTAGTCTTTCGGCAGACAAGAAATGCAAATATTAATGGCAAGCTCAGAACTTACAAAACAAATCCAGTTTCATAACCTACATACTTAATCCAATTTAGGTGGTTTTACAATAACACTTTGCATAAATGCCCAATACCACAACCCCTGTGAGTACTTCTGTAAAGGTACCTCTGGATGGTGGACCCCTCATTGGTGCTCCTCTAGATCCTCTAGGACCTCTAGGGGGACCGCGGCCACGCATGGGGGGTGGGCCGCGTCTGCCTGCTGACTCAAACTGAGGTTTTGTTGCTTGTTCAACCTTTATTGGCTTACCATCCAGTGACTGAGAAGTAAATAGATTATAACGTTAAAATTAGAAATGTATACAATCTACATAAGTTAGGGGTCATATAAAAATTTAAAAAATTTAAACAATGCAATTGTTTACCTTCCCATTCATTTCGCGCGCAGCATCCTTTGCATCTGCCGGACTCTCAAAGGTCACAAAAGCAAAACCTCTTGATTTGTTCGTTTCACGGTCTTTCATCAACAGAACTGGAAAGGAAAAATATCTACTTAGTGCTCACACAGGAACTGTACTAGGTTACAAAATATTAATCCGAACTGATACTCAGAACTTTAGAGTTATTGTGCATTTCTTTCAAAACTATTGCTGATCAAAACCATTTGGTTATTAACTTACTTAAATCACACTTTGCTTAATCATAACAGTTTATCCATTAAAGGAATCAAGACTGCAGCTTGGTACTGCTGAATCTGTCCACATACAATAGCATACATAAGTATTAGCCATGCATGGGCAATCCATTTAAAATGATTGAGTTAACGCATTTATTTTTACCTTCTACTATTCTGCCATATTTGCTGAAGTACTTCTCAAGGGCCTTCTCGTTAGTTTCAGTGTCCAGGCCACCGATGAAGAGCTTCCCTGGTCGGTCAGCCTCTGCCATATTTGGGTCGGTTTAAGCTATTAAGAGAATAGTCGTTATTCCACGGAGACACCAGATCAACGTTTGTGAAACAAATGAGCATGTTTGGACTAGGGCATATTTGAGAAAACAACTTGTCCCGAACTCGGTCTCAAAACATGCAGTTCGCCATCTTGGCTAGCATAATATTAAATTCAAATATACGCGTTAGTTGTATAGCATTGTCCACTAGAATGGTACGTTTTAACAGCACAAAATGGCGTCAAAGGGGGAATGAATGACAAGCTAACTAGCATTTCCAAACATTTGTGGCTACTCCTTCCAGTTAAGATAGTTTCCAAACAAGTAAGCCACGTTACAAACTAGCTAGTTAGTTTGCAATAAAATAACCACGTGGGGGCATTGTCAGTTAAAGAAAATAAAAAGAGGACGAAACTGTGGATTCATTCAACAAAGCTCAAAATGGCGACTGGTTGGCTAGCTGTTGGTCGATAAAACAAACGTGCGTGCATAAATGTATCTTTCAACGCATTTTTATAAAACATTAAAGTGTGTTGGCCGTTTAATATCTGTAAAACAGACAAGACATTGTGCACAAATGTGAGCAGTGTCTAACCTACCTTTTAAAATTTCACGACACGCTCGAAGCCTCCTCCAGGAAAATACGAAACGACGAAGGTAAACGTATACTGATCACGTGGTATCACGCACACGGAAGTAGTTGCCAACCTTTTTATTTGTCAAATTATTCTAAAATATAAAAAAATGTTCACAATCAATTTGTCACTTTTTACATACAAAAATCAGTTGTTCTAATTAACAGACCGAGCAACTAGAAAAATCACGAATAAATAATACAACATAAAATGAAACAAAGAAGTAAACAAAACAAAGACCAAGTTTTCTAATCAGGGATCAAATTAAATTGTATTTGTCATATAGAACAGATGTAGACCTTACAGTGAAATGCTTTCTTAAGCCCTTACCAGCAATGCTTTAATACGTTACAAAATTGAAAATAAAAAAATTGAAAATAAAAGGAAACAAATAATTAAACAGCAGCAGTCAAATAACAACAGCAAGGCTATATACAGGGGGCACCGGTATAGAGTCAATGTGCGTGGGCACCGGTTAGTTGAGGTAAGTGAGGTAATTATGTACATGTAGGTAGAGTTAAAGTGGCTATGCGTAGATTATAAACAGAGAGTAGCAGCAGCGTAAAAGAGGGGTCTGGGTAGCCCTTTGATTAGCTGCTCAGGGGTTTTATGGCTTGGGGGTAGATCTGTTAAGAAGTCTCACTCTGGTACCGCTTGCCGTGCGGTAGCATCAGAATACAAAAGTTACTATAAAGACATAGGGCTTGTTTAGAATGGACTAAATTCAAAGACTTCATGTAACCTCATTCAAAAATACTACAAACTGAGGGGTAGATTTTAAGAAACAACATTTGTGTTTGAAATATGTTTCCATAATAATACAATTATTGTAAATAAATGCATAATTTCTATCCTACATTAGGAAACCAAATCTGGCACTGTTTTAAATTAAAGTGGGTTTAATAAGATTATTATATGTAAAGCATATTGAAATGCATCTCAAAAGTTTTTAGTGAGTTGACATGTGAAGAAAACATGTTCTGATGTTTTTCGTGTGGCTCAGTTGGCATGTCGCTTGCCAAAAGTCGCTTGCAACGCCAGAATTGTGGATTCGAGCCCCACGGGGGTCTACTACAGAGAAGAAGAAAAAAGTATGACATGTATGCGCTCACTCCTGCAAGTCACTCTGGATAAGAGCGTCTGCTGAATGACGACAATGTAGAATAGCAGAGTTACAAAAAAGACAGTGGTCAAGTTTAAATATGTGTCTTAAGAAATCATTACATTTTGAGATGAACAGAATTGATTTAGCTTTAGGTGATACAGGAAAAGAAAGGTATCTGGTTCTTATTATGACTATGTAAATCCTTGTGAAATCTTGTCGTATATATTTCCGTTTCAAAGTTGAAGAGAAACACTCAGAAGTAAGAGTAGTTCTTAAGAATTTGCTATTGCATTTTATCTAAGAATTGACATCCATCTATAATTTGTGGAATTGCCTTAACTTCACCCCACTTCGATACAGTTCAGACCAGAAGTGATTTTCGTAGCAGGCTAGGATAGCATTTTCGATCACCTCCTAGCCCTTTTCCTAACGATAACAATTGTAAATGTCAACTTCAATGTGGTAATACCGCCCCAAGGACCCCAGATAGTAAGGATCCAGATGTTTTTGTGTTTTTTTATGTACATGTCATGTTTTCCTAATGTAACGGGATATTCAGCATACTTTCTAAATAAGACATACAAATATAGAACATTGAAAGCATGGAAGAATAAGAATTTAGGTAGTTTGCTAAATTTCAAATGACATGATGTTACCGAGAAGACCAATGATGTATAAAATAACAGAGAAGACAAGAGTCTGGAAGAACATGCACTGAGGGCTGAGTGTCATCAGCAGGATCCAGGCATGCTACATGTGAAGACAGTGGACTGTGTTACTTTTATAGCAATGATGGTAAACAACACAGCGCAAAATTAAAAATATGTCAACAAAGATTGACATCATTGTTTCTGCAGCTGAGGTATTTCTATGATTAGAAGATGTAACATCTGAGGCGCTACATGGATTAATGAATCCGTGCGGTCCCACCCTCTCAGGTCCCACCCTGTACATTTTCTCTTCCCTGTAGTGGAATTAACTTTTCTAGTGATTTTTTTCTTCTTCACCGCCGTCCAATTGGTGACGATAATACACGTTTTGCGTGTAGTTCGCCAATAAAACCAAAGAGGAAGAGTCTGACAGATCGACCAATCAAACGTATCGCCCCTCCCTCTTCCTCACGACAATCACACAAGCGACGTGTTGGACGCTAACTAGCTACCCATCTAAACTCAACTGGCCGTCTTCGTAGTGGCTGACAAGTTGGCTAGCTAACGTTACTTCTCCTTGCAGAATTAAAAACGTAACTACACATCGAGTGAATTTAAGTTTGCAACAAAACCGGGACAATGAAGGCGCGGATAGACATGGATTTTGTACTTGTGTTCACGTTAGTTGCCTTAAGTACTTGTTCAGGATTCTACCTTCCGGGTTTAGCCCCAGTGAGCTTTTGTGAAGACGTTAAAGGAGGTGATGATTGTCAGGTAAATTAACACGGATGGTGGTGTTCTTTGAAATATTCATGTTTTCAGATTGAAGTTTATAAATGTTCCATTTGTACTTTATCTCATTCCTACTGGCTAGCTAGCTAGCTAGCTAGCTAGGTGGTTAGTTAGTTAGTTAGTTAGTTGCTGACGTTAGCTACATGCTAACTAGTCAAGTGACACCAGGAGTAAGTTATTATTGTAACTATCATTAGCTGAGAATTCAACTCCACGATACAATGGAGTTAAGTGGTGATGAGTTGGAAGTACTACGGAGAGCAGCATCTAAAAACAATAACGCATTTGCACAGGACAAACATAGTTAGGTACAACAAGGAATGCATTAAAAAAGAATGTACATGTTTACCCTCTCGATGTAAGTTAGTCGGAGGTACACTCGGCCAAAACGCATCGCCACACAGATGTGGCGTTATCAGCTATTATTATTACATGCTAAACTATCAAAACGTTGACGTAACAAGTGGGGTTACGTGCTCAGCCCACTTCTGTACTCCCTGTGCACCCATGACTGCGTGGCCATTCACGTCGCCAACTCGATCAAGTTTGCGGATGACACAGTGCTAGGCCTGATTACCACCACCAGAGTGGTGCCAGGAAAATAACCTCTCCCTAAACATCAATCAAATGAAGGTGCTGATAGTGAACTACAGTAGACAGCAAAGAGTGCACGCCCCCATCCACAAAGAGAGCACGCCCCCATGGAGAGGGTCAACCGCCTCAAGTTCCTCAGCATGCACATCACTTACAATGATGTTCCCTTCACACAGACAGCCTGGTGAAGGTGCAACAGCTCCTCTTCAACCTTAGAAGGCTGAAGAAATATGGCTTGGCCCTTAAAGACCCTCATGAACTTCTACAGATGCACCATTGAGGGCATCCTGTCGGACTGTATCGCCGCCTGGCATGGCAATTGCACCGCCCACAACTGGAGGTCTCTCCAGAGGGCGGTGCGGTCACACATCACCGGGGGCAAACTGCCTGCCCTTTAGGACATCTACAGCACCCAGTGTCACAGGAAGATCATCAAGGACCTCAGCCACCCAAGCCACTGCCTGTTCATCCCGCTACGATCTAGGAGGCGGAGACGATACAGTTGCATCAAAGCTGGGAGAGACTGAGAAACAGCTTCAATCTCCAGGCCATCAGACGGTCACCACTAGCCCGCCCAGTAGCCTGCCCTGAACCTCAGTCACTGTTCTAGCCGGCTAACACCCGGTACTCTACCCTGCTGCCCTATGTACATAGTAATAACACTGGTCACTTTAATAGTTTTTACGTGCAGGTTTAACCACTTTATATGTATATACTGTATTCTAGTCATGGCTCATCCTATATAACTACTGCTGTACACACCTGTTCTATTCATATATCTTTACACACCATTTATATGTATGTGTGTGTGTGTTTGTGTGTATATATATATATATTATATATATATTAATATATATATTATATATATATTATATATATATATAATATAATATATATTATATATATATATAATATAATATATATTATATATTATACACACACACACACACACAATTCATAAAAACAACAAAATGTCAGAACGAGCAACGCATTCTGACATTTTGTTGTTTTTATGGATTGTGTGTTTTTATTGCTAGGTATTATTGCCCTGTTGGAACTAGAAACAAGCATTTCACTTCATCTGCAATAACATCTGTGTACGTGACCAATATACTTTGATATCATTATTTGAAGTGGGCTATACGATATTTGACGATGTCCCAATTATTGTTCACTAGTTAGAGAACTAGACTTGATTTTTAGTTAGCCAAGATCATTAACTCGTTAACTCTCTAGCAGCTTATGTCCCACGGCTGGCTGGCTGCTCAGTGGCTGGCTAGCTAGCTAGAAAAACATGAGTCATGCCATGCTTATCTTTTCATAAGGTTGACGAACAAGTCTGTTCAGATTGGTAATCCGTGCCTGGTTGGAAGTTACGCTATAGCTAACTAGCAGAGTTTGTAGCTAGAATAATGATTGGAAAACATATTGTAATTTCTTTAAGTAGAAATGTTAGGCCCCTGTGTGTGTAAAGATACAGATTGAAAAGGCTAGAAACAATACCAATACTGACAACCCGATAATTATCCATGTTTTCCCTTTACATTGTACTGTCGCATGCCTATTTACAGACCCTCTTTCCTTACAGACTCTCATCCAGCTATTTGTGAATCGCTTGGACTCAGTGGAATCAGTTCTGCCATATGAATATGATGTGTAAGTAGTTGCTCTGACTGGCACATACGTCTTTACTTTATCTTATTTTTGTTGGATCATTGCTCAGTCATTGTCATCTCTTTTTTTCACAGCTTTGATTTCTGCAAAGATGATAACGAGAAGAGGCCGTCTGAGAACCTGGGCCAAGTGCTATTTGGCGAGAGAATTGAGACGTCACCATACAAGGTGGAACTCAATCATCATATGTCTTCCTTGGGGGGTGGGGGGGGGGGGGTAGTAGATCACCTTTAAATATTGCAGATATATTTAGGGTTCTATTAATTGTTTGAGTAAGTTCTAATCCCCACTTGATTGAAGTCAACTAACAGCACCTCCCGAGTGGCGCAGCGGTCTAAGGCACTGCATCACTGTGCTTGGGGCGTCACTACAGACCTGGGTTCGATCCCGAGCTGTGTGTGGGAGACGCATGAGGCGGTGCACAATTGCCCCAGCGTCGTCCGGGTTAGGCGAGGGTTTAGCCGGCCAGGATTTCATTTCCCATTGCGCTCTGGCAACTCCTCGTGGAGGACTGGGTGCCTGCAAGCTGACTTCAATCGCACATTGGTGCGGCTGGCTTCTGGGTTAATCGAGCAGTGTGTCAAGAAGCAGTGCGACTTGGCAGGGTCGTGTTTCGGAGGTCACATGGCTCTCGACCTTCGCCTCTCCTGAGTCCGTAAGGGAGTTGCAGCAATGGGGGGAGAACCTGGTTAAAATAATACTTACAGCAATACTGCTACTTGGAGCTATTTTCGCTCACATGTATGGTACGTGTAGTTAACTAATTGGGCTACACATATATTCCTAATTTCCTCTTTCTGCAATTGCTGGATTTCCACCCACAGGCAGCCAATCCACCATTTTCATTCTAACCTTAACTCCATTGTGCCGATGTCCACCATCTTTCCCAGTATTATACCATTTTGCTATTTCCTTTTGCAATACGAAGGATGTATTGCGAAGGATGTAATACAAAAAGGAAAGAGCAAAATGGTATAATACTTTGACAGTGAACCTCCCTATTTGTAGCATTTCTACTGATAGTGCTCTAAAAATAAACAATTTACCTAAGAGTATAATGATATTTCCTATCGTTGATTTGTGGTTTTTCAGATCCCCTAACAATGCAGTTTGCAGGTCCATCTGCAAACAGCGACTCTTCCTTGCAGGTTTCATTCATAGTCTGATCTACCACTGGGCTTTAATTACCCTAAAGGTCTTCTGGGCTCAGCTTTCAGGTATTGGATTGCATTGGTTTGTGTTGTCAAATCACTCCTGGAAAGACCGGCTATTCACGCTATCTTGTCTGCCCTGTTCTTCCTGTTATACCCAGTAGGTCTTACAACGTTTTTTTTTTTTCTCTCTTCTCCATTTTCCCTCAGTTCTCATTCAAAAAAGATGTGAAATGCCAGAAATTGTGCACCAAAGTCTATACGAAGGGCAAACCCAAGGATAAGAACATGCTGGACTTCCTTAAGAGAGGAATGCAGTTGAACTACCAGCACCATTGGTGAGCTAATCTTTCTCATGAATAAGTTGAGCTAATTGTATGTAATTTTACAGAAACCGTTCCACTTACCCCCCCCCCCCCCCCCCCCAGGGCCTTTTAGCATGACACTAATCCTATACAACTGGTTAAGACTGTGTTTTTGAACAGCTTTTGGTTAGACCGAGATGGATGAACAGATTTGTTTCAACTAAAAACCCTGCAAGTGATCCCCCCCAGTGTATTTAGAGTATTTTAATTGGATTTAACAAAAAATGTGTGTGTTTTCAGGATTGTTGACAACATGCCAGTCACCTGGTGCTATGATGTGGAAGACAGCCAGAAATACTGCAATCCTGGATTCCCCATTGGCTGCCTCGTCACCACCGATGGCCGGGCTAAAGATGCCTGTGTCATCAATGTGAGCCATACTGTTACGTTGTCTCACATACAGGATGGCTGCCCAATATCAATCTGATAACGCCAGAGATTTGAAGCTATGGCAATTGTAGTTCAAGCCAGGCTGTGTTGTTATAGTAATATAATAACACCATCATACGTTTGGACCTTGACTGAGACATGCTGTTTTTTGAATAGCTCTAATGATGACCTGTTTTGTACGTGGTTGTGTTTAGTATAAGTATGCACTATGGAATCTGGGGGTAATTGCCTGGCATCTTTATCGCTTTCAGTCGGAGTTCAACAAGAAGAATACGTTTTACATCTTCAACCACGTGGCCATCAAAATCACCTACCACAATGGAGAGGGGGAGGGGTGGAGAGGAGCTCGTCTGGTGGCTGCCACACTGGAGCCCAAGAGGTAAGAACTTCAGGAAGACCCAGACAGAGGAAATCAGGTGTGTGTGTAAGCAGATGTATTCATTTTTCAATAGCAGCTCTTGAACTTATTGTCTCCGACGCTTCCGTAGGTGTCTATGAATATGCACTGTCCTATACTCATTGAAAAACTGTTTGCCACCCGTTTGTTTGATTTGATTGTTGATCAGTGTCATTTCCACATATCACAAGAGGCCGAAACACCTACTTTAAATTTAAAAAAATATATATATATTTTTTTTTCCACTGCTGTATCTGGCAGGCGTAAATTCACCATGTATCATTAGGTAAATTAATTGTCAGTTCTATTGTTATGGCATGACTTCCAAATGTTCAAACCTAATTATACAATCCATTAAACCATATTCATGAATATGTGTGCTTGAATGAACAGTTTTAGCAATCGTCTGTATACACATGAAACTCTGCTTATGAAGCACTGAAAGCACCCTCCTTTTATAATACTTTTTTAAAGCGTTTTGTGTTGTAGCTGGTTATAAATACAATGCATTAGGTTACAACAGTGCCGGCCCCAAATCATTGGAATGCCCCGACCCCACGGCCCAGTTAGAAATGTATACCAGTCCGAATGGTGGTCCCGCCAGCGTGAAAAAAAAGGGGTCAGGGCCCGGGTGGCTGGACTCTTAAATATATGGTGATTCGGCTATGCATACTGTAGGCCTGTAGTATGGACTGGAATTATGTGCCTCTTTCAAACCATGAAGCTGGGAGAGAGAACACAACAATGACGGTTCCTTGATTTGCGTAGGACATGTATTTTAATAGGCTAAGTATAGAAACCGTACTAAAATAGATGAATGCGGCTGTCAACTGAGCCGCAAATTCACATGTAAATATTTGCCTCTAAAAAGGAAACCCCTAATCATGTGCAGTGCGCATTAGAATGGTGTTTTCCGCTAGGCCTACTTGCATTATGGAACATTTGCGCATATTGCCATGTGTGCATTGCTGCGCATTAGCCTACAATGTGCAGAAATAATAATGTATCAACATTTTAACAAGCACAATGTCTGTTCCATCAGTCTTTTGGGATTTGCAGTGGTTGTATGAACTTTGGATCTATCGTCCCAGAACTGTCCTGGAGTCTGTTTTTGATGTATAGAAGAAGAAGAATTGTGACGCCCTTAATTTCGAGCCCTGGCTAGGCATACTTGTCATAAAAGCAACTGCGATGTTGCATATCTCAGAACAACTGGACACTTTTATATAGGCCTAACGAAAACGTTTTACAGAATTTGTAAGCCTATTCAAATGATTTAAAATAAAATATGCCGTATAAAAACTTTGATATGGCATCAATCTCTATGCCAGGTTATAACAATAGGCTATAACCACATGATCAATTGATTCAAATTGGTATTTCAGGAAAACGACTGCTGCCCACAAATGTAGGACATCTGACATCTAGGTCATTAATATAAACCTTGAACAGGAATTTAATGGGATTGAGACTGTGACCGCGTGCGCAACGTTTTATTTTTTTAAAGCGACAATATTCGAATGATGGGCCTTCTTTTTTTTTTTTTGCTGCAGCTGCAATTACATTTAAAATAAAAAACGATATTATTTAATCTACATAATAAAAAATAGGTGACCCCACCCGGGAACTACCGGCTGGAGAACTAGCCATAATACGCAGTGGTCGATGGAGATTAATATACATTTATCATTCAGATATATTAGGCCTATTACTGTAGCATATAAAGGCTATGTACCTGTCACTGAGCTGATGAGATGGTTCATGCTTTATGAACTACGCTCCATCCATACTGAGATGGATTTTTCCCCACGTGGGATTAAGGATATGCTTTGGGAACACCTGCGTGCTCTGGTGATTTGGCTCGTGATTTTCTAGTGTCAAAGTAGGGCAAACTGATAAATATCAGATTCTTCAGGAGAATTCCAACCTACTGCCTCAAACACACCGACATGCTCTGAATTTAATTCAAAAATAAGCGACGGTTTTTATGTTTGTTTGATTTACAGTATCAAAAATTCTGAAAAACCGACATGTGAAGGCCTTCCTATGGAGGTTCCTGGAGAGTTTGACAGTGACTTGAAGATCACATACACCTACTCTGTCACCTTCGAGGTATGTTAGACCAATAGAACGATTAACCACAATGATTTGTTTTGCACACATAAGTACACCATTTTTTAATTTGTGTGGTCCTCAGCATAGTTAATTGAAGTATTCTCTTTTACGAATAATACTTTCTTCATTCACAGGAAAACAATGACATCAAGTGGGCCTCCAGATGGGATTACATTTTGGTCTCAATGCCTCACACCAACATCCAGTGGTTCAGGTCCGTTAGGTCTCTCAAGACAGCCCTCATAAGATACTTTTTATTATAATTGTTAATTAGGCAAGTCAGTTAAGAACCAATTTTTATTTACAATGATGGTCTACCCCGGCCAAATCTTACAGTAGAGAAAATGTCTAACAGGCCTTCTCTGAGAGAGCCCGTATATCCTAATAGGCAGACACATGTTCTGTAAACACCAGCCCGAGAAGCTTGTAGGAAGTCTAAACAAAAGATAGTGACTTTGTTTGCTGCTACAAAATCAGTGTTTCACAAAATACAATAAGAATCAGTAAGTCCTCTGTCCTTGTACCTCCAGTCTGACGTCAATCACTATCAATAGATATCAGTTTAATCCATAACATGCAGCATCAAGTTTAGTGACCATCAACCCACATCTTAAATGTCACAAACAGAACACTGGAACTCATGTGTCTAACAGAAACTCGAAATATGCTAAACATGTTGTTGATCGCTCTAAATGTGATAGGAACTTTAGTCACGGTAAATATTCCCATTTCAGTGCTGTTATACAGTAGATTAGAATATGGTGCTCCTCTGCTGCTGTTAGCCATGTTAATTGTGTATGACCTGTGTTCTTTCCAGCATTATGAACTCTCTGGTCATCGTGCTCTTCCTGTCTGGCATGGTGGCTATGATAATGCTGAGGACCCTGCACAAGGACATCGCCAGGTATAACCAGGTGGACCAGGTAAACCAGATTATTCTATTGTACGCAAATGAATCCATCAAGAGTGAATGGGTGAGACGGACATGGCAGAGGATTTGTCTGCCAAAAGTTCATGTGTGTTCTGTTTGTTACCGACCCACAAGAATGAAACCCTTGTAACATTTCACATTCACAGGGAGACTTGATAAAGGTTCCATCACTACAAGGAAAATCCATATCCTATGTAAGCTTATCGAAAGCCATTTGAGCACAAACTGGGGATTGGTGTTGTGATTTCTGGGAGCCATCTCTTGAGGCATCATAAAACTTCAACCTTTTAAAATATGGTGTAGTGCAGGCCATCATTTTACAGCTGCCAAGTCATTTGAGTAAAAAATTTAAAAAAAAGATTCCATCAATGTTTGTCTGCTTTTCGGCTAAGCTGAGAGTTCATGTCTACACCATATTTTACAGCCATTGGCTAATGTGGCAACGTCATGTGTCTTGATGTGTTTTTTGCTGCACTGGCATGTGTTAGACAAGCTGGAAGATAGGCTAATGACTCACTTTTGGTGATTTGGCTGATCCGTAACAAAGCAATTTACATGTGCATAACTTTGACCGTTCTGATTGGTTGTGATTCACTCTAACCCAATAGGAGGATGCCCAGGAGGAGTCTGGGTGGAAGCAGGTGCACGGGGATGTGTTCCGGCCTCCCATGAAGGGCATGCTGCTTTCTGTGTTCCTCGGCCAGGGAACCCAGATCTTCATCATGACCTTCATCACCCTCTGTAAGTAACTCTTCCTCAGATTTAATAAGCAATGTACACTCGCAATGCATTACAGCGTCTTCAGAATGGTTTTTCTTTAGTGTAATAGTTATTACCGTCTCTTATTTGACTTGAGTTGTTGTATAACTGTAGTGTGAGTATTCTGTGTAGTGATGTAGGTTTGTCTCCTCTAGTCCTGGCCTGCTTGGGGTTCCTGTCTCCAGCTAACCGAGGGGCTCTGATGACCTGTTCTGTGGTGCTGTGGGTTCTGCTCGGGACCCCTGCAGGATATGTGTCGTCACGCCTCTACAAGAGTAAGCCTCGTTGACACACACACATCAGTGTACCACACGTGAATGATCAAATTGTTTTTAGAAAGGTACGATATAAATGCAAAGCCAGGTCATTGTCAGTTCAGGACCATGACGTTCCATCCAACCATTCAGTTAGATATATATTTCTGTTCTGCCTGAACAGTCTCTCTATTCTGTATGCCCTGTTTACAGCTTAGAATTTGAACCCTTGTTTTCCTGTGTGTCCTCAGCTTTCGGTGGTGAGAAATGGAAGACCAATGTCCTGTTGACAGCACTGTTGTGTCCAGGGTAGGTCAGCTGTTCTCATTTGTAAAAAAATAAAAATAAATAATAATTTTAAGTTTTAAAAAAGTAATTTAACTAGGCAAGTCGGTTAAGAACAAATTCTTATTTACAATGACTGCCTCTTACTGTAGAATCCATAGCTGCATTCATTTGACACCCTCTCTTCCTTTTAACAGGGAGATGTGTACAGAAGGTTCACATCTCTCCTTTCTTTCTCTCGCCCCTGCCCCAGGATTGTATTTGCAGACTTCTTCCTGATGAACTTGATCCTGTGGGTGGAGGGATCGTCGGCTGCCATCCCCTTCGGCACGCTAGTGGCTATCTTAGCTCTGTGGTTTGGCATCTCCGTGCCCCTCACCTTCGTCGGCGCCTACTTCGGCTTCAAGAAACCTGTGAGTCCAAAATCAGACCTCCCCCTCTGTCCATGTAATCTCAATTACAAAACGGATCCTAGATCAGCAGTCCTACTTTAAGATGGATTATTACTACGGACCATGATATTTTGTCCATGTTAATACCCAGCCCGTAAAAATAATAATGGTATTGTGTACAACTTTCCATGTCTTGGTGAGTTATCACACCTCTGTCTTGCTCCATTTTACAGGCCATTGAGCAGCCAGTGAGAACCAACCAGATCCCCAGACAGATCCCAGAACAGTCCTTCTTCACCAAGCCTGTCCCCGGCATCGTCATGGGGGGTATCCTGCCCTTCGGCTGCATCTTCATCCAGCTCTTCTTCATCCTCAACAGTATCTGGTAGGGGGGGGAAAAGTAATACAATTGTGTGTCTGTCATCTGTCCGACCATCTGTCTGTGTCTTATCTTTGTGGTTGAAGCAACTCACCTTCTTAGCTGGGAGTCTTGTTTGACTGATTGATGTAATAAAGTTTTTTTTATTTTTTTATCTTCTGTTCCAGGTCTCACCAGATGTACTACATGTTTGGTTTCCTCTTCCTGGTCTTCATCATCCTCCTCATCACCTGCTCTGAGGCCACCATCCTGCTGTGCTACTTCCACTTGTGTGCAGAGGTGAGAGGAAACTACTGTTCACGGGTCTTTCTCTCAGAGTAATGGTCTACTGAAACGTTTAGGTGTTAAGTTACTGAGATGTGGATTGTGGTGTACTACGAAATAACATTACAAACATTTTCCAGGGTAGAGTTTCCTGGGACTTCCCAGTGGGCGAAATGGGTGGAAATGACAACACAATGACTTAATTTCGACTGCTGGCTTACTACTTACCTAATGACAATGTGTTTGACTGTTTACAGTCAGACTGCCACTGTCTGTAGCCTAACCTAAGCCCTGTTTCCTGTAGGACTACCACTGGTGGTGGCGCTCCTTCCTGACCAGCGGCTTCACGGCCGTCTACCTGTTTGTCTACGCCGTCCACTACTTCTTCTCAAAGCTGCAGATCGTAGGAGCCGCCAGCACCATCCTCTACTTTGGCTACACCTCTATCATGGTGCTCATATTCTTCCTCTTCACAGGTGAGTGAACTGGGAACACTGCGTAAGCCAGGTTTTTGATTGTGATACTGAAACAGGTTGGCGTCACCTCAATGAAACATTTACCATGTGTAAGTTGCAAAGACATTACATTACATTTAAGTCATTTAGCAGACGCTATGGTTAAGAGGCATTAACTTGCCCATCCTTCAACACCAAGTACTTGGGTGTCAGAGTGCTGCTACTTGCAGTTTTATGAATGACAGTGACAGGTCCTCTGTAGTAGCTATCTGTGTGTTCTCTGTCCCGGTACCTCCAGTCTGGCATCATTCACTATCAACAGATGAGAACAGTCCATCCAACAGCCAGCTCCAAGTTTAGTGACCATTAATCTGCATCTTGAGGGGTCACAAACAGAACACTGTAAAACATGTGTATAACAGAAAGGGTCAAATGTATAAATAGGCTAAACGTGTTAATTACTCTAAACTGAATATTAATCTTCCGTTTCTGCATGGGGAATGGGAATTGGTTAGTTTCTGAAGAATCCCAGTCGGTTAATGTCAGAAGGGGCAGCTCGGCCCATTCCTGTACACATTTACAAGGATCCAGGAACTCGTATCCTGTTCCAGTGAAGGCATAAACCTAGGAATGCACTAGTGTTGCGCCACTTTTGTTGGTTCAACCCCCCCCCCCACAGGTGTCACACCTCTGGTTTTACTGGCAGTACAGCTCAGTGGAGGCTCCTCAGAGGAAGAAGGAGCGAAGATCCTCAGTGAATTTCAGAAACATTTAAAATAGTGAGACATTAAAGTTATCCTTTTTAGAGAACTATACTGAACTTTCAGCATGATCTGTCATGTTGTCCACCCAATCAAAGGATCAGAGAATTAATCTAGTACTGAAAGCATAAGCTACAGCTAGCATGTGGGGATTTAGTTGACAGTTTTTAACATTCATTTCTTAAATGGAGGAGCTAGCTATATATATATATATATATATTTTTTTTTTTTTCTCAGTTACTTAGCTAATGATTGCAGCTAGTTTAGCCTACTCAGAGGGATGCTATCTATGTTAGCTAGCTGGCTATGGCTATCAAACACTGGAACTCTTCCAAGTCAAGGTAAGCTTTTGCTTTTATTAATTTATTGCCACTGGGGCCCCTTGGTGTAACTGCTCTTGTAGTTATGTTGACTATGACATTGGCTAATGTGGGGAAAACGATGTAGGCTGTGTGTAGAGGCTAGCAGTTATGATATGAAGGTTTGCCTTGGAAGGTTATTTTCTTTTTGCCTGGTCAGATAGCTGATGTGTTGCGTCCACCATTGTTCCTGTACCCAAGAAAGCATAGGTAACGAAACTAAATGTAGCATTCACATCTGTCATCATGAAGTGCTTTGAGAGACTAGTCAAGGATCATATCAACTCTACCTTACCTGACACCCTAGACCCACTTCAATTTGCTTACCACCCCCAGTAGATCCACAGACGATGCAATCGCCATCGCACTGCACTCCGCCCTATCCCATCTAGACAAGAGGAATACCTATGTAAGAATGCTGTTCATTGACTATAGCTCAGCATTCAACACCATAGTACCCTCCAAGCTCATCATTAAGCTCAGGGTCTGAACCTCTCCCTGTGCAACTGGGTCCTGGACTTCCTGACGGGCCATCCCCAAGTGGTGAAGGTAGGAAACAACATCGCCACTTCGCTGATCCTCAACACAGGGGCCCCACAAGGGTGCATGCTCAGCCCCCTCCTGTACTCCCTTTTCACCCATGACAGCGTGGCCATGCACCCGTGTAGACGCGAGAAGGAATTATACAACGACCAAAGGGATCATGCTGTTTGTATGTGGATGCTATGAAAATGAACTGTGATCAGGGGTGTATTAATTCTGCCGATTCTGTTAAACATTTATTAAATGGAAGCAAACTGAATGAAACGGGGATAAACATACCTAAAGTTGTGCAATAGAAACTCTTGTTTGCAACTGTTGGGCTAATGATTACACCCAAGATCAGCTAGATGCAGGCAATAGTGTGCAAAGCGGTATATTGTCACTGTAACCTTGATTACTAAACATTTTTTCTATCGACCTGTGCACCTACGTTGTAAACTTTTCATAGGCTAGGTTGTAGCAACCTCATGATGGGTATAGGGACATTGAGTATCATGTAGTAGCCTAAATATATCAATGTTACATTGAACTGGGTGAATGGAATATGAATGACAGTCATCCAATATGCTGTAATAGAAATGAGGCCATGGTACAGCTACGCTGTGCTAAATGTAACCTTTTACTGCGGATTTCTCCGATTTCCAGCAACGTCTTTAAGTTGTCTTTGATGCTGGAGTGGATCCTTGAAACAGACTAAATAAAGGCAATTTTTATGGTTGATCATAATGTTAAAGGAGTAGTGTGCAGTTAGCTTGTAGTAGAAATGTGGTAATTTATACTGCAGAGAAACAGACCAGTGTTATGAATATTATATTTAGTGACTTTGCCTCTTCCTGGTTCCTGTGCCAAGTCTGGCACTGAGCAGCTCATGCATATGCTGAGAGAAGGGAGGTGACATGACAAGGCTGCCCTCTGTCAGGTCTAGAAAGGCCAGACTGACTGTTACGAATCCCTTTTGGCCCGACATTCTAGGGGGGGATGGTAATGAGACCCGTAACATAACTCATGCAAATTATAATTGTGACAAAGTAAAAGTGAGAACGAAATAACCAGGACAACTGAAATCTACCGTCAAACACAGGTTTTTATTAATAAACACACGGTAATGGGGGGAGCAGGAAAAGGGGCTGAGCTGGACCCAAGGAAAGAAATAATAAGTATTCAAAAACACCCCTAAGCTAGACTAGCCTACTTTAACAGCTAACTAACTAACCAAAAATACAGTGGGTGGTCCGCCCAGTTGTATTTAACAAAGTTTACCTACGGGTAGTGTATGCCCATGGGCGACTTGTCTTGGTTTCCCCTTTTCCCACCAGCAATCAAACACAAACACCATAACCAAAAACAATACTCACAGGTGATGACAAAGTGCTATGGAGGTGCTCAAACAAAAGAGAGGTTAATACACAACGAGAGAGTGAAAGACATGGCATTTGCAGAGAGATTGAGCTCTAGAGCAAACAACTGATGGGGTTTTTAAACCAAGGGAAAGGAACTGTGATTGGGTAGGAAACAGGAGGAGGTGTGTCTTCTGATTGATGATTGGATTGGTGACTGATTGGGGAGTGACGATTTTCACCTGTGGGGGGAGAAGGAGAGAAAAACACACACACAGGATACACACACAGGATACTTGTATCTGTAACACTGACTGTTCTACACAGTAAACCCCTCTCACTCAACTGTATGGGGGGGAACTGGTCAAAGGAGCTGTGGCGTAACAGCACTCAGCCTTGCTCTCTGGTCACCTCCATGTTCCTGCTCATGCATTATACAGTGCATTAGGAAAGTATTCAGTTCCCTTGACATTTCCCCCTCATCAATCTACATACACTACCCCATAATGACAAAGCAAAAACAGGTTTTTAGAAATGTTTGCAAATGCATTAAAAATAAAAAACAAATCCAAATGTATGTAAGTATTTAGACCCTTTACTCAGTACTCTGTTGAAGCACCTTAGGCAGCGATTACAGCCTCGTCGTCTTGGGTATGACGCTACAAGCTTGGCACATCTGTATTTGGGGAATTTATCCCTTTCATCTCTGCAGATCCTCTCGAGCTCTGTCAGGTTGGATGGGGAGCGTCGCTGCACAGCTATTTTCAGGTCTCTCCAGAGATGTTCGATCAGGTTCAAGTCCGGGCTCTGTCCTTGAGTGGCCCAGCCATTCAGTGACTTGTTCGTTGGAATGTGAACCTTCGCCCCAGTCTGAGGTCCTGAGTGCTCTGGAGCAGGTTTTCATCAACGATCTCTCTCTGTACTTTAATCCATTCATCTTTCCCACGATCCTGACTGGTCTCCCAGTCCATGCCGCTGAAAAACATCCCCACAGCATGATGCTGCCACCACCATGCTTCACCGTAGGGATGGTGCCAGGTGTCCTCCAGACGTGACGCTTGGCTTTCAGGCCATAGAGTTCAATCTTGGTTTCATCAGCCCAGAGAATCTTGTTTCTCGTGGTCTGAGAGTCCTTTAGGTGCCTTTTGATAGGCAAACTCCAAGCGGGCCACCGTGTGCTTTTTACTGAGGAGTGGCTTCTGTCTGGCCACTCTACCATAAAGGCCTGATTTGGTGGAGTGCTGCAGAGATGGTTGTCCATCTGGAATGTCTCTGAATGTCCTTGAGTTGCCCAGCCAGAGCCCAGACTTGAACCCGATCTAACATCTCTGGTGAGACCTGAAAATTGCTGTGCAGCGACACTCCCCATCCAAGTTATGTAAATGTGATATTTCCATATATATATATATATATATATATATATATATATATATATATTTTTTTTATAGATTGGGGGGGGACAATTTAATCAATTTAAGAATAAGGCTGTATCAAAATGTGGGGAAATTAAAGGGTTCTGAATACTTTCCGAACGCACAGTATGTGCACATATAGTGTTCATCAGACCTGACATGTCAGCCAAGATCAACAGGCCCTCCCCTGGTCTCCTCAGTGAGATATTTGACTGGACTTTAGCTATAATCAGCACTGTTAAAACGGAGCACACGCCTCTTCTTTTTAGGTCATCAGCAAACAAGTAACGGACGTATTAGGCATTGCTGCTTGTAGTATTTGATCTGTGGTTAACCATCCTAAAGGTATTCATTTTAGAGATGGCGACTTTCGTCTCCTAGAAAATCGTTGAGGCAGCGCCCAATTTACCAGTTGCCATGGATTCTATTAGATGCACCAGCATCCCTGACTACGGCTGTTATGGCAACTTCCCCGCGCTGGCACTCAAAATATATAGCTGTGTACCATGAGAGCAATGTGGGCGTTTACTTCGTGTCCACACACAACAATGCTGTGATGAACAGAGCTGCCTCCCTCTGTCCTTACTGTGGTGTGGAACAGTTAGAAATGGACAAAGGGTTGACATGGTAACAGCGCTCTTTGGCGCCTTGTCTTACACACCCACACACCCAATACAGTGGGGCAAAAAAGTATTTAGCCAGCCACCAATTGTGCAAGTTCTCACACTTAATTACAGGCCTCTCTCATCTTTTTTCATCATAGGTACACTTCAACTATGACAGACAAAATTAGAAAAAAATCCAGAAAATCACATTGTAGGATTTTAAATGAATTTATTTGCATATTATGGTGGAAAATAAGTATTTGGTCAAGCAAGATTTCTGGCTCTCACAGACCTGTAAACTTCTTCTTTAAGAGGCTCCTCTGTCCTCCACTCGTTACCTGTATTAATGGCACCTGTTTGAACTTGTTATCAGTATAAAAGACACCTGTCCACAACGTCAAACAGTCACACTCCAAACTCCACTATGGCCAAGACCAAAGAGCTGTCAAAGGACACCAGAAACACAATTGTAGACCTGTACCAGGCTGGGAAGACTGAATCTGCAATAGGTAAGCAGCTTGGTTTGAAGAAATCAACTGTGGGAGCAATTATTAGGAAATGGAAGACATACAAGACCACTGATAATCTCCCTCGATCTGGGGCTCCACACAAGATCTCACCCCGTGGGGTCAAAATGATCACAAGAACGGTGAGCAAAAATCCTAGAACCACACGGGGGGACCTAGTGAATGACCTGCAGAGAGCTGGGACCAAAGTAACAAAGCCTACCATCAGTAACACACTACGCCGCCAGGGACTCAAATCCTGCAGTGCCAGACGTGTCCCCCTGCTTAAGCCAGTACATGGCCAGGCCCATCTAAAGTTTGCTTGGAGCGCATTTGGATGATCCAGAAGAAGATTGGGAGAATGCCATATGGTCAGATGAAACCAAAATATAACTTTTTGGTAAAAACTCAACTCGTCGTGTTTGGAGGACAAAGAATGCTGAGTTGCATCCAAAGAACACCATACCTACTGTGAAGCATGGGGGTGTTTTTCTGCAAAGGGACCAGGACGACTGATCCGTGTAAAGGAAAGAATGAATGGGGCCATGTATCGTGAGATTTTGAGTGAAAACCTCCTTCCATCAGCAAGGGCATTGAAGATGAAACGTGGCTGGGTCTTTCAGCATGACAATGATCCCAAACACACCGCCCGGGCAACGAAGGAGTGGCTTCGTAAGAAGCATTTCAAGGTCCTGGAGTGGCCTAGCCAGTCTCCAGATCTCAACCCCATAGAACATCTTTGGAGGGAGTTGAAAGTCCATGTTGCCCAGCAACAGCCCCAAAACATCACTGCTCTAGAGGAGATCTGCATGGAGGAATGGGCCAAAATACCAGCAACAGTGTGTGAAAACCTTGTTTGAAAACGTTTGACCTCTGTCATTGCCAACAAAGGGTATATAACAAAGTATTTAGAAACTTTTGTTATTGACCAAATACTTATTTTCCACCATAATTTGCAAATAAATTCATCAAAAATCCTACAATGTGATTTTCTGGATTTTTTTTCTTTCTCATTTTGTCTGTCATAGTTGAAGTGTACCTATGATGAAAATTACAGGCCTCATCTTTTTAAGTGTGAGAACTTGCACAATTGGTGGCTGACTAAATGCTTTTTTGCCCCACTGTATGTGACATAGGACACCATGTAAGGAAAGTCGATACAAAACTACTACTGAAGCCATTCATTTTTTTTTTCCATAGTCGGCCTGTGGTTTTATGATGACATCCTCATAGGAACTTGGCATTTTAAGGCCAAATAAGTAGCCTGTATTGCTGGAGCAGTGTCAGACCCTATCTTAAGACGGGGATAATCAGTATTGGAAAGGGCTGATCATCGCTACCGAAAATAAATCTAATAAAAAGATCTTCATTCCCCGGCCGCTCAGGGTCTTCATCTGAATAATCCTAATCTGCCCTATTTCTAATTGCCTTTTTTAAAGAAAAGACGTTTCTTATTTCTTTTCACTTCCTCTAAACTTTGATCAAAACTAAAGCCGGGAGTTTCTTGTACGGCCCCCATTGAGATGTCAGATACAGGCTTTGAGTTTGACGAATTCTTCATCTCCTGGGATTTTGCCCAATTAACATTTTATCTACTGGGTTCTCTCCAGAGAGGCGCTGAAACAAACTGAGCTATCTCTTGATTTCTTTCTGCCAAACGGAATGCTGGTTGTTGCCTTGGCAGACTTGTGGCTTCGTCTTCTTTTTTCCAGCCACCTCTTTCAGTCGGAATTGATCAGTCTTTTAAAGGAGGAGAATTTGGTGGTGCTGAGTGGGATAGCGAGCCGGGCGGCTACACGATGTGACGCCAGGGTTATTTTGGGAGCGTACGCTCCCAAAGTGCCACGCCCTGAGCTCTTTCATTAGTTTTGTGTTTTTATTAATTCGTTTCTGCTCCCCTCCTCCCTGCGCTCCACGGGGCCCGCGTCTCACTGGTAAAATCATCCCTGTGTCGATGAAACCGCATCCCGTTCAAAAGCCACACGCGCCTTACCTCCCTGCCTTACCCAGGTGTTTCAATAGGCTGATGTGGGTTCTTGCAAGATTACAAATTCAATGTTTTTCTTTTCAAGTTCGGTGTCCTAACGTGACCCTTTCTTGCGAGGGCAGTGTGTAAATATGTAGTATGTATGAGTGTCTGTACGAGACGTGTACATTGCACATTACCCATGTCAGACTCATTGTATGTATTATGATGCGTGTAATGTACACTGTGTCATTTGTATACAGCAGTAATGTGTGTCGTCTAAAGACAATTTTCCCCTCTAGAAATGAAACCCTGTCCTTTTTTCGCAGGTACCATTGGCTTCTTTGCCTGCTTCTGGTTTGTAAATAAAATCTACAGTGTGGTGAAGGTGGACTAAAGGAAGGAGGCCAGGCATCCCTGCTCTCCCAGTGCAGCGCTTTTACAGTGGACCGTTATGAGGAAAGGAAGCCCTTTGAATACACTCTGACTTGAAACCATCACATATCTCAGAAAAGACCTGAAGAAGGCCTTCCTTTTGTTTTAAGCTCGGAAACTTGATATGTTGCTGTCATTGTTTTTTGCTTTTACCGTCTGCCTAAGATGAAGTGATGTTTGATTTGACTTGACCCTGTATCTTCCAGGTTAGTTCCAAACATCTAATTGAGCGGGCGACTACATAGGGGTGGGTGGTGAAGGATGAGCCGGAATGCTTTTATTTTCCGTTTCTAATGTAAATCAAATACATACTTTATTTTGCTTTTATATTCTCAGAACCCCAAACGTCTATTTACGTGTTTTGTTTTTCAAAACCTCTGCTGTAATGAGAATCTATAAATGTCGATACTTTAAAAATGTGACCTATATGGAACTGTTCTTTTTGAAAAAATAAAGATAAAATGTTGAAAATGTGTTTTATCTGTTTGGACAGGTGAAGATTGGGGCTATAGAATCCTAACCATTTAATGGCCTGTATTATAGTTTACTGTATAAATGACCATGCCATGATAGAATCTGTTTGTTCTCTTATTAGTATGGCTATATTTTGGTTTATATGAAAATAGGAATAAATAGCAACCGTGCTTATGAAGCACGTCATAGATTAATTTGCTGTAACAGTGGAAATGTAAGCCCAAGCTTATGGCTCATCGACATTATATATATATATATTTTTTGTTTTGTTTTTTTTGTTTTGTAATATCTCACACGGCACAGGAGGAAGCAAGTTGGTAGTTTACGCAAATGCATTACAGTATTTCTTATTAGGTAACTTACTGTAACTAATATGTATAAAACTACTGCAGCTTTTTTTTTTTAGCAGTGTGGAGTCATCGCCTAAGGTGATAATGTTTTTACAAATAATAAATACGTTTGATTCATTGGAAAGAACTACTGCATTTTCACTTTCTCTATACTCAGATGGAACTTGGTGACATCATTTGAGCATTTTCCCACCTTTTTAAAGAGGCAACCTGGGATTGGTACACACATTTATTTATTTGTACTTAAATGAATGATATACAGGCATATATTCTTCAAGAATCAAACACTTTACCAAAACAAATGACTGTGTTGCCTCTTTGTTTTTCAAATGCCGGATTGCCTCTTTAAAGGAAACGCATCACTCTTACTACTGACATTGCATTGAAGGAGTTCTGTTCAGCGTTGTCGAAACTCACATTTTATTAATTTTTATAAATGAACACATCCTCGGACCATGTTGAAAATTATGAACTATAAAAAAAAAAAAGCACAATAGAAATCCACACATCTCTAGTTTTTAAAAAAGGACTGCATATAAAACATGTTTACTTTTAGTTTCACTATGACATATTGAACAGGAAACATATCACACAGTACTTTTTACAATAGTGTCTATTGTCAACTATCTCTCCAAGTCAACTACCTTTTAAACAAAATAGCTGAAAATTGAGGTTCTTAGCACTCGAGTCTATTTCACTCATACGTAACACTTCAGCCTCTCAACATGCATACAGATTACACTTGCTGAAGGACTTCCACTCAGAACAGAGAAGAACCAATGCTGAAAAGAACTACTGTAACACAATATCAGCACCATGCTCCAGTTTGGTAACCAACAGGTCTGTGATGAGCTTGCTTTAGATTGAACAATTTCACTTGAGGTCCTATGAAAACCAACCGTTATGGTTCCTCAAGACCATGGTCAGAGACTGATCTCTACATATACTGTACATTCATCATGGCTTTGAGCAATACATTTCCGAATCAATATGCACACATTTGTATGAGTTATGTACATTTTACCGTATTGAATATTTTAACCAATATTTTGAGGTCGCAACATGAATAAAATCCCTGGTAATGGTTTACAGTACATTGCAACCTGTTTCATATCAACGGATACTTAATGCACTATGCTCTCATAAAGTGCAAAGATAAAGTAACACCAATACTGACATGGTATACTAATACTATCTACGCTTTACAGAAGCTGCAGAGTGGGCAAATATGGAGTCAGTGGAGCCCTACCATGACGCATGGCCGCATTCAGGCAAGATGGGGATTTTGTTAGAGCTCTCAGCCGGCCTCCTTTGAACCTCTGAGATGAGAGAGCCAAACTGGCTAAGGCAAACATGAACAGTGTACCTCTCAGAAGGCTGTCTAGAGCAGTTCCCTTGGTAGTGGAGGGGAACAGTCAATGAGACACTGCGCAGCTCAGTAACAAGAGGTGCTTTGAAAGGGAACCAGACGGTACAGGGGCAGAGAGAGTGGTGTTCACAGGCTCAAGAGGCTTCAAGGACATGCATGGGCACTCCACAGTCCCCACAACACCCTGAGTTTATTGGCAACACTGGCAGGCTGCTTAATCTTACTGAGTAATGGGGCACAGGCATAATCTTGCTGAGTAATGGGGCACAGAGATAATCTTACTGAGTAATAGGGCACAGGGATAATCTTACTGAGTAATGGGGCACAGGGATAATCTTACTGAGTAATGGGGCACAGAGATAATCTTACTGAGTAATGGGGCACAGGCATAATCTTACTGAGTAATGGGGCACAGAGATAATCTTACTGAGTAATGGGGCACAGGGATAATCTTACTGAGTAATGGGGCACAGGGATAATCTTACTGAGTAATGGGGCACAGAGATAATCTTACTGAGTAATGGGGCACAGGGATAATCTTACTGAGTAATAGGGCACAGGGATAATCAGAGATAGTCTTACTGAGTAATGGGGCACAGAGATAATCTTTCTGAGTAATGGGGCACAGAGATAATCTTACTGAGTAATGGGGCACAGGGATAATCAGAGATAATCTTACTGAGTAATGGGGCACAGGGATAATCAGAGATAATCTTACTGAGTAATGGGGCACAGAGATAATCTTACTGAGTAATGGGGAACAGAGATAATCTTACTGAGTAATGGGAAACAGGGATAATCTTACTGAGTAATGGGGCACAGAGATAATCTTACTGAGTAATGGGGCACAGAGATAAATGGGGATAGTAGATGAGATTCTGGAAATGCAGAAGGACAACTGTGCATATGATAGGTAGCTAGTTGTGATAATTCTGGTGCTAAACTAGTGAATCAGATTCATGAATTACATGAATCACCGGTCATTTTGGTCCCTCTCAGCCATCTCTTCCTTGACATCATGTGTTATATTATACAGTACAGTTACAACATTATTGCACTACAGGCAGGGTGAGTAGTAATACTCCTCACAGGAGACAAACATAATAAGCTGTCACCATGAGGAGTTTGTGTTCTGTAACAACGGTTAGAACAGTCAAATACATTTGTGGCATGTTCTTTCAATTTGATATGATGTTTCGTGGATGTTTGACAGAGATTTTTCTCTGAGGGTAGAAAACACTCAAAATTACGTATCAACCATAACTGAACAATAGGAGAACTAACAATGGCTTTTCACGGAAAACACTGCAGGACAGGTCTCATTGTGATGTGTAATGGAAACGGCAGATATAGGAGACATTTTCTTCAGATCGACAACATTTTTATCCATTCAACAGGGGTGGAGTTTTCTTTTGTCAAACTTTCTTTATTGCAACAAATGATGATAGAAACTGTGTTTTTCTGAAAAATGTATTGCCAAATACTTTTGAAGGTACGCGGGGGCACGTTATTTCAACACGTACTATGAAGCGCCACTCCACATTTGAATTCTAAATGCCTACAGCCTGCTAAATCAATGTTTTAACTATAAAAAAAATATGTTTCTTTGCAGGATCCTTGTCCTGACTTTCAAGAATGGCTGAATTGCTTCACATAGATTTTCTGGTTGGCTGGATGCAAGTTTCACCACCCAATTATTCTAGGCTGTCGACAATTTATTAATGCGCAATTTGCCTAAACGGGTCATGGAAACACTTCAACCACTTAATTTTTATTCGACACTATAGGTTTTTCCGAAAACGTGTTTAATTAGTTGTGACGTCATTACGTACAGCTGTTTTTATCGACATAAGTTTGTTTTGAATGGAAACTCACTGTAGCAGGTAATTGTCGAATCTATCATCTATGCGAACTTTCTAAATGTCAACAAAAAAAATTACTGGACAAGTTCATGGAAACATAGCTATTGTCGGAATGGAAAACCCTGTAGACCAGAAGGCAAATCTGCTCAAGTTTAGCCATGCTGAATAACCAACCATGTCTTCACTGGAAGGGAAAACTGCCACACGAAAAACAGTTCAACCCATCTCCCAGGCTGTTTCGCTGTTGACTTGTCTACTACGTGGTGGTGTGGACGGTGAGCTCTCTCTCAGAGCTCAGGCTGGTGGAGGTGGTGTCTTTGCGGCTGTCCCTGGACCTCCTATCCATGGTGGAGGAGGTAGCCTCCGTGGTGGTGCCCTCCTCCCAGGTGCGGAGGGGGCAGACGCGGGCAGCCAGGCTGGGCAGATGGGGCTGCGTGGATCGTCCGTCGGTCACGGTGAAGCAGCTGTCCTGTGCAGAGGTGTGGCAGAGAAGGCCCTGCCTGCAGAGCGGACCACACAGTAGGGCCAGGAACTCCTTCCTCACACTGCGGTGCATGTAGCCGTAGATGTAGGGGTGGAGGCAGCACTGCAAGAAGAAGAGCACCAGGGCTAGGGAGGCCAGCCATGGAGGCACAGCAGCACTGGAGTGAATGGACATTGTGTTGAGAACACTGTAAGGTCCCATGCTCAGGATGTACGATGCCATGATGACGAACACCACCCGGGCTGCTTTGCAGTGGTAGTGGAAACGTCTGTGCCTGCCCCGGATGGGGTACCCCCCGGCCGAGAAGGAGTCCAAGGGTGGGGGTGGCTGTTGGGGCAGGCGCTGAGGGCTGCCGATGCAGGGGGCCTGGGGGTCCGGAGGCTGGTTAGGCTGGGACTTAGAGTGGGTCTGGATGGGGTGCACCAGGGCGTTCTGCCTCCTTGCTGCCCTGAACACCATCCAGTAACAGCCCAGCATGATGAGCACAGGCAGCCAGAAGGAGAACGTGGCAACCAGGGCTGAGTAGGACAGGCTAGAGGACCACACCACAGAACACACGTTATGCCTGCGGTCAAAGTCTATGGCCCCCCAGCCGTAGAGGGGTGGCGTGCTCTGGAGCAGGCTGAGCACCCAGGTGCATGCGATGAGGTTGGTGCCCAGATGAGGGGTCATACGGGTGGGGTAGGACAGTGGGTGGATGATAGCCAGGTAACGGTCCACTGACACCACGATGATGGTGTTGACCCCGGCAAAGGCAAACAGGTGCATGAGCACCACCAGGGCCTGGCAGAGGCGGGCGTCCAGGGGCCACACGCCGGGCATAGTGGCAGCGATGGCGAAGGGCATGACCAGCACGGTCTGGAGCAGGTCTGCCAGGAGGAGGTTGAGCACGAAGCGGTTGGCCACATGGAGAAGCTGAGGCTTCCTCTGGAACACCAACAACACCACCACGTTACCAAACAGAGACACACACACGATGGCTGAGATCAGCACCATCTTCACTACGCTGTTGGCCACCGACGGCCAATCTGTGGGGCCAGGAGGACCAGAGGAACCAGGGTCCCAGGGCACGGTGCTGGAGTTACTGCCCACAATGGGCGCCTCGGAAGTGGGCATGCTGAGGCTGGTGGGGTGAGGGAGACAGCATGTGTGGCTGTAGCTCTGACAGGGTCCCCAGTTTCCACCCGACGTCTCACAGGTCCTTCTTATCTGTCAGTCGAATTTCCATCTTGAAGGAGAGGATGACAGAGAAGAGAAAAGCACAAGCTCAAACGGGCTTTGTCTGCTTTCAAACATCATAACATGTCACACTCTAATTCTAAAGGACTACACTGTTGAGGCGGATTCATTTCACACTGAATTCATTCATTTAGCTGCAAGACCATTGCACACATACAGTGGTTTGTGAAAGTATTCACCCCCTTGGCATTTTTCCTATTTTGTTATAACCTGGAATTAAAATAGATTTTTTGGGGTTTGTATAATTTGTTTTATGGTAATTGTTCTTTGTAACTGCTGCACTAGACATGTAAAGAGAGTATCACAATGAGTTTGCCTGTGCCAATTTGAGACCCAATCACCAGACACATTAGGCTACTGATCTCACGGACCAAAATCCACAATTCCACGAGACACAGTATTAATACATACCCCACTTTAAATGCAAATAAATATATATTTTAAACATAGGCGAATTGAAATGAAGAAGGAAAAAGATTCAAACAACCTCCTCCGAATTTCCATTGTTCATCCATGCTCACTGATGTCCCCATAAAATCAATTGTAGACATGCAATTGATATTGTATCTTCTGCTCTTCATTGTTTCCAAACAGCAACAAACATATCACTGAGAATATACGTTTTACCTTGAAATGGCCATCTTCGTTATGTGGCGGATTCTGTTGAGATGCTGAAGGCTGGTGTTTTGGTCCGTGATGATGCTCCGTTCTCCTCAGCACCAGATCGCTGGTTCCCCCATTGATACGGTTCGATTGTCATTGCTTCGCCGCGCTCCCATTTTAGTCAGTCACTGCTGTATCGTCAATGTCAGCAGCCTCCCCACGGCTTGTCATCACTCACTCAGCGGGGGCATCTTATTTTCACAAGCATATAACCTCCACTGCTCTTTACTGTTAATTTTCATGACAGATCAAACCTAACGGACTAGAAATACTGCGCTTACCCATTGATAGTGGGTTAGCCCTATACACAGTCGATTCGAGCTTGTCATAAAACAACGACACCTGCCTTGTGAGACTGATCGCTGCTCATCTGTAATCAGCTACATTAGCCCCATTTTCTCTTTGTGCAAAATGCAAAGGATTTTTGGTTACCCCCCGCATGGTTAACTTCCCCCCTGCATTCATATTTCAATCCTGATTTAGATCGATGTACACTACATTACCAAAAGTATATGGACACCTGCTCATCAAACCTCTCATTCCAAAATCATGGGAATTAATATGGAGTTGGTTTTCCCTTTGCTGCTATAACAGCCTCCATTCTTCTGGGAAGGCTTTCCACTACATTTTGAAAAATTGCTGAGGGGACTTCTTCCATTTAGCCACAAGAGCATTAGTTAGGCCTGGCACGCAGTCAACGTTCCCATTCATCTCAAATGTGTTCAAGAGGGTGTTGAGGTCAGGGCTCTGTGCAAGCCAGTCAAGTTCTTCCACACTGATCTCGATAAACCATTTCTGTATGGACCTCGCTTTGTGCACGGGTGCATTGTCATACTGAAACAGGATAGGGCCTTCCCCAAACTGTTGCCACAAAGCTGTAAGAACAGAATCGTCTAGGATATAGTTGTATGCTGTAGCGTTAAGATTTCCCTTCACTGGAACTAAGGGGCCTAGCCTGAACCATGAAAACCAGCCCCAGACCATTATTCCTCCTCCACCAAACGTTACTCCACCAAACGGCACTATGCATGAAGACAGGTAGCGTTCCCCTGGCATCCGCCAAACCCAGAAATAGTACATCAGACTGCCAGATGGTGAATCGTGATTCATCACTCCAGAGAACACGTTTCTACTGCTCCAGAGTCCAATGGCAGCAAGCTTTACACCACTCCAGATGACGCTTGGCATCGCGCATGGTGATCTTAGGCTTGTGTGCGGCTGCTTGGCCATGGAAACTCATTTCATGAAGCTCCTGACGAACAGTTGTTGTGCTGACGTTGCTTCCAGAGGCAGTTTGGAACTCGGTAGTGAGTGTTGCAACCGAGGACAGATGATTTTCATGCGTTACACACTTCAGCACTCGCCGGTCAAGTTATGTGAGCTTGTGTGGCCTACCACTTCACAGCTGAGCCGTTGTTGCTCCTAGATGTTTCCACTTCACAATGACAACACTTACAGTTGACCGGGGCAGCTCTATCATGGCAGAAATTTTACAAACTGACTTGTTGAAAAGGTGGCATCCTATGACGGTGCCACGTTGACAGTCACTGAGCTCTTCAATAAAGCCATTCTACTGTCAATGTTTGTCTATGGAGATTGCATGGCGGTGTACTTGATTTTATACACCTGTCAGCAACGGGTGTGGCTGAAATAACCAAATCCACTAATTTGAATGGGTGTCCACTTACACTATATACACAAAATTATCATCAAATGGGATTTTCCATTGTTTTGCACTATCAAATCAAAAGTTATTTGTCACATGTGCTGTATACAACAAACAGGTATAGACGTTTACCATGAAATGCTTACTTAGGTGCCCTTCCCCAATAAAATAAATGGAAAAATGTAACTCTAAATGTATATTTGTGACCAAACTAGACCAAAGTAATTTACTGGAGTAAAGGCCTACACCTCGAACATATCCACAGGTGCATTTTGTATGGATGGTAGGTGCACACTTGCATCCATGTTGAATCATTTGAATCACTGTCAAATGATTTGATAGGAAAATCCTAAAGCTAGATATAGCTACATGACAATGTGTAGGCCTTCTATCCCAGTTTGTTTTATTGGATCTTCAATAATCTTAATGGTCTCTTAAATAATCCAATCAGACAGTTGATGAAGTGGGTATCATAATGTCTGGGATGTAAACAACATAGTGTGTCAGGAGCTGGCACAGCAACTGGACACAACCTGCAGTGAGTGAGATAGAGCTTTTCCTGATCCTGACCACATGATCTGAGACTGACCAGTAAGAAATCTGGGTGTTTGGATCTTTAAACCAGGCTACAATTGGCTCTGGATTTGTTTCTTGTTCAGATCATATGATCAGGAAATATGTAAAACCATGTATGCAATAATTCATAATTAATATAAATAGACCAATCGTCTTGCAGATGTAGAACTAGGTTGGTTTTGACTTGAAACTATCCTAGATTGAATGTGTTAATTACATCATCATCCGGAAGTCTTTGCAGTTGAAAGCGTGGAGAAACAAAAGCATCTAGGATACTCTGCCCAATCCAATTAAACTGTAGCATCCGCAGCCTTGTTCTATTCATCGTCTGTATTGAAGCCCCTTGTTACCAGTCTGCAGAATCTAAGGCATCAAAAAAGTCCTTTGAAGTGCTGAGTAAGCACTCCCTGTTAGATTTGACTGCATATTAAATGCTTGGTGGCTCTAGGAAGACGTTCCTCTTCTTCCTCCTTATTGCACCATGGCCCCTGGTTCAAAGGGAGCCCCGCGGGCCCAGCAGCCCGCAGTGGCCTGTGGGATTACACTCTGTTCCTGTGGCTCTGTCAGGGAAACCCTCAGGGGCCACACACACACTGGGCAGGAAGGGCCCCCTTGTCTCTGGAGACTTCCAGCCAATACTACCCAGGTGTGAGGCCCCTATAACTCCCTCTGTCTCTCTTTCTCTCTCACACACAGGCTGTTAGTGCTCATTATAACCTTTGGCAGAGATGAGACGGATCAAAAGAGAAAGTCACAGTGTTGAAAAGAACCACAGAGAGGAGAGAGAGAGGAGATGAAACATATTTAGTCCCCAGACTGTTGATCGGAAGAACTAACGTTCCCAATGATCAGCCATGGAAATGGATTCCGTGATGAGTTCAAATCAATTTGTAATATGAACCGGTCTGATGAGGGAGAGCTATATTTGGGAGAGGCATTGCACTTTGGGTTTGGGCACTCATGATACTTCAGACCAGGCCCAGCTGCTACTGCCCTTGGAGGTGTAAAGTACGAATAGGTGAGTGGGAGAAAAAAAATGCTTCTACGTGTGAAGTGGCTAAAGGTCTGTGTTAGCTCTCTGAGGGGCTCTTTCCCAACACCCACGTAGCAGGCCAAGGTCACAGAACCCTGTTCTTTTGTCAGATGAAGATTGAGCCATCAAATGTTTTCTGTGTAGCAGTGGCTTGTCAAACACTACAACAATGTGTGTGGGTAGTATGTGAGGAAATCTCTTATTACAGTTGGAAATGAGGAAGATTTTAAATGCACCATTTGTTTAGTGATGCCATTGGTTTTCAACTGTCATAACAGAGTGGTTTTATACTGCCATCTGGTGCTGAAATTAAGACTTTTAATCAGATTTTTTTAGGGGGGGCTGGAAATGTACTGATTCATAGTTATCGTAATTATTTCACCATACATCACTACATTCATTTTAATTGAACGGATGAATGTAAATAATTAGAAAAAATCTAAAGACTTCATATAACCACGAATATTAACTTAGCACTTACCAGAAATGTATGCAGAGTGAAGTGTGTGGCAATGTTATTAGCAACAGCTTAGCCCACGCCATTCTGTTTCTAAACCACTGATATCCAAATCTTCATGATTAGCATTCCCTTCACAGTGCCCATCCACATGCTTAATACATCAAACTCCATGACATTATTCAACAATTGCCTCAAATCTACTGCTGTGCTGCCTCATCATAAATGTATTAGGCATATTAAGTACTATATAGCCTAGCTTAGAGAGCTCTTTGATGGACATGCATAAAACATATATGTAAAGTTACATTTTACATTGACAATTCATTAGGGCAGCTAGACATTACATTGCTGAAAGGCAAGTCAGACTCACTGCTCTTGTAACTGAGCCAAAATGAAAAAGTGAAATGGATGAACTTACTGAGTTAAAACACTCTGGTAGCAGCCGAGGCAAATGTATTTAGAGACGACCAAGTCTACCTTCCCATACATGTTTTGCTTTATTCTTCTTGGAAAATTCCATAACTCCTGTTCATTAGGGGTCAGGGAATGTTTACAAACAAACACACACACACACACACACACACTTTAATAGGAAGTCCCAGGTGAAACAAAAAGGAGAGCCGTCATTGGTAAAGTCAATCAAACATCCATCTGGTTTATTACGAGTCTAGCTGGCCCGTTCTGAGCAGGCCCTTTATATCCTAATCAGACAGCACCAACTGTTCTGTAAACACCAGCCTCTTGGAGACAGGCCCTTTATATCCTAATCAGACAGCACCAACTGTTCTGTAAACACCAGCCTCTTGGAGACATGCCCTTTATGTCCTAATCAGACAGCACCAACTGTTCTGTAAACACCAGCCTCTTGGAGACAGGCCCTTTATATCCTAATCAGACAGCACCAACTGTTATGTAAACACCAGCCTCTTGGAGACAGGCCCTTTATGTCCTAATCAGACAGCACCAACTGTTCTGTAAACACCAGCCTCTTGGAGACAGGCCCTTTATGTCCTAATCAGACAGCACCAACTGTTCTGTAAACACCAGCCTCTTGGAGACAGGCCCTTTATATCCTAATCAGACAGCACCAACTGTTCTGTAAACACCAGCCTCTTGGAGACAGGCCCTTTATATCCTAATCAGACAGCACCAACTGTTCTGTAAACACCAGCCTCTTGGAGACAGGCCCTTTATGTCCTAATCAGACAGCACCAACTGTTCTGTAAACACCAGCCTCTTGGAGACAGGCCCTTTATATCCTAATCAGACAGCACCAACTGTTCTGTAAACACCAGCCTCTTGGAGACAGGCCCTTTATGTCCTAATCAGACAGCACCAACTGTTCTGTAAACACCAGCCTCTTGGAGACAGGCCCTTTATATCCTAATCAGACAGCACCAACTGTTCTGTAAACACCAGCCTCTTGGAGACAGGCCCTTTATGTCCTAATCAGACAGCACCAACTGTTCTGTAAACACCAGCCTCTTGGAGACAGGCCCTTTATATCCTAATCAGACAGCACTAACTGTTCTGTAAACACCAGCCTCTTGGAGACAGGCCCTTTATATCCTAATCAGACAGCACTAACTGTTCTGTAAACACCAGCCTCTTGGAGACAGGCCCTTTATGTCCTAATCAGACAGCACCAACTGTTCTGTAAACACCAGCCTCTTGGAGACAGGCCCTTTATGTCCTAATCAGACAGCACCAACTGTTCTGTAAACACCAGCCTCTTGGAGACAGGCCCTTTATATCCTAATCAGACAGCACCAACTGTTCTGTAAACACCAGCCTCTTGGAGACAGGCCCTTTATGTCCTAATCAGACAGCACCAACTGTTCTGTAAACACCAGCCTCTTGGAGACAGGCCCTTTATGTCCTAATCAGACAGCACCAACTGTTCTGTAAACACCAGCCTCTTGGAGACAGGCCCTTTATGTCCTAATCAGACAGCACCAACTGTTCTGTAAACACCAGCCTCTTGGAGACCGGCCCTTTATGTCCTAATCAGACAGCACTAACTGTTCTGTAAACACCAGCCTCTTGGAGACAGGCCTCCTCTTGGAGGCTGGTAGGACTTCAAAACAAAAAGGCAGTGACTTTGTCAGCTGCTACAGAATCACACAGTGGTCACAGAATGTCATCAGTACCATACAACAGTGAATAATCAGTGCGTTCTCGGTCCTTGTACCTCCAGTCTCGCCTCAAACAATATCAACAGATATGAGAATAACATTTAGCTTTAGTCTAGTGACCAACAACCTGCAACTTGATGTCACAAACAGAACTTTGGAAATTGTGTTTTACAGAGACTCCAAATATGCTAAATATTGTGCTGATCACTAAAAGAAATATGAACTTTACAAATGACTCAATCACACACACACACACACACACACACATCCAACATGTCCCCTATTACTGTGGTTGTGAGGGGCAGTGGCTAAAGAGAGCCGTATCCATAAACAAACAGATAAACAGGAGATTCACAGAGCGAGCATCACACTACTGCCCCTGAAAAGGACCCATTCACTTCTTCTGCTCACCACAATTGAGTTTGTCTCCAGAGCCCAAACAGTTTAGAAGTAATTACTTGTGTTTTCCCCAGAAGGTGATTACTTCGCCACACTTGGCAGCCATTGTCACCGGCCATGCTTCACATTCACGCAAGTGGGCCCGGCCCACAAAGGAGAGAAGTGCCCGATTGATGACAGCCCTCAGTGGCCAAGGGAGAATTTAAAAGTACTTGTATGGGGCTCTTTCAGGAGATTAACTTGCTATAAGGGCTACCTGCCATGGACACATTTGCCGTATTCATGGAGCAAGCACAAAGAGTTTTTTAGAGGGGCCACAGCTGCATGAAAGTGAATGGGATAATGGTCACAAAAGGCAACAAACCTCAAGTGTAGAAAAATAAAGTGTCCTCTCAGATGGGAGGCCTCCATTCACGGACAGACGATTCCTCCCATTGACCATTGAGGATCTGCCCGCTCCACCACCAAAGGCCCCAAGCTAATTAATTTTAGACAAGCAGTGTTGTGGGGAAGGGCTCCAAAGAGAGGGCACCACTCCGGAGCAAAGTGCTCTTTAATTAAACCTTTCTATCTGACAGAGTTCCCCTGGAAATGGACGTCACAGACCAACACACCAGTATAACGAGGAGTCTCCTGGCTAGGCCCCTGGCCCCCCGCATTGACCAAGAAGCACACAAGAAACACACACAGAGACTTTGCAAGAACACAGATATATACGGCTGTCTGTGTGAGTCTTTGATAATACCAACACACACAAACAGAGCACTGAAGGATACACGTTACACTTTATGCCTCCTGACTTCAGGAAGTCTCTTAGACTACGAGCAGCAACAAATTGAGGATAGAGGGAAAAGTCTGTTTTTCCCGTACTCTGCATCTAGAGACCCAGGGTTGAGCTTTGAAGTGCCTGTGCTAATAAGATGGGTCTAGGACTGTGGCCACATGGGTCAGATTCAGGCTCCTGCCTTTTCACATTCTGTGTATGCATGAGCAAGAGAAAGAAAGAGAGGGAGAAAGAAGGAAAGAAGGAGAGAGAGAAGAGAAGAGAAGAAGGAAAAAAGAAGAAGCGTGAAACAGAGAAATATAAAGGAGAGACAGAACAAACCATGTGTGTCCGAATGCGTTGCGTAAATGTGAAATTTCTCATGCAATTATTTCCGGGTTATAGATGAGAAAGGGGGGATTGATCTTCTTATATAAAACAGACATGGACTACCACATACAGAGAGGCCGAGGGAGGGCCAGGCTTCTTTGCTCGTGCTCATGCAGTGGAAAGGCACTGACAGGTGTGCCTTTGTATGTGCATGTGTGTTCATGCGGCGTGTATGTGTGAGAGAGCAGTGTGTGTGTATAAGCGTGGGCATGGATGGATGTGTGTCCCCAGTTAAGCTTCTCTAAATTGTGTGTTTAATGCCTCTCCCTGGCTACCTCCTCATACCCCTCATCATGGTTTGGAAATGAGGGGCCATCTTCTCACACTCTGTTGGTCTCCAGTCTTAACAGACCAGACGGCCAGCAGTTCAGCTCATAGGGACATAGGGATGCAGTGGATACAGCAGACAGACACCGGTTCAATGCTAATAGATGGAAAGAAAGGCCTTGGTGCATGAATATCGAGAACTTTTCAAAATGGTCCACTGGCAGTTCATCTAAGACCCGTGGAAGTCTTCAAACGCAAAACCCCAAAAACCTAGCGGATATTTTGGATACCTGGTAAGGATACTTTTTAAAACAATCAGTATAAACTCTGGATTTAAGTATAACATTACTGTACTTAAATATATATCTATTTTTTTTATTTAATTCATTGACTTAAGCTATATCCTAAAAAAGACAGATTTGCTCAAGTGTATAAGTCATATGTACTAGAAATGTTATGATAGTGCCAGGCTCACCACATAGCACCACTGGGGTGTACAGAGACATCATGTGTCAGGTCGTCCCAGTCTGACAGTAATAATGCATCACTGTCGGGGTGAGTGGCACTTCCAGGTCAAAGGTCACCAACTCCTCATGTTTACTGCCTGAGTGTAGCAAGCCTCTTTACACCAGGGATTAGTCCAGCGGGTGCATCTGTATCTCTCTTGCTGTTGTATTGTAGAGTAGTTTTTCACGTCTACAAATGTCTACGTAATAGGAAAAAGGGAGGACCATGTATTGTATCCGATTACACTGCTATGTGTATGAGAGCTGGTAGAAACGGGTGTACTGTAGTATTTGGCCACTAGATGTCAGAGTTTGCCTTGTTAACAGAGCTCTGCTCCCGGCGCTGCTCCAGGGAAGCTTGCAGAGTAGTACACGTGGTGTGACAGCTTCCCCAGGAAGCTAGGGTGACATTTGCCTCACTTAATGACACAAGCTAATTAATCATTAGCGATCCCAGAGGTATTCCTGTTAGAGAGGCTTTGTCGTGCCTGGCCCTGGCAGGGGGTCCCCAGCCCCAACATGTTGTATGCATATGTTTAACTGCCGCAGCCCACACTAAAACGTCTTAATATTCTCCCATTTAGGTATTTAGACTGGATTGCAGTTTGCTGTTTTTCCCTATTCCTTCCTCTTGAAACAAGTACAAGGGTAAAAGCCCTTTTAAGATATGTGTAACTGTGTTCCTTAATCTTGTGCATGTAACCGTATGGAGGGCCGTGCAGTAGGCTTCATTGTGTAGGACTAGGGCCCAGCTCTATGTGTGTCTAGAGAAGGGCCAGGGAGAGAGGGAAGAGAGACGTTATCAATGGTTGATTGGGCGGACAAGGGGAAGGAGGTTTTGGATTTCCTGCCTCAATGGTTTTAACCCCATCGCTTTGTCTTTATCAAGCAAAATAAGCACATTCGCCGACAGATCAATTCAGGCCAAGAGTAGCAGAAGATAGACTAATCCAGTCCACCTTGCATTCATTGCCGTTGTGCTGTGCTTTGGTGTTGTGCTTGATAAAGTAGCGCCTGAGTATATATCCTCTGAAAGTGTTGAAATGCAACGTAGATTGATGGTCAAAAGTCATGGATGAAAGTGTGGATAACTTTTTTTCTTTTTTATCTCAAAACAAACAGGCTGTTTTTCCTATTTTGGCTTGTCTTCCTGTTCTGTTAAGCCGAGAGATGAGGGGGATAGGATACTGTACTGTGTACATGAACTATGGTAGCAGGGTCATTGGGTTATGGCTAATTATCTCTCATGGGGTAAACCCCTCTCTCACTCATATTTGAATTGCACCAAAATGTGAGAAGGGATTTTTATGAAATACTGAACAAGTGGAAGCTAACCCCCTGGATGTGTTCTCCCCTTATGCATCATTACTGTCCCCCCCACTGTGTCCCTGACTGGGTCTAGGAAAGAACCAGTCTGGCTATTATGTACCGGTGGCTCCAAGTGACCCACCCTGATGCCCCCTCCACCCCTGCTGCCCAACAGAGAAGGGCATGGGGCCGCATGGGAGCATCGGGGAAACTTGGAGATGAGTGGTTGAGCAGGGTTGGCTGGTAGGGGGGCTGAGTTCGTTTTGGAGACGAGGGGTGAGTGAGATGTGTTACCCTTGGGATAGGCTGACCCCTGACCCCTGGGACCTGCTAGCCAACCCTAATGCTTTGTACTGTGACCTCAGTGGATCAGTGCTGGGTGTTTTTGATGATATACAGTTTTGAAGCTGGGCAGAAATATTCCTCTGGACATGTGCTGTAGCAGTGGGTCTACGAGCTATGAACCCACCCACTGAGTTTTACACTGCTCTGACCTACCAGTTTCTAAAGGACTCCGTGTTCCTCTCTAACCAATAGCCAACTTGGATAATGGAAGCTCAAAATGTACGCCGTACTTTATACTTCTAGTGTAATTTCGTCCTCATTCTTAGCCGCCTTTATTAACGGGGGGCCGATGCTATTATGAAACACGACGTGGGCGTTCTCTTCTGTCTCTTTCCACCCAGGCAGTGACGGCCCACTGTGCTTCTGTGTAGCAGCTCTGCTCCTCCATTTTGTTTCTGTGTGGGTCAGCGCGGCAGGTTGCGACTCCTCCATTGAAAGTGACGTTAGTACGGTGATACAGAGGGATGAATTATTCTGTTTCATAGGGCCACTGTACGGCTCATTGATATGCAAAGGAGAGCCTGGCATGGCTTTTACTGCCCTGGGCCCTGCCAGGTATCCATTTAATATCACTTGGAAATACACCGGATCCTTCATTTCTACTCTAATCAGGGGGATAATTTCACTCCAAACAGAGCCATTGTAATTTCACCGGCCTCTCGAGGAGGAAGATACTGCCGAGTTCTTTCCCATGGCTGAGTAGGAGTTGTAAATCTGAGATGGGATCTGAGGTACTAAGGGCAGCATCCTCTAAGGCTAGACCCTGGCCCTTCTACATAATCCCCCACCTACTAGGCTTCAAGCCGCCAAAACTCTTTCCCCCGAGAAGTAACACCTAGGGTGCACCGTCACAATAGAACGCCACACGTCTTAACATCGTTATTTCGCCATAGCATTAGAGATAAGGGTCAAAAAGACAGTATCCTGTCAGAGATTTGGCTCTTGACCCATCAAGTGTGTGGAATGGACACCTTCCGAGTGTGAATTACCATGGCTCCAGTAGGTCTGTGGAGAGACAATAGGCGAACAGCGTAGGACCGTAGTGCTCTAAGTCAGGTTGGGCGAAGAAGACGAAGCCGGCGCCATTTTTGTTTGTGCACAAAGTGCTCATCATCTCTGTCTTTTCAGAGACAGACAGGGGCGTGTCTGTCCTGTGGGAACCCCATCTGCAGGCCCATGGTGGTGATGGTGGAACCTCCCCTTCCTCCACACCCATCAGCGTTCACCCCCAATTACACACAAATAGATAGACTACCACAAAGGCACAGCATGCGCAAACTTACCTGCCCCCCCCCCCCCCGCCAATTGTTTGTGCCCAGGAACATATTTAAAGATGCACGCTTCCACACCCTTATATCTCCGCAGGAGGCCACAGGAAACAGATGAAGATGCAGGCAGGTTGATCAGGACATAGTGCGGCCTACATGTCCCTGAGTGACGTGTCGCAACGTTGCACCGCCAAACCACTGCCATTATCAACAATGAATCGACATCATTTTCTGTAGAAAGACCAATTTGGACTTGAAAGAGGCTGCCATGGAAGCCGATCGCTCAGATAGGCAAGGGAGGGGAATCACTTGTCGCCCGGCAGAGCTTCCACGCCTCCTGTCGTGACGGAGGCAGCCATTCACACCGAGCATCTATCAAGCTGCATGAAATTGCCTTTTTGCGTTAGCAAGTGGTGGATTTGTAACAAGGCCTTAAGGATAGCTTATTTACTCACTTGTTTATTGCGAATCAAAGTGAGCCAAACTTTTCTCATCTTTTTCTTCTCTCTCGGCATCGAAGCCTCTTAGCCGCGGCCCTTTCATGGTGTCAGGGGCGGGGCCAAGGCGTTGCATGTGATTCCCTATCTCCGGGAACCCCGCAATTACATCTGGCACAACTCTGCATGAACTAGCGCTTTATAGTCCTTTGTGCATCTCAGCTTTGAAGCGCCGGGTCCCTCTATAAGTTGCCTTTTTGTCCCCCCCCCCATCGTCCTACACTCCGCACCCATCCCCCAACCAACCCCCGCTAGAGACAGAAGACAGAATGCGATGTGTCGTCTTCCTCCCCAACACAAAGCCCCAGTGCATTGGACACACCTTGGACAGCACAAAGGATGAAAAGCGCGGCGAGGTTTGGACACGCAGGACCACGCTGCCAGGCCCGATAAAGACGCTTCAAAAGTCGAGCTGTGAGCAGCGGCCCTCCTCTGCCGCTCCTTCTCTTTCTTCCCAGGGTCCCGGAGTGATAGAATAAGAAAGAAAAGAGAAAGAGAGGGAATGAAAGAGAAAAATATAATATTTTAGTTTTCCACTTATTGTATTTGTGACAGTGCGTTCGAGGTCTGTGCATATAAATAGCAATGTGTTGCCGAGGAGACTAGGCAGACAGAGAGTAGGGTAAATGTGTACATAAGCATATAGATTAGTGTGTGTACGCTTGTTTTTGAGGAAGAGTAAAGGATTATCCAAAAACATCCCCAGCTTTGAGGCTGGCGACCTATTAATGAACTCTGGAACCCCATCAACAATCTCCCTCATCTCTCTTCTCACAGAGACAGACTACCCACAGCTTGACAGTATCCTTCCAAAACACCATTACTGAAAAAACAGGCTTCTGGCAAACAGCTGTGGCAAGTCTTTGGCCAATTTGGTTATATTTTCACACGTAAATGTGTTTTGTGGCAAATTGTTGCTGCAAATTTGCAAACTTCTGGCAAACAATTCTGGGAAACTTGTGGCGAACATTCTACTGTTTGCTTTAAATTTGCTGCAAACTCATGATGAATATGCAAATTAGATCCGGTTTTTGTTTACTTTGGGTATTAACAACAGTGAAATGTCATATCTACATAAACCAAATCACATATGAACGTGCTCCTCACAGAGAAAACTAAACTAAACATACTAAATGTATTAACTATACTAAACAACATGCATTCAATGTCTTAACAGATACAAATAATAAATAAATCCAATACAACTTGAAATCATCAGCATGCTAAATATTTCCCTAAATATAAATGGTTTATTTAATATTTTCATGTAGCCACATTTACATACGAGAAATGCCTGCCATCCAGGACATCTACAGCACCCGGTGTCACAGGAAGGCCAAGAAGATCATCAAGGACCTCGGCCACCATAGCCACGGCCTGTTCACCCCGCTAGAAGGTGGAGACAGTACAGGTGCGAACAGCTTAGCTTGGACCAAGAGACTAAGAAAACAGCTTTTATCTCCAGACCATCAGACTGTTAAACAGTCACCACTAGCCAGCCTTGTATGCTGCCCTGCGCCTTAGCCACTGTTCTAGCCGGCTACCGGCCGGTACTCTACCCTGCACCTTAGCAACTGTTCTAGCCGGCTACCGGCCGGTACTCTACCCTGCACCTTAGCAACTGTTCTAGCCGGCTACCTATTCTACCCTGCACCTTAGCCACTGGTCTAGCCAGCTACCAGCCGGTACTCTACCCTGCACCTTAGCCACTGGTCTAGCCGGCTACCAGCCGGTACTCTACCCTGCACCTTAGCCACTGTTCTAGCCGGCTAACGGCCAGTACTCTACCCTGCACCTTAGCCACTGGTCTAGCCGGCTACCGGCCGGTACTCTACCCTGCACCTTAAGAGACTGCTGCCCTATGTACATAGTCATTGAACACTGGTCACGTTAATGTTTACATACTGTTTCACTCACTTTAAATGTATATACTGCATTCTAGTCATGGCTCATCCTACATAAACACATTCTTTTTGTGTTATGTATTATGTGTGTATTTTTTTTATTATTGCAGCTAGAAATCCAAGCATTTCGCTGCACCTGCCATAACATTTGTAAATCTGTGTACACGACCAACAAACTTTGATTTGATTTTAGGATTAGGTTTAAAGGGACAACTACAGTATTGACACGGGCAAAGTGATAACTGAACAATGAGCTTTCAACCCATGGATGTTAAAAAGAGAACGAACAAAACTGAAATAATGAAAACAACAAAAACAAAATCAAACCCAGTTCAGCACTATTGTCTTTGGAGACGGCGAACCCGTGGAAGTCCTTCGTTCAAAGCTTGTTGAATGCATGAACTGAAACCATCAGAAAACACCAAACAACAACAACATTAGGATACTGAAAACAATTACTGAAAACATTTTCTATTTTGGCATGTTAAAAAGGTAGACTCAGCGGCTAATGGGTGGGTCTGGTTTTGGAAAAACAGGGTCAGCTGTTACAAAGTGGCCTTGATGTTGCTTTGCTTCTCACTGAAACTGGCATTCTATGTTTTACAGCAAGGAAACATTGTTTCTGCCTTGTATAAAAGCTGTTTCTGTCTTATATAAAAGATGTATAAACAGACAATGTAGCTAGCATAAACTGGGACTTAGGCCTACCAAATCTCCCTTTAAATGTGTGGCTACTGCTCCTAGAGACCCACAGTATACACATGTTTTTCTCCAGCCAAGCCTCAACACAATTGATTCAAACTATTGAACTAATTATGATCTTCAATCTAGAATGGGGACTTCATCGCTAAGAGACAGTTGTCTACTAGTTGTCTCTTCTTCCTGGCTCAGGTGTATAAGGCTTGGATGGTAGAAAAGCAACATCAAATTGAGTTACGCCAAAATATGGCAATTCGTATTATTTTTCCTAAATGAATTATTGTTAAGTTACATCTCAAAGTCATGCATGCAAGAAACATTGACCTGGTGCACACATATTTCTCTGTCCTCAGTTTGATTGAAGGCCTCAATCTGTATTTTTTCCCCTTGTGACTGATTGCTTATGAAAGAGAGAAGGTATAACACATGGTCAAGATGAGCTAGGTACTAGTTTAAAGCAATTGTTACAAAGTATTCATGTACAGGCTACATGTATGAGAATATTACATGCATTTGCTTATCTACCTTATTAAGCTTGAAGACGATTTATCACTTAGAAAAGTGTCATGAGTGAGTGCACCACAAACATTGTTCCAGGGTATTTATTGATGAATCCTCCTCCCAATACATCCTCTCCGAACACCATGGTTAGGGGAAGGGTATCCATCTGCAAAAGTGACATTTTTGCTTTGATGTCAAGTCAGTTCATACTGTTGCCACAGATAGAACAATGAGCTAGATATTTCACCGGATGTGTACATGTGAAGCATCCGGTTGGCATTTCCACTCACTACCAAATATGGTGATGAAAGGAAGCCCTGTAGCTGTTAGTGGGAGAAGATAGATTTTGGTCAATATTCTGCTCATTTTCTCAACATTCTGCTAATTTTCTCAATACAGTTTTCTGTTTCCAAAATTAGAATCTGTCACAAACAGAGTGGACTAAGTTTTGTAGACTAAAAAATGGCATTCTTTAGAAGGAGCACAAGGGCGAATTGAGGTGTTGCACACACACACACACACACACACACACACACACACACACACACACACACACACACACACACACACACACACACACACACACACACGTCATAGAGTAGCCGTTCCCTAATGGAAATATTCAAATACATGCTAAAACGCGCCAATAGGATCTCGCTAGCTCGTGCTTGGCTCTGTCAACACCCTTTGCTTGTTCTGTCCGCTATGATACATTTTCTCCCATTGGAAATGACAGGCTGTGGCCTACCTTGGGTTAGTTATAAAAATCTTTGCTGTTGCTACCATGTTGTGCTAACTAGCTAACATGCAACTGAACAGTGACGCTAGCATATTGACATGCATATTAGTGGTATTAGCTAAAAGACAGCAAAGTATTCACCTAAAAATATACATGTTTAGGCAAATCATTAGTTAGCTAGATAGCTATCACATCAATTGTGCAAAATATGATAGCTAATGTTAGCCAGCTAACTAAGCGCTAGCCACTAGCTGACAGACAAACTGATACAGCAACAAAATATGTTTCACTCTTTCCCATAAAACATGACATTGCTAACCAGTCATCAATTATCTAACACAATTTGAAAGTTAATTAAGAAGTTTCATTAACAAGATAGACACTCACTTGACAACTTCGGTAGGTAGCTAGATAACTTTGTTTCCATTTTCCAACAGATTTTTCTTCTCCCATTGACTGGTCATCTACATTTACTGGTCTTGGAACTCATGTGTTCACCAAAAACAACTTCTGTTTGTAACTACTAGTGGCAATAAATATTGTTGCCAGATTAAAATGGAATCTTGAGGGAATTGTTTGCCAGAAAAAAACCTCTGGCGAACTTGCCACTAGTGGCAATACATATTATTGTTGCCAAAGGTTTTCCACAGATACATCACTAGTGGCACACTTCTGGCACTATTTTGTGGCACACTATAGATGGGTTAGCTGACAATATTGCGAAAACGATGTGCACACTTCCATGGGTGATTCTGGATGGCCAAATAGCTATCAACAATTATAAAAAGCTGCCATGTGGGGAATTGAAGGTGGCTCATTTCAACCAATTTCATCTTGTTCTTGATACCATGTCTTGTTTTGAGGTGTTTTGACTGATGTCACGTCTATCCTAATATGGCTATAATTCACTAGCTAGCTAACCAACAATGTATTTGAGACAAAAAGTGCTCATTGTGCCAATTTATTTATATGTTTTCAATAAACATTGGAGACAAAATACAGTTTACATGTTGTCAACAATATAAGCCAACCCTGTCTGTTTTGCCCCATAGTTGCGCACGTTTCGGTTTTGTTGCTAAACAACCGATCCATCTATTTAGTATGCAGCAAATTTGCCACAAACGTGCAGGAAGTTTGCCGCAACAAATAGTTTTTTGTAAGGGCAATCAAACTCCTTTGGCTGAAATGGCCGGTCAGTTGTTTACAAGAGATAGAGGGATGAGTTTTGTGTGACAGTCACCGACATTTGGGGCCTTGATTTATAGGCATTTTTTGTTCGATTACATTTTGTATCACTCAATTCATAAATAGGAACAATACATGGATCAGAAACACAATTAGTACATCACTCCCTCTCTCTTCCTCTTTCTGTATCTCCCTCATTCTCCAACCCCCACCGGGGTCGTCCAAAATGGAGACGAAAAAGAGCAGAGTTTTTCCCCGGTAGTAGCCCCCGACGCCCCCCCTCCATCCCCCGCACCACTCCTCTCTCCCCACCAAAACAGATGGCGTTTTATGCTGAGCACAATAAGGACTATTCAGCATAAGCCGGGCGAGCCCTCCCCACCTGCGCTCGGCTCCCAATCACAACCTAATGAACACATTGGGAGCAGTCTGCTCCAAATTACGCCCAGTAGGCTACGGGCCCACAGGTAACCCCCTGCCCCATCTCCTAGTCCTCCCTCTCCCCCTCGCCGGTCTCCCTGAACACCCACCCCAAACCTCTGCCCCATGCGGCACCCAGCCCCTACACACTGGTGCTTAATCAAATCAAGATTTCTTTATCTCCCCGTCAGCATTCCAACACAACACTGTGAGCTGGAAAGTGCAGCAACAAGCGTATATGTTACATGTGAGGAGATGCAGATTGACAGGCTCTTGTGTTTATGTGTTCGTACAGAACTGAAGGGACTCTAGCGTTCACACCAGGTTTAGGGTGTTTCTTTGTTGTGGTAGAGACTTATATGTATAGTTTATGTTACTATCCATAATAAATTCTGTTTTATTTGAGTTGCTCTCACCTGTGCACAAACTCCCATACACACACTCCCTGAGTGGGCACCTGAGGCCTTTACTAAGGACTAGGATGTGAGATTGAGAGATAACAACATCAGGCATATCCATTTCCCCTATTTGCCTGTTTTCTTTGCTTCTAAGGACATCACTAATGGGTTGCAGTAGGCTCTTTAGCACATTCAACTGCATGTACAGTTACTGTACTTGTGTTTGTGTACACGGCATCTGTGAGCAAAGGGAGGGGTTAGTTATATATATATACTCAGTGCTCGACAACAGAATTGTGCCGTGAACCAAAAATACCCTGACATACCAAAACACCTTCCAACAGCCCCAAAAGTCCCCTGTGACAAAATGGTGAGTCCAGGGCACCCACGATTCCCTTCCTCACCTTGTCCCATCAATCGCCCCTGGTTCTCCGGGACCTCGGGCCAACAACCACCCCCATCTGCCCCCATGTCTGTCCATCACAGGGCCTGACAGGTCCCCATGTCCCCCTGGCCAAATCTACACCTCAATCGGCCCGGGGCTGGTGGACCAAGCCTGGTCAAAGCCTGGTCCTTCTGCCGCATGTCAAAAAGCAGCCAGGAGCCACAGAGGAAGTGCAAATATCCTCTCTCCATCCTAATGGCCTTGCTTCAGATGGATGCGCCCATGACAATAGGA